>NC_133124.1:171940672-172263172 GCF_048418815.1 Hemitrygon akajei | reverse complement strand
GAATTTTTCTGCTGCTCTAAACAATTGTAGCATATGGGTTAAAATTGGACCGTAATACAAATCACATTTTTTGGCAGACATACCTATAAGGAGAAAGTCCTTCAACCTTATTGGTGCTATTAGCTCTTGTTCTATATTTTTCCATGACAAAACTTTATCCTCCTCTATCGAATAGCTAAGACTTTTTAATGCCAATGCCCAGTGATACAATTTAAAATCTGGACATGCCAATCTCCCATCTGACTTTTTGAATTGTAGAGCTGACCACTTTATATTGGGTCGTTTACCATTCCAAACATAGCATCGTAGTAAGGAGTCCAGTTTTTGCCAATATCCTGCTGTAAGTGCAAGTGGGATCATTGAGCTGATAAAATTAATGCGGGGTAAGATGTTCATTTTAATGACCGATATATGGGCTGGAACTGATGCTGGCAGCTGGCTCCATCTATTAATATCTTCTTCTATTTTTTTCAAAATTAAAGAGTAATTTGTTTTAGCCACAGATGATAGGGAAGTATTAAGTTTAATACCCAAGTAGGGGACCTGTTTTGTAACCTTAATCTCGGGAGGGAGAGTCGCCTTACTTTTATCCTTATTAATCAGCATCAGTGATGATTTTGACAGATTAACTTTGTATCCTGAAAGAAATCCAAATTGCTGCAGTGTTTTTAAAACATAGGGGAGAGTTTGTTGAACATTTGCCATAGTGTGTCGTCCGCGTAAAGTGGTATCGAAAGTGATGTTGTGTACCTATTGTAATAGGGGAGATCTGAGGAGAGTTTCTAATTAACTGTGCAAGCAGTTCAATAGATAGAGTAAAAATTAAAGGAGACAGAGGGTCCCTTTGTCGTGTACCCTGTCCTATGTCAAATAACTTCCTCCCACACATACCCAGGCTGAAGGATTAGCATACAGTGTTTGAATCATATTGATAAATGTATTGACAAACTTAAATTCTTTTAGAACTCTCCAAAGATATGGCCATTCAAGGTGATCGAACGCTTTTTCAGCTTCTAGAAACAGCAGGCCACAGGCAGGCAGGGTTTTATGTGTTGCACTCAGTATGTGTAAGAACCGGCGAATATTATCAGATGTGAGACGCCCCTGGATAAAGCCCGATTGATCTGGGCTAATTATTTTCCCAACTACTGTCTCATGTCTACTGGCTATAACTTCGGAAAATATCTTGAGGTCGGCATTTATCAAGGAGATTGGATGGTGATTGGCACACTTCAAGGAGTCCTTACCGGGCTTAGGTATAACTATGATCAAGGCTGTGTTTAGATCTCTATGGAAAGCGACATTTCCAATAGCAAAATCTAATGTTTCTAACCATACTGGTCCAAGAATATCCCAAAGTGCTAGGTAAAGTTCCACAGGTATTCCATCTATACCTGGCATATTTGTAGCTTTGACTGCTTTAAGTAGCTCATCCAGTGTAATAGGAGAGTCTAGAGTTTTGGTGTCCTCTAATGACAACGTAGGGAGGTCTAATCCACTAAAACAAATTGGTGAAGTCATTCTTAGAAGGAACTGAGCCACTTGTATACAGTTCTTTAAAGTAATTCCTGAATGTCTCATTTATTTCCTCTGTTAAAGATACTGCTCCATGTTTAGTGCATCTAATTGCTGGTATAGACCTTTTAGCTTCCTGTTGTCTGAGCATTAGTGCCAAAAGATGGCTCAGTCTGCTGCCTTCTACATAATACTTATGTTTGGTTATATGGATCATATATTCTGCCCTGCTTTTTAATAAATTATTTAATTCTGCTTGTTTTGTTTTGAGCTCGTTTTCTTTTGTTATGGTGTATCTCCTTTTGAGATCATTCTCCAAAATCTTACATTGTTCTTTTAGGGTAAAAATCTTTTGAAGGCGGCTTCGATGTAGGTGGGAACTGAACCATGTGGCATTATTTCGTAAGAAACCCTTGATGGAGGCCCAAACCACTGTCACATCCAAGACACTATTTTTATTTAAATTTATAAATTCCATCAGTTTTGTTCTCAGTTGCGTTTGAAATTCATCGTTTTTTTTTTAGAAGGGTGGAGTTAAACCTCCACCTAGTAGCCTTATTTTTAATTTTGCCATAATTAAAAGTAGATATGACTGGGTTGTGATCAGATAGATGTCTGGACAAAAATTCTATTGAGTGTACCAAAGGCAGCAAATCAGAGGATATGAGAATGTAATCTATCCGAGAGAAAGTTTTATGTCTTGTGGAGAAGAAGGTACAGTCTTTAGCAGATGGATTATGCACCCTCCACACATCAGTTAAATTTAAATCCGTTAGAAAAAGGTTAAGTGCTTTGGAAGCAGATTCTTGAGAGCTTGATATAGTTGAAGATTTATCAAGGTTATTGTTTACCAAAGCATTCATGTCCAAACTGTTACGTACCCTGTAACTGGGTGTCTTACCAGCAAAAATAGAAGTATCCGTTGGAGTCTGGTACTATTTTCCAAACAGTGTTTATTAGTAAAATATGCAAATCAATATCAACAATGCAAATATACAGATAATACACGTTAGCAATACTAAACCTAAAAGTGTGGGTGTAATAATAATCAATAATAAACAAGCTCTATCGTTGTCTAGGGGATAATGAATTATCATGGGAAAGTATAAAGTTCAGTTCAGTTCATGTAGGCTGAGGTAGTTGTTGGTTCTTTTGTTGTAACCGTTGGAGGGAGAGAGAGAGAGAGAGCAAGCAAACAGTGACAACTATTGTCTTGCAAACCTTCTTTTACGATCTTGATCCATCGATGTGTTGTTGTGGCCATTCAGGTATGACCCCGCTGTCCTTTAGCTAGACTGTTCTTCTATGGTGGACTCGTCACCCAGGCAAGGGTGGACACACACACAAGCCCCCACCGGCCTCACTATAAACACTGAGTTAAAATTGACCGATCCTTCATTCGGTCTCCGATGCCCCCCACTTTTCTCGTGGGTTCCAACACTTAAACAGTGCTCACTAGTGTGTCCCTTGGTGCGTCTGAGGGGTGTCTCCCCAGACCTCACTTTTATCCCTACTCACGGGGTCTCAGGTGTCAATCAGTTTTGAATGGCTTAGCCCATCAAACCAGCCCACTCCAGCTGTCCACTGAGGAATTTTAATGAACAGAATAGTACCAAGTAAACAGCCCTCTCCAGAGCCGTGAGTCTTACAGGAATCATAATATGGTCTCTCTCCCCCGGTGTTACCAGCAGCAGATGTTCCAACTTGTTTTCCTCTTACCTGTGTCTCTCTCTCATTCTCTCTCATGAGCAGCGTGGTAACAGTAACAGTTTGTGATTCTCCCGGGGGAGGGGGACATGGGCAACCTTGCACCCTTCTGCCCATCAGAGCTGTTCATCCTTCGTAACAGAACCAACATATAGTTGGTAGTCACTTAACTTCAGTAATTGTGGAGTAATTGAGGGAATAAAATCAGCCTCGAATTTAGTTGGGGCATATAGGCTAATGGATGCAACTTTTTTTACCCTGAATGGATGTACAGCAGAAAGCTAGACATCCTTCATTGTCAGAGCCAGTCCTTTCAATTGATACATTAATACTACGTCTTAAGTGGTTAAGGCATTTGTCTACTTATCTGTAGGTCGCTAGTTCGAGCCTTGGCTGAGGCTGCTTGTGTGTCCTTAAGCAAGGCACTTAACCACACATTGCTCTGTGACAACACCCATGCCAAGATGTATGGGTTCTAATGCCCTTCCCTTGGACAACATTGGTGGTATGGAGAGGGGAGACTTGCAGCTTGGGCAACTGCTAGTCTTCCATTAAAAAAAACCTGCTCAGGCTTGTGCCCTGGAAACATTCCAAGGTGCAAATCCATGGTCCATTGAGACTAACGGAGGCCTACACACACACTAATTCTCATTAATATCATAACTCCTTTCATATGAGTACCATCAGCTGATGCAACAACGCGCTTATAAAAGCAGTTTTAAAACCAGGGAATGTCATTAGGTTTAAGATGTGTTTCCTGTAACAGCGTGATATCTGTATTCTTTCTGCGTAAGAAATCCAAAACCTTTGAACGCTTGTAGGGAGAGTTTAATCCTCTAACATTAAATGATACAATAGTAAGATTTTCTAATTTATCTGTGTTGCTCATCTTCCCAGTAACCTGAAATGAACATGTACAACTAAAGTTATTCAGAACACACTGCTGTTTTTCAGCTTCATTCTTGATGAAGTATGACATTTGGGTGTGTTGAATATCGCCTTAGAAAGTAAAAGATAATAATTATATTCTAGGTGGACTTATATCACATTACCATGTTATCCTTGTACTAACAAGTTAACTGAGCCATTGCCTTAAAACTCTGACCTGCAATACTCAGAAATAAATTGGCCCCTTAATTAACTAAATACAAAAGTGCAATGAATGACTTTCCAATAAAAGAATAACCAGAAAACTTCACACCTAGGATGTTAACTTACCCGTGCCTGTTAGATTGCGCATACAGGCTGGTCCGAGCTCTTAATGCAGTTCCATCTCCTCCCGAGGGCCGTGTGGACTTTGCCCAGGGTCTTCTTCCATATCTTCCAGCACCGATGATTTCAGAGCTTCTTTCGCTTCCTCTGCCGAGTTAAACAATATCTTCATGCCCTTGATATTCACTCTCAAAATCACCGGGTAAATGAGGAACGAGTCGATCCCCTTCTGTCGAAGCTTAGTGCGGATCTCCTTGTATCCCTGCCATTCCTGCATCATACTGGGGCTGTAGTCGGTGAAGAACTGCAGCTGGGTGCCATCAGGGAGAGTAGGTTTGGCTTTCCTCGCACCCTCCAGGATAGCCTGCCAGTCGGTGTACTGTAGAAGCCTAAAGATCATGGTTCGCAGTCTTGCGGTGTTGTTGGAAAAGATCCTATGTGCTCTATCGATCTCCAATGCAGTGCTCTGGGAGTTCTTGAGCGCTGGAATCCAATTAGGCAGCCTCTCGGATCGTCGCCCTCAGCGCCTGTCGGTAGGTTGACACATTGTTTCTCCTGGATCTGTCCTCCAAGTCGCTTAGCTTCTTCCGTATCTTAGTCACCCCAGCGAGAAGGGAGTTAGTAACTTTCTCATTCTTGTGTAAGCTAACCTGAATGTTGTTTATTTTTTTAAAGACTGTGCTAATTTTTTTAGCATGAATACCCGCTTGCTCCTTTAACGGCCGGAGA
Source organism: Hemitrygon akajei (assembly GCF_048418815.1). Classification (NCBI taxonomy): domain Eukaryota; kingdom Metazoa; phylum Chordata; class Chondrichthyes; order Myliobatiformes; family Dasyatidae; genus Hemitrygon; species Hemitrygon akajei. The sequence continues at coordinate 172,258,009 of NC_133124.1, read as the reverse complement.
ATGTTGCCATTCTCTGCCATATGCTTCTGCATGGGGTCGAGAGCTTTATCCAGCGACTCCTTTAGCAAGTGGGCTACCGTTTATTGCAGCTATTCCATCTCCATTGCCACTGTTTGCTTAATTAGCATAGCTATTTCCTCGGATGAATCGCTAGCTTGGTGTCGTCTGCTGGTATCTTGTTTTCTGGTTGAGTTTGAATCTTGTTTTGAGGTCATGTCTTTAGTTAGATCTTTCTCCAACTCAACGTATTAAGACCGTCTATGAGCCCTAACGAACGTGAAAAAGGTGGGTTATACATCAGCACTCAGTGCTGTGCTGCCATCTTGCCTTGTGCCTCACCGGAAGTCAAAGTTGCTTCTTTCTTGAGACAGCAGACGATGTAAGTGAGCTCAATGGTGGGGGTGGCTTTGCCGGTGGGGGACTGGGCTGCCTTCTCCACTTTCAGCTGTTCTGATTCCTCTCCGAGGGCCAGACTCCCACCCATCCTTCCCGACTCTCTCTGCTCAAACCAGATATCCCCGGGATCATGAGGCCACCCCAGAGAGCAGGAGGAGACTTTCATTTGGAAGCTGCCCTCGGTGAGGGGCAGGTTCTGGAAGGTGTGGCCTTACCCGCGTCTTGTAGAAATGCAGCACAGCCAGCCTCTGAAGGCTTATTCACAGGGTAGAAGTGTTGCCATTGTTCAAAGCTGGGTGAGGGCTGTGCTTGGCATATCGCGCGCCTGTTTGGTCACATATGTGTAGGAAAGATGTCACCACTGGAAAAAGGTGTGAAGAAGATCTGCAAGAATGTTGGGGGATTAAGTTAATATGGTGAGGCCAGGCATCTCTCACTCGGAGTACTGCGTTCTGTTTTGGTCACTCAGCGATAGGAATGAGGCTAATAAACTGGAAAGACTCATGATGATTTTGCCAGACTCGAGGGATTGGTTGGACAGACTAGGCCTCAGATGGAGTATTATGCTCAGCTTTGGTCGCCCATCTACAGGAATCATGTCTTTAAACCGGAAAGATTCACCAGGACTTAGTTACTGAGTAAAAAGGAGAGCTGGGATAGACTAGGACATTTTTCCTCGGAGTGTAGGATTCTGAGGAATGCATGAAATATCGAGGGGCAGAGATGGGGTGAGTGCACACAGACTTTTTCCCCAGGGTCAGGGCAAGCACTGGTCTCAGGAGAGAGGGGGAAGTATTAGAAGGGAGCTACGGGGGAATGTCTTCACGCAGAAGGTGGTTCGTAAATGGAAGAACGGACAGAGAGAAGTCATGGAGTCATAGAGCACTACAGCCCTTCAGCCCATCCAGTCCATGCTGACCTGGTCTTCTGCCAAGTTCCGTCAACCTGCACCTGGACAGATTGGGACTGCTTTCCCTGGATGAAGCAGGCTGAGGAGTGACCTTATAGAGGTTTATAAAACCATGAGGACCATAGATAGGGTGACAGTCTTTGTCCCCAGAGTTGGGGGAATCTTTCATTAGAGTACACTGGTTAAAGTTCAGAGCAGGGAAGATTCTGGGTGAAATGGCTGCAGATACGAGCCAGAGGAACTGGTTAAGGCAGGTAAATTAACAGTGTTTAAGTAGACGGGAGCAACTTGGTCAGCATGGATGGGTTGGGACGAAGGGCCTGTTTCTGTTCTCTGTGATGCGGTTTCAGGAGAAGAGATTGAACTGTGTCATGGAGGAATCTGGTAACACAGGGCAACGTTTGGGATGCTCTGGCAAAATGAGATGTGCACCGAGCTCCATTGGAGGTTTACAGCGATGATTCCTGGAATGAGTATGCATCATGACCTGGAAAGGAAACACCAGAGCCCAGGATGGACTTGCCTGCCCAATCTTTCCCTATAACTCTCAAGACATGGCAACATCATGATAAATCTTCCCAGTTTAACAACATTGTTCCATTATCAGGGCAACCAAACCAGAACTCAATGCTCCAACTGAGGCCTAGACTGCCCCACCAGTCCTTCAAGTCCTGGCAACATTCTTAAATCTTTAAGCTGATGATTGTGAATTTAGTATCCAAGGATGCACATTATATTGAAAGGACAGGCAGGTATGTAGAGGGGCTCTATTGGCTAAAAAAAAATGAAATCAAATCCTTAGAAAGAGGTAAGATGTATAATCCTTGTGGGTAGAGGGAATAAACTATAAGGGTAAAAAGACCCTGATGGGCCTCTGAACAGTAGCCAGGTTGTGGTACAAGTTACAGGAGGAGTTAGAAAAGACATGTAAAAAGGGAAACTTAAAATTACTAAGAAGTATAAGGATATATTTGAAGTTAATTTTTTACCTTTAATTGATCATGTTAAATAACTGTTTACTAAATGGTCCCCAATGTCCTTATCTTTGATTAGTAGAATTAATGTGGTTAAGATGGTTATTTTGCCTAAATTTCTGTATCTATTTCAGGCAGTATCAATTTTTATTCCCAAATCTTTCTTTCTTTTTTTTCCTTTTTCAATCTTTTTATTAGTATAAAAATATTGGATATACATAGTAATGATACATTATCATTGAGAATACATTGTTAATAAACAACATATAAAGTTATATATTCAGTTAATACAAAGGTAGTAAACCTCCCAAAATTGCTCAAAGTACAAATGTAGAGTTCACATTAAAAAAATGACATGTCCGAAAAGACAAAAAAAAATCTAGATCTAGATTTATCTAGATCTCGCATTTTTAGATATTTCCAGGTTAGAAATGTTTTAAATACTGTCCTTTCTACTTTCCCAAACTTATATGTTACAGATTGTCTGGAAAAAAATCTTAGATCTAAATCCTTCTCAGAAAGGTGCTATAGGATCTATCTACAATATAATTACGAACATTCGTTCAGATGGATCTAATAAAATTAAAAATGATTGGGAAAGGGAACTTAAGCTTACCTTACCTATCGAAAAATGGGAAAAAAAATTCCAATTAGTTAATTCATCTTCTGCATGTGCTAAACATTCATTGATACAGTTCAAAGTAGTTCATGGGGCCCATATGTTTAAGGATAAATTAGCTTGTTATTGTTCTCAAATAATCCAGTTTGTGATAGATGTCATTCCAAATCTTTTTTTGATATTATTGATTCTAAAATTTCTTGATATATATCAGAGTATAGAAATCCCAGGTTAAGTAAGAAATATTTACAGAAATCTAAAAAGGAAGGCAGTTTGGCTTTGCCGAATCTTAGATTTTATTATTGGGCAAATAATATTTGATATTTAACGTTTTGGATGAGCTGGATGAAACTCAATCCCCACGATGGATGAACCTCAAACAGGAGTCTGGACAGGGGTTTTCATTGGCTTCCATTCTAGGAGCTGCGCTTCCCTTTGTATTTACTAAACTGAATAAACAAATGATAATTCCAATAGTTAAACATACAATACGAATATGGTTTCAATTTCGTAGATTTTTTGGATTGAATAAATTTATCCTGTCAAGCTCTATTATATCTAACTTTTTTTCCCAACCATCTAAAATTGATCAAGCTTTTTTGCTATGGAAAACAAAAGGAATAACATGTTTTCGTGATTTATTCATGGATGATTGCTTTATGTCTTTTGAATAGTTGTCTAATAAATATAATTTGCCTAGATCACACTTTTTCAGATATTTACAGATTAGAAACTTTCTGAATGCTACTTTACCTATCTTTCCGATATCACATCAAATTGAAGTTACAGAAAAAAAATTTAGGTTTAAACCCCTTTCAGAAGAGTTTAATAGCAATTATTTATGATCTGATTACAAAAATACATTTAGGTACTTCTGATAAAATTAAGAATGAGTGGGAAAGAGAACTTCAAATATCTTTATCTACAGAGAAATGGGAGAAAATTCTTAAACTAGTTAATACTTTTTCAATGTGTGCCAGACATGCTTTGATACAATTTAAGGTGGTTCATAGGGCTCATATGTCCAACGATAAGCTGGCTCATTTTTACCATCATATAAACCCTGTTTGTGATAGATGTAATTCTGAAGTAGTTTCTTTGACACATATTTTCTGGTCTTGTCCTCTCAAGAAAATATTGGAAAAATATTTTTGATATTATTTCAGTAATTCTGCATGTTGATTTAAAACCTCATCCTATCACTGCAATCTTTGGGCTACCAGTGGTAGACTCTAGTCATTTATCCTCATCAGCTTGTCATTTAATTGCTTTCGTGATATTAATAGCCAGAAAATCCATTTTATTAAATGGGAAGATTCCAACCCACCTACCACATTTCAATGGTTTTCCCAAATGATAGCATGTCTAAATTTAGAAAAAAATAGGAGCAGTACTATGGACCCCTCAATTAAATTTGAAGAAACTTGGAAGCCATTTATTCAATATTTTCATATGATGTAAGTTGACCCTTTCTGAATCCTTTTTTCAGTAATTTTCTATGTATAAAGGAGTGGAGTTATTGACAAATTATAGTTTTAACCGATGGAATACTGCAGCCCAATCTTTCTTTGTTTTTTTTAGTTTAGTTTTTTTATAGCTTGGGGGTTTTTTTTCTCTTTATCTCTTTTTCTTTCTTTTTCAATCTTTTTATTACTATTATTAATATCAACATAAGATTAATACATAGATAGTGGGATTGCAAACTTACAAATTTAAACTGAACATGAAAGGATACACAAGCAATAGTTACAATATTATTAAGTCTTCCCAAATCATGAATGATACAAACAACATATAAACAAAGCAAAACTAGGTATATCATAATATATATTTTTTAAAATACATTTTTTTCTTTTTCTCTTTTTATAATTATCTTTTTCATGGTTAATGACTAAGAGATTGGGAGGTTAAACTCCATTTGCTACTTGGAATATGATTTTACATGTTAACCGTTATTAATGTATTCCCAATCTCTATGTACCATTATCAATATTGATATGTTTGCTAATTGGAAACTTAATAAAAAGATTGAAAAAGAAAAGAAAAGGGAAACCTTACAATAGTCATTGGGGATTTCAATATGCAGAAAAATTGGGGAAATTAGGTTGGTGTTGGATCCCAAGAGAGAAGATTTATAGAATGCCTATGAGATGGCTTTTTAGAGCAGCTTGTGGTTCAGCTGACTTGGGACAAGACAATTCAGGACTGTAATGAACCAGATTTGATTAGGCAGCTTAAGGTAAAGCAAGGGTTCCCAATCTTTTTTATGCCAAGGACCAATACCATTAAGATGGTCCATGGAAAAGAAGTATTCTACCTGGAGAATGAGGTAACTGTGGCTGATGACAAGTCAAAGACAGCATAAACGCAAAAGAGAGGGCTCAAAATTCAAAGTACGTTTATTATCAGAGTATGTATACCATATACAGCCTTGAGATTCTTCTTGCAAGCAGCCACAAACAAAGAAACACATTAGAACCCATTTTAAAAAACCCCACACAGCAAAGATCATTAAGCACCAATGCGTGAAAAAAGATCAAATAATACCAACAATAAAAAAGTAAATAAATAACACACAGAGCATTAACCGCAGAGCTGCTGAAAGTGAGTCCACAGCCACGGAGTCAGTTCAGCTCTGAGCCGATGGTTACATCCACAACTACAGTCAGTTCAGTTCTGTGCCGGTGGTTACAGTCACAGCTACAGTCGGTTCAGTTCTGTGCCGGTGGTTACAGTCACAGCTACAGTCAGTTCAGTTCTGTGCCGGTGGTTACAGTCACAGCTACAGTCAGTTCAGTTCTGTGCCGATGGTTACAGTCAGTTCAGTGCTGAAGCAACTTGATCAAATTGCATAAATAGTAAAAACAAAGTAAACAAAAAGCCTTTGAACGTGAACTGCAGAGTCCCCGAATGCGAGCCCTGCATGGAGAGATGAGGTGACTGAACCTTGCCCAGGAGCTCGGTAGCTTCGGGGTTTGCTCCCGAAACCCAAGGCTCCTGCACCTCCCAGCAGACAGCAGCAGAGAGAAGACAGAGAGACCAGTCAAACAGACAGGCAGTGCTGAACACCTGTTCATTTTCTGCTCTCAACCTCAACAGTTTAATTGAAGTGTCATAGTTGAGCCGACGATGAGTTCGTGCTCCACCATCAGGAAACAGAGTCCCTCCAGCATTTTGTGTGTTACTCTGGATCTCCAGCACCTGCAGAATCTCGTTTGTTTGTATTAGAGGAAGACTGGACTTGTCAGCACCGAGACAAGCATTTCAGCCCAAAATACTCTGTCTAAATCATTATTGATCAGCAGTTCTGGTCACCCAATTACAGGAAGGGTGTGGAGGATTAGAGAGTTTCAGCTGTAAGGCAAGGTTGGACACACTTGGGCTGTTTCCTCTGGAGTCTGAGGATGGACTTAGAGGCAGATATTACATAGACTGTGGCGTTCCAAATCCAGAGAATAGGTACATGGAGGGGCAGGGCTGGAAGGAAATGGACTGAATATGGGAAATTGGGACTGGTTGGGTGGGCATGGTCGGGTTTTGCTGAAGGGTCTGTATCTGTGCTGCATTGCCCTATGACACAGCAGAGGTTCACGTCCCAATTCCAGATATCTCAGGAACTCAGACTCCCTCCTCACCCTCTTCCCGCAGTGCTTCCTCCTTCCTCCTCACCTTCCCTCCGGCGGTTATAAAACTCTGGTTAGGCCACATCTGGAGAATTGCATTCAGTTGTGGTCACCCCATTACTGAAAGAGAAATGAACCACTTCACACTTATCTGGCTTGAACTCCTTCTGCCACTTGTACCAAGATACAGTGAAAAGTTTATTTTGCATATAGGACAAGGTAAAACAATAAGAGAATGCAGAATAAAGCATATCAGCTCCACAGAAAGTGCAGTGCAGGCAAGAAAAAGAGTTGTTCATTCATTCATTATGTGCCGTGTAGTATGATATAGGCAATGATGGTCTTGTGGTAGAATCTGGTAGAAATGGTTACAGCTAGTGTATGATGGGATACTTGACCATTCTGGAGCAACTGGGCTTAAGACTGCTGATGTGTGTCGAGAATAACGTTGGATGATAAGCACAGTACCAAGAACCCCAATAGATAAGATACTAGGCCCCTGGAACCAGGAGGGAGGATGTGTCTGGGGTTATGTCCTGATAACAGGAAGCTGGAAGAATTGTTAGACACGCTGAGAGATAATTGACATGACTTTTAAGCAATTGATCACGTACTAGCTGTGGGATGCCAAACAAAGTTATGTGAAGTTGTTTGTTTTGCTGTATAAATATGAGCTCCATTTTACCTAAAATCAGTTTTGATGGCGGTGGAGACTGCTGCAGAGTCTCCACAATATCATGTTAATAAACTCTTAAAACGAAACGAAGTCACTCTGGGGGTTCTCAGTTAGTGTTTCCATGACAATGACCATGGTTGTTCTTGGCAAACTTTTCTCCAGGAAGTGGTTTGCCATCGCCTGCTTCTGGGCAGTGTCTTCACAAGACTGGAGAGCTCAGCCATCATTAATACTCATTAGAGAATGTGCCCAGTGTCGGTGGTCACAGAACCAGAACTTGTGATATGCCTCAGATGCTCTTACGGTCATCCACCATCTCCTCTCATGGTCTCAAGTGACCCTGATCAGGGAAACCTGAGTTTGAAGGGGAGATTGGACAAGTGTGTTGGTTTGGAATTTCTGAGCGGGCAATAAACTCATGTACATAACCTTCCTATTATGTTCCTCTCAAGGTAGCATATGGTGACATAAACATTCATTGTTAATAAATTTCCTTTGAACTTTGAATGTCAACTACTTGAGGACAGATTGAGGTGAGAGGAATGAAAGTTTAAAGAAGTACAGGACATTTATTTTTACACAAAGAGTGCTGGGTGCCTGCAATGTGCTGCCAAAGATGGTGATGGAGGCAGAAGCAATAGACGTGATTAAGAGGCTCTGAAATAGGCAATTGAATGTGCAGATATTGTCCATGTGCAGGTAGAAGGGATTTAGTTTAAATCAGCATGGTGAGCAGCACAGACATTGTGGGCTGAATGTCGATTTCCTACAATGTTTTAAATAGAATTACCTGTTTTAAAGTGAGCAGGAAACGGGTTGGGAGATGGAGATTGTCAGTCGGGAGATGTGATGAAGCAGTAGGGTAGCACCGATGGGCTGAGTAGCCTTGTCAACATTCCCATTTGTTCTGTGTTACAGGGGAGAGCTCAAGATGGTGAGATTCCTTCTGCAGGTCTTCCTGCTTCTAGTGGCTGCCGGGCTCATCCGATGCTTCATGCCAATCTTCGGAAGTGGTAGCCGAACACATTACAATATTACCAAGACGGCAGCCCTCCAAGCCATCCTCACGGTCTTCCAGCAAGTTCCCAGTCCACGAGGAAACGTTGTGCCCCACGGTACCTTCCAGGCTGACGTAAGTGAGGGTGCATTAATCTATGCTCAGTTCTTCGACTGGAAGGAGGGTGGGGAGGCTGTGTAGGGGAGTGAGTGGATTACACAAAAGGATTCTGTATTTGCAGTCTGTTTCCCAGAATACATGTGACAGGGACGTTGTTGGGAATGTCATCAATGATGCTTCCATCCAAAGTGGGGATATGAGACTATTAAATCAGATGTGGTCTGACCCAGGGATACAGAGACTGGAACTGTGCACGGTGCTCCCGGTGTGGGTCTGACCCAGGGATACGGAGACTGGAACCGTGCACGGTGCTCCCGGTGGGGGTCTGACCCAGGGATACGGAGACTGGAACTGAGCACGGTGCTCCCGGTGTGGGTCTGACCCAGGGATACAGAGACTGGAACCGTGCACGGTGCTCCCGGTGGGGGTATGATCCAGGGATATGAGACTGGAACCGTGCACGATGCTCCCGGTGGGGGTCTGACCCAGGGATACGGAGACTGGAACCGTGCACGGTGCTCCCGGTGGGGGTATGACCCAGGGATATGAGGCTGGAAATGTACACTGTGCTCCCGGTGTGGGTCTGACCCAGGGATACAGAGACTGGAACCGTGCACGGTGCTCCCGGTGGGGGTATGACCCAGGGATATGAGGCTGGAAATGTACACTGTGCTCCCGGTGTGGGTCTGACCCAGGGATACGGAGACTGGAACCGTGCACGGTGCTCCCGGTGGGGGTATGACCCAGGGATATGAGACTGGAAATGTACACGGTGCTCCCGGTGTGGGTCTGACCCAGGGATACGGAGACTGGAACTGTGCACGGTGCTCCCGGTGTGGGTCTGACCCAGGGATACGGAGACTGGAACTGAGCACGGTGCTACCGGTGGGGGTCTGACCCAGGGATACGGAGACTGGAACTGAGCACGGTGCTCCCGGTGTGGGTCTGACCCAGGGACACGGAGACTGGAACTGTGCATGGTGCTCCCGGTGTGGGTCTGACCCAGGGACACGGAGACTGGAACTGTGCATGGTGCTCCCGGTGTGGGTCTGACCCAGGGACACGGAGACTGGAACTGTGCAGTGGTCTGGCCCAAGTGCAGAACATTAATACAAGGCTTTTCCTCCACAGGGCCGTGACCTGACAGCAGAGAGACTCTTTGCCATATACTATGGAGAGCTGGTATCTGTCCGACAGTTCAGTCAGTGCATGACGGTGATGGAGGCGGCCAACACCTTGGTGGACGTGGTGTATGTGCTGTCCAGCAGGAGGCATTTTGATTCAGAGGCAATCCTGGAGGGCAAGAAGCTGCTACTGAGGGGCAAGGCCAGTGTGGTGAGGGCTATACTGGAGGACAAACGAATCTCTGCACTGTCGTCCATGGGCTCCACTCTCCACACTCTACAAGTAGGTCCAGCCCTCAGAGCGGTGGGGAGGGAGCACCGTGGGAGGGGCAGTAACGAGGAGGTTCCATGGGAGGGCATGAGGAGGGAGCACTGTGGAAAGGGTGGTAACATGGGAGCACTGAGGGAGGGGTGTTGAGGAGGGAGCAGAACGGGAGGGATGGTGTGGATGGTGTGCTGTGGGATGGGCGGTGAGGGGGAATGCTGTGGGAGGGGCAGTGAGGGGGAATGCCTGATATGAGCAGTGAGGAGGGAGTGTACAGGAAGGGTTATCAATGAGAGAGTGCTGCCACAGGGACGGAGAGGAGGGAGAATGTTGTGCGGAGGAGGGTGGCAAGGAGTGAGTGTTACAGTATTGTCATCACAATATTGTGTTGTGATATATAAATGGTATTAAAACTGCCCATGTTGACAGGGATAACATAATTCAATGTTAATGTAATTTAATTCAATATGGACTCCCTGATGGGTCACTGAACTTTTTCACCTCTGTCCTTAGGATAATAAGAGTCACAGTGTGATAAAGAATAGATACAGGCCCTTCAGTCCACCCACAACATGCTGACCACTGCATTCAGTCCATATTCCTCCAGTCTTGGACACATATCTATAGTTAGGGTGCCTAAGATCTTTCCAAAGTACTGTATTTGTCAGCGTGGAATGGAATGCAAGTTTGTAAACCTGGATGTTGGGAATGGCCGGGGTGGAGTGCCACAGGAGGGAGTGTAGGACAGGTGGCAGAGAAGGAATGCCAGGGGCAGGGGGTGCATGGGTGCAGACATACCCAGCCCTGAGACATCAGGCAAGGTCATTTGATTCTATGCAATTAGTTTATTGATCTCTCTGGTGCTTCCTGCTCCCTCCCCTCTCCCTTCCCCTGTTCCCCAACCATGACTCCCCTCTCCTGCCCCCTTCCCATTCTCAGTCTACACCAGAGACCCATATCAGAATCAGCTTTATCATCACACACGTATGTCATGAAGTATGATTTTTATAAAATTATTGCAGGGCTGTACAAAAGTCTTTAACACCCTAGCTATATATATGTGCCTAAGAATTTTGCACAGTCCTGTACCTACCTGTCCTAGTGCTTCTTCGATGATACTATTCTACCTGCCTCAACCACTTCCTCTGGCAGCTCGTTCCAAATACTTGGATGAAAAATTAGCCCTTTGGTCCCTTTTCAACCTTTCCCCTCTCACATTACACACAGTTTTAGACTGCCCTAACCTGGGGAAAAGACTGGAACCACCCACCTTATCTCTGGCTCTCCTCATCATAAACATCTCTTAAGGTCACCTTCACTCTCCGATATCTCCTCCTTCACCCTTAACCACTGTTCTCCTGTTCTAGACCAACACACACAAAATGCTGGAGGAGACCAGGCAGCATCTATGGGAAGGGGTAAACAGTCATTGTTTCAGGCGGAGAAGCTTCATCAGGACTGCAAGAACAGTCAATGTTTGGGCCAAGACCCTTCATCAGGACTTGGTCCGAAACATCGACTGCTTCATCCTTTCCATAGATGCTGCCTGACCTGCTGAGTTCCTCCAGCATTTTGTGTGTGTTGCTATGGATTTCTAGCATCTGCACAATCTGTCATGTTTACATTAGTTCCAGTCTCACCCAAACCCAGTGCAAAAAGCCTGCTTGTATTGACCCTATCTAAATCCTCGTAATTTTGTATACTCATATCAAATCTCCTTTCAATATCCTGTGCATCAGGAGGTGAAGTCCTAATCTATTCAACCTCCTCCTGGAACTCAGGCCTCCGAGTCCCGGTAACATCCTTGTAAATCGTGTTCTTTCTAGTTTAACCTCGTCCTTTTTAAACTGTCCACGTCACTCCAAGTGCCATTTTCCTTCAGGATTTCTACAGCCACAGCAACTGGGTGGAGCTGGGTTTTAAAAGTCCGAACAGGAACCTCATCGATCCCAGTGGGACGATCGGGAATCTAGCAGGTGAGGGGGCCGCGGCCTTTCGGATTAACGCTTGCCAACGACGGTGAATGGGTTCTCACAACTAGCGCAGCAGTTTGGGACGTCTAGAGGGTTGAGTTCAATTCCAGTGCCGGCTGTACGTTCTCCCCGTGACCATGTGGGATTCCTCCGGGTATTCCGGGTTCTTCCCACAGTCCAATGACACGGGTTAGTAGGTTAACTGGACATTGTAAATTGTCCTGTGATTCGGCGAGGGTTAAATCGGTGAGTAACGAGTTAGTGTGTTTCGGTGGACTGTTCCGTGCTGTATCTCTAAATGAACAGTAAAGTTAGAATGAGCAAGAGCAAATCCGTGAATGAATCAGGTTTATCATCACTGATATATGCCGTGAAATGTGTCGTTTTGCAGGAGCAGTCCAGAGCAATAAATGAAGAATTATGATAGATTACAATAAGAAATGCATAAATAAATAAATAGGATAATAAAGGGAGCAAAGTAGAAACTGCTGTTTATGGGTTCATGAACCGTTCAGAAATCTGATGGCAGAGGTGAAGAAGCTGTTCCTGAAAAGTCGAGGTTGTGACCTTCTCCCTGATGGTGGCAATGGGAAGGGGGCACAGTGGGGCTCCTTGGTGATAGACACCACCCTCTGAGGAATTGCCTTTTGGAGTTGTTTTTTCTCACTGGGGAGGAGGATTGTTCCCGTGATGGAGATCGCTGAGACTCTAACCCTCTGCAGTTCCCTCCGATCCTCTGCACTGGCGCCTCCAGACGGTGTTCAGTTTGCCACCTTAGTATAGGAAGCACAGGGAAGCTTTAGACATTCAGATAGGAGGAGGTTTACAAGGACAATACTTGGATTAGACAGCGCGTCTTATGTGAAAGGGTTGAGCGAGCTCGGGCTCTTCCCTCTGGAGTGAAGAAGGATGACAGGTGACTTGACTGAGGTGTACAAGATGGTAAGAGGCAGAGATAGAGAGGATAGTCAGAGACTTTTTCCCAGGGTGGAAATAGCCGATACGAGGGGGCATTCTCGTACTGGAGGAATGTACGGAGGGGGTCAGGAATGAATCTATCAGAGGTATGATTTTTACACAGGGAGTGGTGGGTGTGTGGAATGAGCTGCCAGGGAGGGTGGGAGAGGCCAATATATATTTTTACAATTTTATTTAGAGATGTAGCATGGATCAGACCATCCCAGCCCATGAGATGCACCACCCCAGCAAATCAACACATTTGAAGTTCTGGTCTCATTCTCGGGAGGATGTGGAAGCTTTGGAGAGGGTGCAGAGATTTTGCCAGCACAATGCCTGGATTAGAGAATACGGAACTATTGAGCGAACTAGGACTTTTTTTTGGAGCAAAGGAGGATGAGAGGTGACAAGATAATGGCTAACAGCAGAGGACATCCCTTCAAAGTGAGTCGAGGAAAGTGTAGGAGGGATGTCAGAAGTACACCGAGAGTGGTGGGTGCTCAGAATGCACGGCCAGGGTGGTGGTAGAGAGGGAAACATTAGGGGTGTTCAGAAACACGTGGATTAAAGAAAAATGGAGGGTTATGTGGAAGATAAGGGTTAGATTGAGCAAATTAGATTAAAGGGTCAGCACAAGTTTGTGGGCCAAATGGCCTGTGCTGTAGTGTTCTTTGTTCTGGAGAACATTGGTGAGGCCACACTTGGGACGTTGTGGTCACTTAGGGTCTGAGCATGGGGATGAGGGGGACTTGAGGAGGATGGTGAGAAAGGGGGAAATTTGCACATTGAGAGGGCAATGGACCCAGTGTTCCTGTTCCTGCTGCAGGGAGAGGTGACAAGACCTGCCAGAAATGCTCCAGCCCAGAAAGCTGCCAGGAAAATATCCAGTCCAACATCATCAGTCGCAAACTCATCACCACCGGCTACTTCAGTCTCAACCCCTTCAGCAAGCTCCCGGAAGGTAACAGGGGCGACAGACAGCAAAACCCCAGAGGTGGAACAATGTGGCAGGGGACAGCCGGTCATAGAAATGGGGAGACGTGTAGGGCCTGGACAGGGTCATAGAGACAGGGAGGGATGTAGGGGCTGGGGGGCATCAAAAAGATGCAGACGGGTGTAGGGGTCAGGGGTGTCACAGAGAAAGAGGGGTGTAGGAGCCAGAGGGGATCAGACTGCGAGGGGTGTAGAAGCCAGGTGGGGGGGTTATAGAGATGGAGAGGGATGTAGGAGCTGGAGGAGGGTCACAGAGACATGGAAGGGTGTAGGAGCTGGAGGGGGGGTTATAGAGATGGAGAGGGATGTAGGAGCTGGAGGAGGGTCACAGAGACATGGAAGGGTGTAGGAGCCGGTGGGGGGGGGGGTGTGGTTACAGAGACGGGGAGTGATATTGGCATCAGAAAGGGGTCACTGTGATGGAGGGGGTGTAGGAGCTGGAGGGGGAGGGTCACAGTGATTGAGAGGGGTGAAGGAGCTAGAGGGGGGTCACAGTGATGGAAGGGGGTGTAGGAGCTGGAGGGGGGGGTCACAGTGATGGAGGGGGGTGTAGGAGCTGGAGGGGGAGGGTCACAGTGATGGAGGGGGTGTAGGAGCTGGAGGGGGGGTCACAGTGATGGAGGGGATGTAGGAGCTGGAGGGGAGGGTCACAGTGATGGAGAGGGTTGTAGGAGCTGGAGGGGGGGGTCACAGTGATGGAGTGGGTTGTAGGAGCTGGAGGGGAAGGGTGACAGTGATGGAGAGGGGTGTAGGAGCTAGAGGGGGGGGTCACAGTGATGGAGGGGGTGTAGGAGCTGGAGGGGGAGGGTCACAGTGATGGAGTGGGTTGTAGGAGCTGGAGGGGTGTCACTGTGATGGAGAGGGGTGTAGGAGCTGGAGGGGAGGGTCACAGTGATGGAGAGGGTTGTAGGAGCTAGAGGGGGGGTCACAGTGATGGAGGGGGTGTAGGAGCTGGAGGGGGAGGGTGACAGTGATGGAGGGGGGTGTAGGAGCTGGAGGGGGAGGGTCACAGTGATGGAGGGGGTGTAGGAGCTGGAGGGGGAGGGTGACAGTGATGGAGAGGGTTGTAGGAGCTAGAGGGGGGGTCACAGTGATGGAGAGGGTTGTAGGAGCTAGAGGGGGGGTCACAGTGATGGAGGGGGTGTAGGAGCTGGAGGGGGAGGGTCACAGTGATGGAGGGGGTGTAGGAGCTGGAGGGGAGGGTCACAGTGATGGAGAGGGGTGTAGGAGCTGGAGTGGGAGGGTGACAGTGATGGAGGGGGGTGTAGGAGCTGGAGGGGGAGGGTGACAGTGATGGAGAGGGGTGTAGGAGCTGGAGGGGGAGGGTCACAGTGATGGAGGGGGGTGTAGGAGCTGGAGGGGGAGGGTCACAGTGATGGAGGGGGTGTAGGAGCTGGAGGGGGAGGGTCACAGTGATGGAGGGGGTGTAGGAGCTGGAGGGGGAGGGTCACAGTGATGGAGAGGGGTGTAGGAGCTGGAGGGGGAGGGTCACAGTGATGGAGAGGGTTGTAGGAGCTGGAGGGGGGGTCACAGTGATGGAGAGGGGTGTAGGAGCTGGAGTGGGAGGGTCACAGTGATGGAGGGGGGTGTAGGAGCTGGAGGGGGGTCACAGTGATGGAGGGGGGTGTAGGAGCTGGAGGGGGAGGGTCACAGTGATGGAGGGGGGTGTAGGAGCTGGAGGGGGAGGGTCACAGTGATGGAGAGGGTTGTAGGAGCTGGAGGAGGATGGTCACAGTGATGGAGAGGGGTGTAGGAGCTGGAGGGGGAGGGTGACAGTGATGGAGGGGGCGTAGGAGCTGGTGGGGGAGGGTCACAGTGATGGAGTGGGTGTAGGAGCTGGAGGGGGGAGGGTGACAGTGATGGAGAGGGGCGTAGGAGCTGGAGGGGGAGGGTGACAGTGATGGAGGGGGTGTAGGAGCTGGAGTGGGAGGGTCACAGTGATGGAGGGGGTGTAGGAGCTGGAGGGGGAGGGTGACAGTGATGGAGAGGGGCGTAGGAGCTGGAGGGGGAGGGTGACAGTGATGGAGGGGGGTGTAGGAGCTGGAGGGGGAGGGTCACAGTGATGGAGAGGGTTGTAGGAGCTGGTGGGGGAGGGTCACAATGATGGAGTGGGTTGTAGGGGCTGGAGGGGTGTCACTGTGATGGAGAGGGGTGTAGGAGCTGGAGGGGGAGGGTCACAGTGATGGAGAGGGTTGTAGGAGCTGGAGGGGGAGGGTCACAATGATGGAGTGGGTTGTAGGAGCTGGAGTGGGGTCACTGTAATGGAGAGGAGTCTAGGAGCTGGAGTGGGGTCACTGTGATGGAGTGGGATGTAGGAGCTAGACGGGGTTACAGAGGCTGAGAGGGGTAAAGAAGCCGAGGGGGGTCAGTGAGACAGGGAGAGCTGTGGGTGTCAGAGAGATATCTCTCAGCAGCCAAGAATGTGGTGAATTCCCAGGATTTTCCTCTTTCCAGGCAAGTGCAGTCACGGTGGGAAATTGGATCAGACTGTGCGTGGGTTCAGTGGGATTAACAAGGATACACTCTCATCTCCTCATGGACACGAACACCTTCAGGCAGCGGCAATCGCTACACAGGCCTCCCTTGAACTCCTCCTGGATATTCGAGATGCAGTCGGTGACCTGAAATTCCTGCAGTACGGATCCGTCTCCTGGGAATATCAGAGCGAATCAGAATGTAGAGGCCAGAGTGGTCACAGAGACGGGATCGGGTGTAGGGGCTGGTGGGGTTCACAGAGACAGGTTGGGGTACAGTGGCCAGAAGTAGTCCCAGTGAGGGCTGTATGGATCAGAGAGATGGGGAGGATGTAAGGCTGAATGGGCTACAGAGAAATCAGGAGCAGTTTCGGGGCAAGAGGGGGTCACTGGGAGGGGTGAAGGGGCGGGAGGCTCACAAGATGGGGAGGGTATAAGGCGCAGTGGGGTATCACAGAGACAGGAATGGGTGCAGTGGACAGAGGGGTCACAGAGATGGGGAGGAGAGTAGGACTGGGGTGTGGAGGGGGTCGTAACTAATTAAGGAATGCGTGCAGGGGACAGAGAGGGATCACAGAGATGGAGATGGGTGTAGGGTTGGAGGGCAGTCACACAGACAGGAACTGGTGCAGGGGACAGAGAAGGGTCACAGAGATGGGGAGGGGTGTAGGGGCTGGAGGGAGGGTGGTCACTGAGACAGGAACTGGTGCAGGGGTCAGAGATGGGGAGGGGTGTAGGGGCTGGAGGGAGGGTGGTCACTGAGACAGGAACTGGTGCAGGGGACAGAGAAGGGTCACAGAGATGGGGAGGGGTGTAGGGGCTGGAGGGAGGGTGGTCACTGAGACAGGAATGGGTGCAGGGGACAGAGAGGGGCCACAGAGACGGAGATGGGTGTAGGGTTGGAGGGCGGTCACACAGACAGGAACTGGTGCAGGGGACAGAGAGGGGTCATAGAGATGGAGATGGGTGTAGGGGCTGGAGGGAGGGCAGTCACAGACACAGGAACGGGTGCAGGGGACAGAGAGGGGCCACAGAGACGGAGATGGGTAGGAGCTGGAGAGAGTAATAGGTGCACAGGACAGAGAGGGGTCACAGAGATGGGGAATGGTGTAGGGCTGGCTATGGACCTGGGTGAATCTCCCCTGTTCTCTGCAGGTTCCTCTGCGTGGACCCTCCCCCTAGCATCTCTTTCGTCATTGACACCACAGACAGTATGCGGAACAGCATCGAGGCAGCCAAGCAGAGGACAATCGAAATCGTGCAGAGGACCCGGAATTCCCGATTCCAGCCCTCTTCCTACATCCTGGTACCGTTCAACGATCCGGGTGAGTCCAGTGCAGTTCCACCTCCCCCTGCTCACTGAGTGTGTTACGATGACCTTCTTGCCCCATAATGCCATAAGAATGGTAGAATTAGGCCATTCGGCCCATTTGCTCTCCTCCATCATTCCATCATGGCTGATTTATTTTCCCTCTCAAACCCACTCTCCTCTTCTCCCCATACCTCTTGACCAATCAAGAACCTCTGCTTTAAATCTACTCAATGATGTGCATATCGGCACTGGCCCTGTGGGCCAGGCCCTGGGGTGGGGTGAAGCTTCACCCGCCGTGCTCAACATGAGGAGATGGGGCCAGGGTGGGTCGGGTGTGGATTGATGAGTTACCAAGTGCCTTTGATATGTAGTATCGTGTCCACTCTACAATATGACACTGTAGGTCAATGCCATGATGTCATACCATGTTTCAATTGCCTGACATGGTATCATGTGCTGTGACCCTTTTGTATATCCATGTATGGACATGAAGTTACATATTGTATCAAGATTGAAGTTTATGTGTCAGCTGTACGTAGACTGAAATGTATTCTCCGTGACATCGTGTGCAGGATGCATGATATGGAAGTGTGACCAATGTTCCCGTGATGATGTCACGTGCGTGTTGTGTGTTCTGACCATCTGGGACTCACCCCTCACTTCTCCCCCTAGGTTTCCTTCATCCTGTCCCGCAGACGGCGCGGCACTGAGCCCAATCCCGGGATCGCACTGTACCAGGGTCTGGCCCGGGACTCGGGGGGGTTGGCGGTGCAGGTGAGCAGGAACCAGATTATGGACCTGGCCGCCGTCGTCGAGGGATCCATCACGGGAGAGCTGGTAACATCTTCCCCTTTCAGTGATTCCTTATCTCAACCTCTCCTCATTCCTACATACCTCCTCCCCCTCCTCAGCCCTCCTCCTCACCTATTCCTACTCACCCACTCCTCAACCCATGCTCTTCAAACCCTCCTCCCTCCACATTAGTTCCTCTTCCACTCTTCCCTCACTGCCTTCCTACTCAACCCTCCATCACCTTTCACCCTGTCCTCCCTCCTAATGTACACCCCTTCACCTCCTCCACCCTTTCCTGTTCTCTCCTCCCCCTCATCCAACCTTACTAAACCCTCCCTGTCTCTTCATTCACTAACCCTCAAAACTGTCCTCCTCACCCTTACCTCTCTCTACCTCTTCCTCACCTCATTGTTACCCTTTCCCTCCTTCAATCACAACCCCCTCCAATGCCTCTCAGCCCACCTCTATCTCCCCAACCCTTCAGCCCCATTCTTTCTTCCTTTCCCTCTCCTCCCAGTCTCTCTCACTCCCTGACCTATTCCCCCTCCCCCTCCTCTCTATCCACTCCCTATCCCACTCTGCTCCCTTCACAAAGTGGAGGAGAGTGAAGATGTTGCTGAGAATCATGGGGCAACAGGGAGAGATTGTCCCAGGGCACAATGAGCAGCCCTGGAGATGAGACACAGCTGTCCCATCGAGATTCTCGAGATCAGGGTCTGACACTGATCGACACTGATTTCCCAGGAATTGGGTTAACGGGAAATGCCCCCATCAGGAAATCGAGTGGAATTGGTGGGTGTGTGGGAATATGCAGTTGGAGGACACAGAGGCCAGAACCAAAGTTGGCAAAGTCCTGGTATAAGGAGTTGGAAATCCCAGATTGGAATTTTGTTATTTAGCCGTGAGATTGGGAAGGGAGGCTGGGTAGCTTTGGGATTCCCTCTTGGGACACTCATTCCAAGGTGAATGGGTGGCACTGTTGGTAATTAATGGGTATAGCGACTTGAGGGATTTCTAGCGTCAACTGAAGGGCAGAGTGGCCTGGTCCTGATGGGATTATTTCCCAGAAATGGAGTCACAGCAAAACTCTTCTTTACATTGCTCCCTACCTGAACAGATTGGATTGGTCAGTTTGAGGTGAGGTGGAGGAGAGAGGGGTAGTTGAAAGGGACTGGGTCACAGGGCAAAGGTCAGGGGATCATGGTATCCTGTTTCAGGTCACCATCCTTCAGCGAGACGGAAACACAGATCACCTCACAAACGTCTTCCCCTTCCATGTGGATGGAGCACTGAGGAACGTCACCATCTTCCTGTCTGGCAGTCCGGCCAACTTCCACATCTCCAGTCCAAGAGGTGAGCAGAGATTCTGGCCCCTACACCTCTCCAGTCCCCGTCTCTGTGACACCCTTCTCCATTTCTGTGTCCACCCCTCTCCCTCTCTCCCTCTGGGTCTCCCTTCTTCAGCTCCTACACCTTCCCACCTCTGTGACCCCCTCCAGCCCCTACACCCCTTCCATTCACAATGACCACATCCCCCCACCAACCTCCCTACCCCACTACATCCCTCGACATCTCTGTGACTCTCCCTGAATGATCCTGTTCCAGGTATGAGTGACCTGTCCTGCTGATGACTGACTGGCCTCTCCCTCCCTCCCTCTCTGCAGGTATTCAGCAGCCTCACTCTAACTCCACGGGATCACTGGCAACTATTGAGCGCCTGGGAGACCTCTTCATCGTGATGCTGAATGTAGCGCCCGAGCTCAGAGAATGGAGCCTCACTGTACAGTCGGGGACCCCATACACGGTGAAAGTGACAGGTGTCTGCACTCCACCCTGTCCAATCCGGTCTGTCTCTCTCCTGAACTTCAGTGTCCTGATTTAACTCCATTTCCAACCTCTCTCTCTCCTTCCCCTCACTCTCCCTGACCCTCTATTTTCTCCTTTCTATCTCTCCTTCTCTCTTGTTTCTCTGCTTTTCCACATTTTTTCTGTCTGCTGCATCACTCTTTTCATGTCTCTTTCTCTCTTTCACCCCCTCTCCCACTCATCCCCTCTGCCCCCATACCCTATCTCCCTCTATCTCCCCTTCACTCTCACCTTCCCCCTTTCTCACTTTCATTTCTCTCTGTTGCTCTGCTGCTCTTTATCCTGATCTTCTTTCTCTGCCTCCAGCAGGGAGTGTCGGAGGGATTACAGTGTGCAAAGGAGACTGTAATGGGGGATGGGGAGTGTAATGAGGAATGTAATATGGGTGTATAGAGCGACTCTAATGGGGAAATAACAGGTTCTGTAACAGGGATATAATGGGGACAGTATGGGAGTGTATAAAGAGGTTATGACGAATCTGTTGCAGGACCCATAATGGGGAGTTACTGGGACCATCATGAGAGTTTATTACGACCTGTAATTGGGATGTAAATAGGACAGTAATAGGAGTGAAACTAGGACTGTTATGAGATTACAATACCCGTTCTGACCGCCTGCTCTGAAAAAAAACAAAATTTTAAATATTATACTATTCTATACCCCCCAGGACAGAGTGTCGTGGATTTCCTGTACGAGTTTGTGGAGGCTTTTGAGGGTCCCCACCCCGGGTTGGTCACCGTGACTGGCCGACCCTTGGCAGGTAACTATCAGCACCATGCCGAGATCCCCCGCTGCTACTCCACCCCACTCACACACGCACTCCTCCCCTCCCTCACACATCCTATCACCACACACACGTGTTCACTCCTGACATCCCGGGATGAGAGCCGTTGTCAGCTGTTCCCAGAGCAACTCTCCACCCTGGCCCTCTTCATCATCTCCTGAGAGGGGGAGAGAGAAAAAAGGGAAAGAAAGAGGAAGAGGGAGGGAGAAGGAGAGGGAGGGAGTGGTGAGTAAGACAGAGAAAGATGGAGACGAGTGTGATAAGAGAGATAAAGGGATTGGATGGGTGGAGAGAGAGGGAGATAAGGTGAGAGGCAGGGAGAGAGAGGTAGAAGAAGAGGGGTGGGAAGAGGGGAAGAGACAAGGAAGAGTGATGATAGAGACTCCCTGTCCTTTTATACCAGGGGTTCTTAACCTTTTTTTATGCCATGGAGCCATTTGCCAGTCCGCTGAAGACTATGGACCCCTACTCAGAATCAAGTACTTCAATATTTAATGTAAAATGCAAAAGATTACTAAAGAAACCAATTCTATTGAAATACAGTCATTAAAATATATAAAACTCTGATCTGTGATATAGTCATTTTTGTGTCTCTATTAACATATTAAATACAGGAGTATACATTAAAAAAAGCTATTTTAAGTATTATAGTCTACAGACAGAAAGACTATGATCATGTTAGATCTACCGTAATTTTAGTGAGAGGTTAGTGAATATAAGGATGTAAATTTTTCCCATCCAAGTTCATGGACCCCCGGAATCTCCTCAGGGACCCGCGACAGTCCATGAACCCCACATTAAGAACCCGTGCATTAAACTCACCAGGACTCCAAATGCCATTCATGGGAAGGTTCCTGATGCCCGTGTGTAACTCCTCAACCAGCACGAACGAAAAGGAATTTGAGAAGTTCACCAGACATCCGATAAGCCAGGGTCTGTGCTGGTCTGGCATGAAACCCTGTCACCCCAGCCATGGAGATGAGGCTGGAACTCAGTGTCAGACACAGTTCCAGGGATCGAGCACTGGCTTGGACCGAGACAGAGTGTATGTGTGAGACCCGTCCCCCGTGATGGTCTGTGTGTGTGTAGGGGGCAGGATGGGTGGTTAATCAGTAACTGTGAATTCCCCCCCACCCCCCGGAATGTGAGGGTGAGGGGTACAACCGAGGGGGGAGGAGTTGACAGGAAAGTGGGGGTTATGAAACATGATTAAGCATAAATGGGCAGTTAATGGTCAACAGAGATCGGTGGTGCTCCAGTGTCTGTTGTCGTGCAGGGCATCTAAGCTGAAGGGAATTGGTGTCAATGGGTGTTTAATTATCGTCTCTGGCCTTTGGTTCAGGTGAACCAGCCACACTCAGGGTCACAATGACGGGGTTAGAGAACTACCCATCCCACCAGCCCAAGAACATCTCCCTGCTGGACTTCCAGGGGAGGACACTCAGTAAGGAGGCCCTGACTCCGACCTCAGAGACCGGCACTTTCCTGGCAGAGTTCCTGAGCCTTCCATTGCAAGACTTCTTGGTGCTGCTCGCAGGGACGGAGGAGGTTGGGAGGATTTTCCGGAGGCAGAGTCCATCTGTCACTGCCATCAGCAGTACCAAACTCACGGTGAGATCAAACACAGGGTGAGGTTCCCTCCACACCGTCCCATCACACACTTCCAGGGTCAGGCACTGAGTGAACCTCCCATCACACACTCCCAAGCTCAGACACAGAGAGAAGCTCCCTCCATACTGTCCCATCACACACTCCCGGGGTCAGACACAGACTGAAACTCCTCTACAGTTTCCCATTACATACTCCCGGGATCAGATACTGATGGAGGCTCCCTTCACACCATCCTATCACACACTCCCGGGAGACATAGAGAGCAGCTCACTTCACATTGTCCCAGAACACACTTCCAGGGTTCGGACCCCAGAACCAGACTGAAGCTCCCTCCACACCTTCCCATCACACACTCCCGGGGTCAGACACAGACTGAAACTCCCTCCACACCTTCCCATTACACACTGCAAGGGTGAGAAACAAAGTGAAGTTCCCTCCGCATGTCCAATCACACACTCAGACACAGGGTGAAGATCCCTCTACAATGAGCTTGCTCTGATTGGTGATAGATTATTGATTTTCGATCAATGTTGGTGATTGGTTATTGATTTATGATGTTTCTTCCTCTGGTGTCTCAGGTCATGTTTGATCCCAGCTTTATCGCAGGTGAAAACATTACCATCCACTTCAACATTACCAATGCTGGTCCGGGATCTGTGTACAGTATCTCTCTGGTTGACGATCAAAATGTCACAAGTGGAAACCCTCTAAGGTGGGAACACAGATCACCCCCATTGTCGTGTCTGTGAGTGAGCGCCCCACTGCATGAGGGTGGAAATCAGTGAGTGCCTTTGCTAGGAAGGAGTACCATGCTGTGGGAGGGGCACTGAGAAGGGCACATGCTGCTGTGGGGGGGGGGGTGCGCGGCAAGGAGAGATCACATTGGGTGGTGAGGACGGGGTGCCGAGTGAGTAACAGAGGAAAAGTTAATGGGAAGGTAGAGGGCTGGGAAGCATTTATATACCCACAGAAGGCAATTAAGCAGCAATTTGGGAAATAAGATGGAACGTGAAGGAAAGCTAGCCAATAATATAAAAGATGATACCAAAAGTTTTTCCAGATATATAAAGAGTAAAAGAGACAAGAGTGAGTATCAGGCCACTGGAGAGGTAGTAAAGGGGGACAAAGAAATGGCAGATGAACTGATTAAGTATTTTGTGTCAGTCTTCACTTTGGAAGACACTAGAAGTATGCCGGAAGTTCCAGGGGTTCGGGGGGGAGAAGTGAACGTTGTTGTTATTATTGAGTAGAAGGTGCTTGGGAAACTGAAAGGTCTGAAGGTAGATAAATCACCTGGACCAGATGATATACACCCAATGATTTTGAAAGAGGTATCTGAAGGGATTGTGGAGTCATTGTAGTGATCTTTTAAGAATCACTTGATTTTGGAATGGTTCCGGAGGACTGGAAAATTGAAAATGTCATTCCACTGTTTAACAGTGAAGTAGGCAAAAGACAGGAAACTATAGTCTGACCTCAGTTGTTGGGAAGATGTTGGAGTCGATTGCTAAGAATGTGGTTTTGGGGGTACTGAGAGTTAGGCCAAAGTCAGCATGGTTTCCTGAAGGGAAAATCTTACCTGACAAATCTGTTGGAATTCTTTGCAGATGATATGAAAATAGGTGGAGGGTCAGGGAGCATTGAGGAAGCTGGGACTCTGTAGAAGTCCTTAGACAGATTAGGAAAATGGACAAAGAAGTGGGAAATGGAATAGATTGTTGGGAAGTGTGTGGTCACGCACCTTGGTAGAAGGAATAAAAGTGTAGACTATTTTCTAAACGGGGAGCAAATTCATGAATCAGCATTGCAAAGGGACTTGGTAATCTCCATGCAGGATTCCCTAAAGGTTAAATCAGTGATGAGAAAGGTGAATGCAATGTTGGCATTCATTTTGAAGGTCCAAATATGAAAACAAGGATGTAATGCTGAGGCTTTATAAGGCATTCATCAGACTACACTTGGGGTATTGTGAGCTGCTTTGAGCACCTTATCTAAGGAAAGATGTGCTGGCATCAGAGAGAGTCCAGATGAAATTCACAAGATTGATCCAGGGAATGAAAGGGTTAATGTATGAAGAGCGTTTGATGAACTGACTAGAGTTTATAAGAATGAGGAGGGATCTCATTGAATCCTATCGAATATTGAAAGTCCTAGATAGAGCGCATGTGGAGAGGATGTTTCCCGTAGTGGGGGAGTCCAGGACCTGAGGGCACAGTCTCAGAATACAAGGTTGTCCTTTGGGTATGTGGAGAGGATGTTTCCCGTAGTGGGGGAGTCCAGGACCTGAGGGCACAGTCTCAGAATACAAGGTTGTCCTTTGGGTATGTGGAGAGGATGTTTCCCGTAGTGGGGGAGTCCAGGACCTGAGGGCACAGTCTCAGAATACAAGGTTGTCCTTTGGGTATGTGGAGAGGATGTTTCCCGTAGTGGGGGAGTCCAGGACCTGAGGGCACAGTCTCAGAATACAAGGTTGTCCTTTGGGTATGTGGAGAGGATGTTTCCCGTGGTGGGGGAGTCCAGGACCTGAGGGCACAGTCTCAGAATACAAGGTTGTCCTTTGGGTATGTGGAGAGGATGTTTCCCGTAGTGGGGGAGTCCAGGACCTGAGGGCACAGTCTCAGAATACAAGGTTGTCCTTTGGGTATGTGGAGAGGATGTTTCCCGTGGTGGGGGAGTCCAGGACCTGAGGGCACAGTCTCAGAATACAAGGTTGTCCTTTGGGTATGTGGAGAGGATGTTTCCCGTAGTGGGGGAGTCCAGGACCTGAGGGCACAGTCTCAGAATACAAGGTTGTCCTTTGGGTATGTGGAGAGGATGTTTCCCGTAGTGGGGGAGTCCAGGACCTGAGGGCACAGTCTCAGAATACAAGGTTGTCCTTTGGGTATGTGGAGAGGATGTTTCCCGTAGTGGGGGAGTCCAGGACCTGAGGGCACAGTCTCAGAATACAAGGTTGTCCTTTGGGTATGTGGAGTGGATGTTTCCCGTAGTGGGGGAGTCCAGGACCTGAGGGCACAGTCTCAGAATACAAGGTTGTCCTTTGGGTATGTGGAGAGGATGTTTCCCGTGGTGGGGGAGTCCAGGACCTGAGGGCACAGTCTCAGAATACAAGGTTGTCCTTTGGGTATGTGGAGAGGATGTTTCCCGTGGTGGGGGAGTCCAGGACCTGAGGGCACAGTCTCAGAATACAAGGTTGTCCTTTGGGTATGTGGAGAGGATGTTTCCCGTAGTGGGGGAGTCCAGGACCTGAGGGCACAGTCTCAGAATACAAGGTTGTCCTTTGGGTGTGTGGAGAGGATGTTTCCCGTAGTGGGGGAGTCCAGGACCTGAGGGCACAGTCTCAGAATACAAGGTTGTCCTTTGGGTATGTGGAGAGGATGTTTCCCGTGGTGGGGGAGTCCAGGACCTGAGGGCACAGTCTCAGAATACAAGGTTGTCCTTTGGGTATGTGGAGAGGATGTTTCCCGTAGTGGGGGAGTCCAGGACCTGAGGGCACAGTCTCAGAATACAAGGTTGTCCTTTGGGTATGTGGAGAAGGCAGGAGAATGCAGTTGAGAAGGATAACAAATCAGCCATTTTGGAATGGTGGTGCAGTCTCAATAGTCTGAATGGCAGAATTCTGCTCCTATGTCTCGTGGCCTTATGGGGGGCAGCAGAGGTGTTGAGTAGGGAGTGCTGCAGGAGGGGGCAGTGAGGAGATAGTGCTGCAGGAGGGGGCGGTGAAGCAGGAGCACTGCAGGAGGGACGTTGTCAGGGGAGCGCTGTGGGAATGGTGCTGAGAAGAGACGCTGTGGGATTAGCGGTGAGGAGGGAGCGCTTGGGAGGGCTGGTGAGGAGGGAGCACTGTGCTGTGAGGAGGCAGTGAGGTGGGGCACCATGCTGTGTGTGGGATGCATGTGACTGTCCCATGAAATCTCATCCCCATGGGCTTGGGAACCCTTCTGTCCGCGGTTGCTTGGATCCGGAATTGTGGATGACATTGAACACACGGAGGTGATCATTTGGAGAGGTATAATATGATTAAGAGTAGTCAGCATGGCTTTGTAAAGGGCAGGTCGTGCCTTACGAGCCTGATTGAATTTTTTGAGGATATGTCTAAACACATTGATGAAGGAAGAGC
The DNA here is from genome assembly GCF_048418815.1 of Hemitrygon akajei. Lineage (NCBI taxonomy): Eukaryota > Metazoa > Chordata > Chondrichthyes > Myliobatiformes > Dasyatidae > Hemitrygon > Hemitrygon akajei. The sequence continues at coordinate 172,231,426 of NC_133124.1, read as the reverse complement.
AGTAGGTGTAATGTATATGGATTTCAGCAAGGTATTTGATAAGGGACCCCATGCAAGGCTTATTGAGAAAGTAAGGAGGCATGGGATCCCAGGGGACATTGCTTTGTAGTTGTAGAGGGCTCTATCTTTGTGGTTGTAGACGGGTCATATTCTGCATGGAGGTCGGTCACCAGTGGAGTGCCTCAGGGATCTGTCCTGGGACCCCTACTCTTCACGATTTTTATAAATGATCTGGATGAGGAAGTGGAGGGATGGGTGAGTAAGTTTGCTGATGACGCAGAGGTTGGAGGTGTTCTGGATAGTGTGGAGGGCTGTCAGAGGTTACAGCGGGACATTGATAGGATGCAAAACTGGGCTGAGAAGTGGCAGATAGAGTTCAACCCATGCAAGTGTGAAGTGGTTTATTTTGGTAGGTCAAATATGATGGCAGAATACAGTATTAATGGTAAGACTCTTAGCAGTGTGGAGGATCAGAGGGATCTTGGGATCTGAGTCCATAGGACGCTCAAAGCAGCTGTGCAGGTTAACTCAGTGGTTAAGAAGGCATATGGTGTATTGGCCTTCATGAATCATGGAATTGAATTTAGGAGCCGAGGGGTAATGTTGCAGCTATATAGGACCCTGGTCAGACCCCATTTGGAGTACTGTGCTCCGTTCTAATCACCTCACTACAGGAAGGATGTGGAAGCCATAGAAAGGGTCCAGAGGAGGTTTACAAGGATGTTGCCTGGATTAGGGAGCATGCCTTATGAGAATAGGTTGAATGAACTCAGCCTTTTCTCCTTGGAGCGAAGGAGGATGAGAGGTGACCTGATAGAGGTGTACAAGATGATGAGAGGCATTGATCATGTGGATAGTCAGAGGCTTTTTCCCAGGGCTGAAATGGTTGTCACACAAGGACACAGGTTTAAGGTTTTGGGGAGTAGGTACAGAGGAGATGTCAGGGGTAAGTTTTTTACTCAGAGAGTGGGCTGCCGGCAAAGTTGGTGGAGGCGGATATGATAGGGTCTTTTAAGAGGCTTTTAGATAGGTACATGGAGCTTAGTAAAATAGAAGGCTATGAGTAAGCCTAGTAATTTCTAAGGTCAGGATATATTCAGCACAACTTTGTGGGCCGAAGGGACTGTATTGTGCTGTAGGTTTTCTATGTTTCATTCCCCTGTAGACTGTACGTCGGAAAGAACCAGTCTGCGGAGGGTAACCTGACTACCTCCACCCCCACCGACGTGGAAGCAGGAACCCTGGTCACAGTGACGCTTGAGGCCAAGTCCGACATCGACTTCACCTACGCCGTCCTCCAGCTGACGGTCACAGAGCGGGTACGTCCCAGGGTGAAGGGATTTCCACAACATCAGCACCCTCGTCCCACCAGTGGGGGGAATTGAGGGATGTAGATGAAGGTGCTGACACCAAACACGCCAGGGGTCTGAGCACAGGAGGAATGTCCTCCTGACACAGGGAGGTTCCCCAGACGCAGGGACATGCCCCAGACGCAGGGACATGCCCCAGACGCAGGGTGGTCCTCCAGACTTGGGGAGGTCCCCCAGATACGGGGACATCCTCTCACACTCTTTGTATCCCTCTTCATCTTTCCCTTTCATTGTCTCCTATTCTTGATCCCCTTTTTTCCTCATTTTACCCTTCCTCGTTCCACCCATTCCCTCTCCCCTTATTGTGGCCTTGTTCCCCCTCTCTATCTCTCCCTCTCTCCTTCTCTCCTTTCCTCTCTCTATTTGTCCCTCCCTTTCTCTTCCTCTCCCCCTTCTCTTTCTCTCCCTCTCTTCCTCATCCTCTCCCATTTTCAACCCCATTCTCTCCCTCTGCACCCTTCCTCTCTCCCACTCTTTTCTCTCTCTCTCTCCCTTTCTGTTTTCCTGTTGCATTCTCTCCATCCCCTGCTCTCATTCCTTCTCTCACTATCACTCCATCTCTCCATCCATGTCAACCTTTTCACCAGGGATGTCAGTGAGGAGGGAGCTCTGCTCTGCAGGAGTGGCATTGGGGAGGAACGTTTTGGGAGTGGTGTTGGGGAGGAACATTTTGGGAGTGGTGTTGGGGAGAAACGTTTTGGGAGTGGTGTTGGGGAGGAACATTTTGGGAGTGGTGTTGGGGAGGAACGTTTTGGGAGTGGTGTTGGGAGGAACACTTTGGGAGTGGTGGTGAGGAGAGCACACTACGTGACACGTAGTGACAAGTGCCGTGTGCCCACTGAACGCACCTTACGTTCCCTTACTAATCCTGACTCTACACCCATAGAATATGGACATGGACCCTCCTACCTGCCGGACCACCGCACTGACCGGCCACTGCCCTGCGAAGAAGGAGCACGAGGTGGACTGCATGAAGCAGACCTGGGGCCTCCACGCTGAGTTCTCCGAGCGAGGCGCTGACTGGGCCAGTGTCCGGGCTCGCCATGACAAAGGGAACCTGACCACCGAGCAGCAGCAGAAAGGGGAGTTCCGGCTGACACTGGTGGAGTACAACTCCACCTGCTGTCACCCCTCCATCACCCTGCTCGGGGTGGATGCCTCTGGCAATGTGGGCAGCTGCTTCATCGAGGCCCGGAGTCGGGCCGGGCCCTCCACCGCTTCCGGTGGGGCCGCTACTCTCCTCAGCCTCTCTATCATTGCCACTTCTCTGCTGCTCTGAATGTAGGATCTGCCCAACCTGCTCCCTGGGCACTCTGTCTGGACACCCCTCCCCCACCAGACGCATCCGTCACTCAAAAAATCAGGGAGAAATTCCCTTTCCCACACCTTCCAGAGGTCACAGTTGTTGAGCTGGGTAAGGCAGAGGGACTCAATGGGCTGAATGGCCTAATACTGCTCCCGATTCTTAAGGAAACAGATGCCGCGCATTTGGTCCCATATCCCTCTACACTTCCGATCTGTGCATCTGTCCAATTTCATAGAGCCCTACACAACAGAAACAGGCCCTTTGGCCCATCTGATCCACGCTGACCGAGATTTGCATCTAAGCCAGCCCCATCCCTCCAGACCTTTCCTTTCCACGTACCCGTCCAAGCTTCTTCTAAATATTGTTAATGCTCCTGTCTCAACCCCTACGTCTGGGAGCTTGTTCAATGTACATGTCACAGATAAAGCCAATCTTCTTAACCACCTCTGGACCCGACCACCCCATTTGCCCTGAGTACTCACATGCTATCCACTCCCCCATTGACCATAAATTATTATTAACAAAATTAGAAAGATATGGTATTAGAGGGGTGGCGCATGACTGGTTAAGCAGTTATTTGGAAGACAGGTATTAGTATGTACATATAAACAACTCAAATTCAAATTTTTTGAGGATAACTTGTGGGATTCCACAAGATTCATGCTTAGTCCATTGCTGTTTATTTTGTATATAAATGATAAATGTATGGTTTCTCAGACATTAAAATGTATATTATTTGGCTGATGATACAACTATATTTTGTAGTGGGGAACATCTGAAACAACTTTCGGATACAGTGGAGAAAGAACTAAAAATTATAAAGAAATGGTTTGCTACTAACAAATTATCACTGAATCTAGTAAAACTAAATTCATAATATTTGGAAACCGTGTACCAAACTCATAGAGTAAACAGAATAAATGATGTTGAAATTGATAAGGTATTTGAAACAAAACTTTTAGGAGTGGTAACAGATAATAAATTAAGCTAGAAACCACATATGTTAAGCAAAAATGTCAAAATCTATTGGAATACTGTACATAGCGCAAGATTTCTTAAATCAGGAATCTTTGTATACATTATACGAGGGATGATTGATAAGTTTGTGGCCCAAGGTAGAAGGAGTCAATTTTAGAAAACCCAGCACATTTATTTTTCAACATACTCCGCTCCTACATTTACACACTTAGTCCAGCAGTCATGGGGAATACAGATCATGGACCTCCAGAATGGTAGAAGGAGATGAGTTATACAGCTGTCGATACATGCACATGCAGGTCAACTCTTTGAGTGATTATGCGGAAAGCTTGAAGTTAATAACTCATCTCCTTCTACCTGAGGCCACAAACTTATCAATCACCCCTCGTACTGTTCACTTACAGTTCCATATATGACTTAATGTGTAAAGGTATGGGGAAATACATACACAACAAATACAAACTAGATTTTTCTACTCTAAAAGAAAGCCATATGAATTGTTAATAAGACAAGTTATTATGAGCCAACCAATCCACTATTTATTTAATTAAAATATAGAGGTTTCATAGATTTTAAAATAAAATGTTTAAAGTAAAAAATGGACAGTTACCACAAAGTATCCAAAGATTGTTTAAAATGAGAGAAAGTCAACATGATTTGAGAGGAACATGGATATTTCAAAAACAAAGAATAAGAACAAATGTAAAAATCATTGCATTTCAGTCAGAGGGGTGAATCTATGAGAATTTAAAAACATGCACCACACTTAACAAGTTTAAAGAAACATTTAAACATAGCTTAATGAACAAATATAAAATACATAATTTAAAATGAATGGGAATAATGTAAATAAATAATAAATGGAATTGGATTTTGTGTTAAAAGATTATGAATTTTTCTGTTTTGATGTGATGATTGATGCCATGTTGTTGTATAAGTAAGAGGGCTAGGTGTAATAAGCTGTAGCTTCAGCCTACACCCTTTTGGTTTGTTTTTCAAAAATCTATATTATCTAATTTTGTTTTATGAAATCATCATTGAAAATGATGCTTTTTGTTATATTTGTACTGACTGAAATAAAATTAAATTCATTCGTTCCTTCATTCATTCATACTCTGAGTTCTGATACAGGGTCTGGACGTGAGACGTTGACCATTCCTTCCCCACCACACATGTTGTTGGACTCGCTAAATTCTCCAGCAGATGGCGAGTGCTCCATATCCCAGCGTCTGCCGTCTCTGGTATCTGAATATTGTCTGCTCTTGCTCTGTGTACGAATGGACTGCTCGGTTCACTGTGGAGTTGCAATTGGGATTGGACAGAGTGTGTGTGAGGGTGGGGGTAGTCGATGGGAAAGTGGGAGAATAGAATGGGATCCTCGTGTATTGGTATTGGTTTACTATTGTCACATGTGCCGAGATACAGGGAAAAGCTTGCTAAAAAGGTTAAATTCTTACACAGTGCATTGAGGTAGAACAAGGTAAAACCATAACAATTCAGAATAAAGTGTAATAGTTACCGAGAAAGTGCAGTGCAGGTGAACGATAAAGTGCAACATCATAATGAGGTAGATTGTGATGTCACGAGTCCAACCTATTGTAGTGGGGAACAATATAACCATCTTATAACAGTGAGATAGAAGATGATCTTGAACCTTGTCAGAAATAATCTTACACTCTGAGTCTCAGCAAACTGCAAAGCGGCAAAGCTTTATTTTTCACGAGTCTGCAGAGTCGGACCCAAAACTGCTCCAGCAGTATTGAGCCCAGAGCATTACATTTCATTTCCTTTTATACAGTTTCAAGTAGGTTATCACGTGTCCCTCAGTTGCTGTATCATTCCTACAATTATTCATAGTCAGCTCCACTCTCCCCCTCCCCACAGGCTTGTACATTTCGGGGGTCACATACACATTTTCTCATATCCTCTGTCCTTGGAGTTAGCCATCCGCAGAGCCATGTCTGCCAAGTTTTCAAACACTTATCGGCCTTGGAGTTAGCCACAAGAGTACAGCTTATCTCCATCTGTTTCATCCACCTCCGCTCTCAGCTCCTAGCTTAATGACTCCTTTTTAGTTCTTCATGATTACCACAAGGTACAGATTGTACCTATACAGTTTTGCAAGAATCTTATATCCTTATTTAGCAATGTGTCAGCATATGTTTTGTAAGCTTAGATCTTAGCACAGTCTAACCTTAACCCTTTCTCTTCTTACAATTCCACCCTTTTTCTTTTTAGAGTGTGCTAAGGATTTGTCCAGGGATTCCACTCTTCCAGTTCTCTGCCTCGTTGCAACAGCATTTTAGCCGGGTCAGCTGGGTTCCCTGGCTGCATTACCTGTACTACTACTCGCGTTATTAATGCTCTCAAGCAGGGTATTAAGCATGGTAATATGATTATCATTATGAGTATTCCGCCAAATATTAACAGGGCTATTCGCCACCAGCTTCCTCCCAGCAGACTATCCAGCCAACTCAGGTTCCCTAAGGATCTCCAAGTTTGTACTGGCACATGGGCCAACTTCCGAATTTTGTCGGATATTTTCAACACTGCCTTTCCATTATCATTTATCTTTAGGCAACAGTTTGTCAGATTGAACTTTCCACAGACCCCTCCCTCGGAGGCCAATAGGTAATCCAATGCTAATCGATTTTGGTATATGGCTGTTCTCATCTGGCTTTGCTGCTCAGCCAGCAATTCCAGAGCCAATGCGGTTTGGTTGGTGATCACCTCTACTACAGCTTGTAGGCGTATTATTCGATTTAACATATATACCGGGGTTCGGTAACCCCATGACCCATCCTGGGCCCAAGTTGCTGGTCCGTAATATTCAATGATGCGTGCTGGAGGCCACTCGTCGCCCCATTCTCCCACCTTTATCTCCCGCTTCTCCCTTCTCAGTGAGTCAAATAACTTGATTCCCAATTCCCTATCTTCATCCTGGGGTAGGAGGAAGAACTCTGGCCTTATAAGGCCTAAGAAACAAACTCCTCCCCATCCTTTCGGCAATTTGGTGTATGCCTGATTCCCACAAATCCAGAACAGACCTTCTGGAACAAATCCTCCTTTCTTTGCTTTCCGCCAGGCTTTCCAAACACTGGGAATTCCTTCGTACGGGTTATGCCCACTGCAATTCCAGATTCCCGAATTGTTTCCCATAGCCGTACAATTGTCCTTTGCCCCTTTAGTTATGTACCAAGTCGGCTCCTCGGGCCACCAAGTGGCATTATTTTTTTGTTTTAGCCAACTTTATACTCTGACATGGGCTTTCTCCTACTTTCACCTTCCCTTTTTCTTCTCTCACTGATCCACCGGGGTATCCCCTGTTCTTTCTCAGGGTATATTTTATTCCTCCCTCTTCACATTCCTCTTTTTCTTTTCCATAACATTGGTCATTTACATGTGAATGTGACACAAGGGCCCCGGGTCGTTCTTTTCCTTTCTCCAAAACTCGGTTCCTACACTTGTCACATTTCCCTTCTATTTTTCCCACATACAGAATTAAATATATTACAGTCAATAATGTAACAGTCCACATTGAGTTCATTTTTGTTGCCTTTTCAGTTTCACCACCAACGGTTCTTCACTGGGAACACAGGTCCACTCCGTGTGTCCCTCAGGCTTAACTGGTCCCTTTATTCTGGATGCGTGGGTCCACCCTTTCTCTTTTGTTCGTACGGCCGCCTCGGTGGTTAACAGGACCTGGAAAGGGCCTTCCCACTGTGGTTGTAACTTCTCCGGCTTCCAGGTCCGTACCAGAACCCAATCTCCAGGCACGATCTGATGTAAAGCAAAGTCGAGCGGCGGAGTCTGGGCCAAAAGACCCTTCTTCCGCAGTTCTGCAAAGGAACGAGATAGTGCCAGTAAATAGTTCCTTATAAAAATATCACCCCCTTGTAGCGTGGGGTACCCTTCTACCTTATTCCAATACGGGAGTCCAAACAGCATTTCATAGGGGGAGATTCCTATATCCTTCCTGGGTGCTGTTCGGATTCTTAACAGGGCGATGGGGAGACACTTAGTCCAGGGTAACTTGGTTTCTAGCATTAATTTGGTCAATTGCGCCTTTAAGGTACTGTTCATCCTTTCCACCCGTCCCGAACTCTGGGGATGCCACGGGGTATGGTATTTCCATTGGATACTCAATGCATCACAAATCAACTGGTGCGTCTTGGAGGCAAAGTGTGTCCCTCTGTCCGAGTCTATGGACCCCATGATCCCATATCTGGGGATTATGTTTTCTAGTAGTATTCGGGCTACTGTAGGCGCATCGGCCTTTGTGGTCGGGTATGCTTCCACCCAGTGGGTAAAATGATCCACTATTACTAACAGGTACTTCCATCTCTGCACTGAGGGTAGTTCGGTAAAGTCGATCTGGACTCTATGGAACGGTCTCATGGCCAGTGGCTGGCCACCTCTTGGAGTGGATCGCATCACTTTCTTGTTTATCCGCTGGCACGTCGGACATCCAGTTATCTCTTGCTGGGCCAGTGTGTATATTCCTTTGCATACATAGTCCCTCAGAATTGTGTCGCACATGGCCTGTACTCCCCAGTGGGTTTGATGGTGCAACTGTTGGAGGATGTTGCGGGTTACTTCCTTATTTAGTACCTGTCTCCCATCCGGGACCGTCCATTTACCATCAGTGTCTTTTCGGGCTCCTAGTTGGTTCATGCTATCAATCTCTATTTGGGTAAACATAGGTTGTTTAGTAAGTCCTTCCCTCACTGGTATCAAGGTCAGGAGTTGGATCGGGTCTTCAACGGCTGCTCGTTTGGCCTCCCCATCGGCTAGACGGTTCCCTACTGCTTCAGGTGTTGATCCTTTTTGGTGTCCGGGTACATGTACTACCGCAATCTCAGTTGGTAGGGCCAGGGCTTCCAATGTCATACTTATCATTTGCTCGTGTGCCAGTCCCTTTCCTCTGGCCGTTATCAGTCCTCTTTCTTTCCATATCTTCCCAAAGGTATGTACTATCCCATAGGCGTACTTAGAGTCAGTGTATATTGTTCCGATCCTCTTCTCCAATATCCTCAGAGCCCTCTGGAGTGCGTATAATTCGCATGACTGGGCCGACCAGTTTCCCGGTAATCTCCCGGACTCCACTATTCTTTCAGTCTCTCCGTCAATGATGGCATATCCGCTGTGCCGTACTCCATCAATACATCGTGAGGATCCATCTATATACAATTCCTGTCCTTCTCCCAGGGGAACTTCCTGTAAGTCCTCCCGGCTCTTTGTTTGCAAGTCCAGCAATTCAATACAGTCGTGTTCTGACTCCTTTTCTTCTAGTCCTCCATAGAGGAACTGGGCTGGGTTGCAACTGGAATCCTTTGCGAAGTTTAGGTCTTCTCCGGTCATCAGTATAGTTTCGTACTTTAGAATGCGGGAGTCAGTGAGCCACCGATGTGCCTTCTGGGCTAGTAGGGTGCTGACCGAGTGGGGAGAATGCACTGTGATCTTCCCTCCAAAGGTTAGTTTCCGGGCTTCCTCTACCAATATCGCTGTCGCTGCCACTGCTTGGATACAGGTGGGCCATCCACGCGATACCGGGTCTAACATTTTTGACAGGAAAGCCACGGGTTGCCGCTTTCCTCCTCTTAGTTGGGTGAGTACCCCTTGGGCCATTCCTTCAGCATTGTTGACGTACAGCTGGAATGGTTTTTCCAGGGCTGGCAAGACTAACACCGGAGCACGGATCAATTGCCCCTTGATATAGTTGAATTTTTGCTCCTCTTCCTTTGTCCATTTTACTGTTTGCTCATCTTGCCCGAGTTTATCATACAGAAATTTCACCAGGGGAGTATAATTCTCAATCCAGATTCGACAATACCCCACTAACCCCAGGAACTGTCGTATCTCCTTCTTGGTACGAGGTAGCGACATCCCTGTTATTCCAGCTATCCTTTCTGGGGTAATGCTTCGCTGTCCCTTACTGACCCGGTGTCCCAGATACCTTACTTCCTTTTCCACGAATTGTAACTTTTTCTTGGAGACCCGTAGCCCCTTTTTCCCTAGGAAGTTCAGTAATCTGATGGTATCTTCCTGCACCCCTTTCTGTGTTGTCCCGGATAGTAATAAATCATCCACATACTGTAGCAGTTGGTTCTCCGGAGCACATTGGAATTCCGCTAGTACTTGCTCCAAGACCTGCCCGAATAGGTTAGGTGACTCAGTGAATCCTTGCGGCAGGACCGTCCATCTGAGTTGTCTTTTCCGCCCTGTTGTAGGATTTTCCCATTCAAACGCAAACATGTCCCGACTGCTTTCTTCTAGCGGGCAACTCCAGAAAGCATCTTTTAGATCTATTACACTGAACCATTCATGGTCAGGGGAGATTTTACTCATCAGGGTGTACGGGTTGGGTACTACCGGGTATCGGGTCTGGACTACTGCATTTAGACCCCGCAGGTCTTGTACCATCCGATAAGTCCCGTCCGGCTTTCGCACCGGGAGGATGGGGGTATTATATGGCGACATACATTCTTCCAGCAGTCCATCTGCGATCAGCCCTTCAATTACCGGCTGCAGCCCTTTTCTTCCTTCCATCGCAATGGGATACTGCTTCCTCCTTACTGGGCGACCGTCCGGTAGCAAGGTGATCTGTAGAGGGCTGATGTTCAATCCTCCCCTATTTCCCTCTCTATACCACACCTCGGGCTCTATTTTCTGGTCGTCCTCTTCTTTTAATGCGAATAATTTTACTATTATTTCTCCATTGTTCGGCACTGTTCCAATGCCCAGTTGCACTTGCAGGTCCCTTCCTAATAGGTTAAATCCTGCCGAGGGCAGCAGGAGAAGGTCTTGCCTTGTTGCCCTATCTTCATATCCGACTTCCACATTGTCCACAATGGACACTTGTATCGTTTTTCCTCCGATACCGGATACCTTCATTACTCTTGTTCCTGTTCGGGCGCCGGGAGGTATCTGGATTACACTGGATCTTTCAGCACCCGAATCTACCATAAAGGTTGTATCTGACCCTTGGGGACCTAATTTCAGATTTACCAGGGGTTCCTGTCGATAGTTTCTTCTCCCCAAGGGTAGGAACCCCCGACCCCCCTAGTCTTCGTCCTCCATCATGGCATATGACCTGACCTCTCGCCGATACTTAGGACATTCCCGTTTAAAATGTCCTTCCTCGTTACAGTGGAAGCATCTTAGAGTCCTTCGCGTTTTCCTTCCTGGTTCTTGGCCATTGCCTCGGTCTGACCACGTTCCCCTCTTTTCCCTGTTTTCTGTGGTTACTTGCCGTACTGTCTGAACCATTATCCTAGCGGTCTTTTTCTGTTTCTCCTCGTCTCTTCTTACAAACACCTTCTGTGCTTCTCGCAGTAATTCACTCAAGGGTTTTGAATTCCAGTCCTCTATCTTTTCTAGCTTTTTCCGAATATCTGGCCAAGCTTTTGATACAAATTCTACCCTAATTAGCTGTTGTCCCACCTCTGTCTCCGGGTCTACCCCCGCATATTGTTGCATATTTTTCCGAATTCTATCCAGGAAGTCAGTTGGGGTCTCATCGGGGTTCTGGTGGCTTCCGAACGCCTTAGTGAAGTTATGACCCTTGGGGACCGCTTGTCTTATTCCCTTTATCAGGAATTCCCTCATGTCTCTCATGTTTCCTTGACCTTCTCCGGTCTGCTTATCCCAGTTCGGGTTTAACAGGGGAAACTTAGGTTCCCCGGCATTCCCCTTCTCCTTTCTCTCTCTCCTCTTCCGCCTGCCGTTGCGGATCATCCAGATGCGGAGCACTAGCAGCTTGTTCGGGCTGCTGGGGCCGGGGAACATAAGGGGGAGGTAGATGATTCAACACTTCCCAAGGAGGCTCTTCCTCCTTAGTTTTAGTTTCTAGTTTAAAACTTCTTGCGGAGTCTCCTGGTCCGGGAACCCAGCAAGAGGCATACTCATTTTCTTCCTCTCTCACATTTGGTTTAGAGTTTACATATATGTTTAAGGCCTGTCTAACCCAATCCTCATCTGACCCAAAAGGTGGCCACCATACCGAGGACCCTGTTATTGGCTGTTTGGACCATAATTTGCAATATTCTACCATTCTCTTTTTCTGCTTTCCCTTTGTTCGTCCATATCCCCATCCTGCAAACATTCTACCGAGGGGGCTATCAGGAGGTACCTTCGGGAACAAACCCGAACTCTCCGGCTCCTCTTCCTTTGAGCTTCCCCCTCCCATTATTCCCTTCCCGGCCCGGTTCTTTTTACTCTAGGTGTCGTCACACCTAGTTTACCCGGTCACACCCACCTAGATCTCAGTTAGCTAGTCTCACTTACCCGGTGTGCCGTAGAACCGTCTCCTTTCCTCCCTGCTTTGCCGCCTTGCGCTGTCCGGATCTCACTCGCTCAAGCCGTTTCAGACGACGAGCAAGGAATCAGGGACTGCCGAACTCGGCAGGGTGCACCTTCTCCGATGTCCTTCCTCTCGCCCTCCACGACCGGAGTGGGGATCCCGGACGAGCCCCCAGCTGTCAGAAATAATCTTACACTCTGAGTCTCAGCAAACTGCAAAGCGGCAAAGCTTTATTTTTCACGAGTCTGCAGAGTCGGACCCAAAACTGCTCCAGCAGTATTGAGCCCAGAGCATTACATTTCATTTCCTTTTATACAGTTTCAAGTAGGTTATCACGTGTCCCTCAGTTGCTGTATCATTCCTACAATTATTCATAGTCAGCTCCACTCTTCCCCTCCCCACAGGCTTGTACATTTCGGGGGTCACATACACATTTTCTCATATCCTCTGTCCTTGGAGTTAGCCATCCGCAGAGCCATGTCTGCCAAGTTTTCAAACACTTATCGGCCTTGGAGTTAGCCACAAGAGTACAGCTTATCTCCATCTGTTTCATCCACCTCCGCTCTCAGCTCCTAGCTTAATGACTCCTTTTTAGTTCTTCATGATTACCACAAGGTACAGATTGTACCTATACAGTTTTGCAAGAATCTTATATCCTTATTTAGCAATGTGTCAGCATATGTTTTGTAAGCTTAGATCTTAGCACAGTCTAACCTTAACCCTTTCTCTTCTTACAAACCTGGTGATACCTGCTTTAGACACTGCCTGATGGAAGGGGGTATAAGAGAGAATGTCCAGTGAGGGTGGGGACCTTTATTATGCTGGGCACTTTACCAAGGGGAAACTAGTTTAAGTGATGTCCTGAGCTCTGTCAACAACTGTCAGCAGATTCTTCTGGTCATGGGCTGAGAAGATGCCGTTCCAAGCCGTGATGTGTTCCATTAGAATTTTGTAAGGGTTGACTGGGACTTGCTAACTTTCGTACTTTGTCCAAATCTGAAACAGTGTGTCCAGCTTTTAGAATGCTTGACCACAGAGTAAAGAATACAGTCTGTGAGATCACAGTAAAGAATACAGTCTGTGACATCGCAGTAAAGAATACAGACTGTGAGATCGCAGTAAAGAATACAGTCTGTGAGGTCACAGTAAAGAATACAGTCCGTGAGATCACAGTAAAGAATACAGTCTGTGAGATCACAGTAAAGAACACAGTCTGTGAAATCACAGTAAAGAATACAGTCTGTGAGATCACAGTAAAGAATACAGACTGTGAGATCACAGTAAAGAATACAGTCTGTGAGGACACAGTAAAGAATACAGTCTGTGAGATCACAATAAAGAATACAGACTGTGAGATCACAGTAAAGAATACAGTCCGTGAGATCACAGTAAAGAATGGAGTCTGAGATCACAGTAAAGAATACAGACTGTGATATCACAGTAAAGAATACAGTCCGTGAGATCGCAGTAAAGAATACAGTCTGTGAGATCACAGTAAAGAATGGAGTCTGTGAGATCACAGTAAAGAATACAGTCTGTGAGATCACAGTAAAGAATGGAGTCTGTGAGATCACAGCTTTCTAGTTGTAAACTACATTTGGTGGCAATAACTTATGTACATCTGTACACTGCTGTTTAATGAAGATATCTAACCAGCTAATCCTGTGGCAGCAACTCAGTGCATTTTAGTATTCAGGCACATTCAGGAGATTTCGTTATTGCCAAGAGCAAACATCAGAATGAGGAAGAAATGTGATCAGTGACTTTATTATTGTCTCATAAAGCTTACACTACATACTGCTGATACAGATGAAATCATTACACAGTACATTGAGGTAAAATAACAGAATGCAGAATGAAGTGTAACAGCTCCTGAAAAAGTGCAGTGTAGGGAAACGATGATGCAAGATCACAACAGGGTAGTTTGTAAGTCCATCTTATCCTAGAACAGGTATGTTTGAGCGTCTGATAACAGCGGGATAGAAGCTGTCCTTAAGCATGATGGTGCGTGCTTTCAGGCTTTTGTAACTTCTTCCTGATAAAACCAAACAGACTGATGCTACCTTCATTGTTGCTGGTGATTTTAACCAAGCGAGCCCAAACATAGTCCTGCCTAAATTCCACAAGCATGTGGATTTTGCACCCAGTGGTGAAAATGCACTACACTTTGTTTATATTAACATAGCAGGTGAATATAAAACAGTTCCTTACCCCATATTGGAATCTCAGATCACTTACCTGCTATGCTAATTACAAGCCATGATCAAATGGGCCAAGCTAGTTCAAGGTGGTGAAAAGCTGGACTGAGGAGGCAATGTGAGTTTTTATATGCTTTGAAAACATGAACTGGAGGATGTTCAGAGAGGCTGCTGCCCATGGCATCCATGTTAACATTGAGGAAAGTGTGGATTCCGTGACCAACAGCATAGAGATGTATAGATAGATAGATAGATAGATAGATAGATACTTTATTCATCCCCATGGGGAAATTCAACTTTTTTCCAATGTCCCATACACTTGTTGTAGCAAAACTAATTACATACAATACTTAACTCAGTAAAGAATATGATATGCATCTAAATCACTATCACAAAAAGCATTAATAATAGCTTTTAAAAAGTTCTTAAGTCCTGGCGGTAGAATTGTAAAGCCTAATGGCATTGGGGAGTATTGACCTCTTCATCCTGTCTGAGGAGCATTGCATCGATAGTAACCTGTCGCTGAAACTGCTTCTCTGTCTCTGGATGGTGCTATGTAGAGGATGTTCAGAGTTATCCATAATTGACCGTAGCCTACTCAGCGCCCTTCGCTCAGCTACCGATGTTAAACTCTCCAGTACTTTGCCCACGACAGAGCCCGCCTTCCTTACCAGCTTATTAAGACGTGAGGCGTCCCTCTTCTTAATGCTTCCTCCCCAACACGCCACCACAAAGAAGAGGGCGCTCTCCACAACTGACCTATAGAACATCTTCAGCATCTCACTACAGACATTGAATGACGCCAACCTTCTAAGGAAGTACAGTCGACTCTGTGCCTTCCTGCACAAGGCATCTGTGTTGGCAGTCCAGTCTAGCTTCTCGT
This sequence comes from Hemitrygon akajei, assembly GCF_048418815.1. Taxonomy (NCBI): domain Eukaryota; kingdom Metazoa; phylum Chordata; class Chondrichthyes; order Myliobatiformes; family Dasyatidae; genus Hemitrygon; species Hemitrygon akajei. The sequence continues at coordinate 172,216,389 of NC_133124.1, read as the reverse complement.
CTAACTGTACTCCCAGATACTTGTAGGTCTTAACCTGCTCCACACATTCTCCATTAATGATCACTGGCTCCATATGAGGCCTAGATCTCCTAAAGTCCACCACCATCTCCTTGGTCTTGGTGATATTGAGATGCAGGTAGTTTGAGTTGCACCATATCACAAAGTCCTGTATCAGTTTCCTATACTCCTCCTCCTGTCCATTCCTGACACACCCCACTATGGCCGTGTCATCAGCGAACTTCTGCACATGGCAGGACTCCGAGTTATATTGGAAGTCTGATGTGTACAGGGTGAACAGGACCGGAGAGAGTACGGTTCCCTGCGGCGCCCCTGTGCTGCTGACCACCGTGTCAGACCTACAGTCTCCCAACCGCACATACTGAGGCCTATCTGTCAAGTAGTCCACTATCCAATCCACCATGTGAGAGTCTACTCCCATCTCCGTTAGTTTGTGCCTTAAGATCTTGGGCTGGATGGTGTTAAAGGCACTAGAGAAGTCAAGGAATGTAATCCTCACAGCACAACTGACCCCCTCTAGGTGAGAGAGTGATTTGTGCAGCAAATACGTGATAGCATCCTCCACTCCCACCTTCTCCTTATACGCAAACTGAAGAGGATCCTGGGCGTGCCTGGTTCGTGGCCTCAGATTCTGTATTATCAGCCGCTCCATGGTCTTCATCACGTGCGACGTCAAGGCAACAGGTCTGAAGTCATTCAACTCCTTTGATTGTGGTTTCTTCGGTACCGGGACAATACAGGATGTTTTCCACTGTCTGGGTACTCTTCTCTGCTCCAGGCTCATGTTGAAGATGCGCTGTAGTGGTTCTGCCAGCTCAGTCGCACAGGCCCTCAGTAATCGTGGGGAAACTCCATCCGGTCCAGCCGCCTTGCTGGTACAGATCTTCCTCAGTTGACCTTCCACCTGTGCAGCCGTAATCCTGGGCGTGGGCAAGTTCTCCTGTGAGTGGCTATTTTCCTGTGAGGGAAGTAAGCCTGGTGTGGATTTCTGCGGTGAGGATGAGATTGAGCTGTCGAACCTGTTGAAGAAGTTGTTCAGCTGGTTCGCTTTCTCCACATCTCCACTTATGTTCGCCCCCCGCTTTGCACCGCATCCGGTGATGATCTTCATCCCATCCCACACCTCCTTCATGCTTTTTTTCTACAGCTTTTGTTCTAGCTTCCTCCTATACTGCTCCTTTGCCCCCCTTATCTGTACTCTGAGTTCCTTCTGAACTCTTTTAAGCTCCAACCAATCACCATCTTTAAAGGCCCTCTTCTTCTGGTTTAGGAGGCCTTTGATGTGACTAGTGATCCAGGGCTTATTATTGGGATAGCAGCGAACAGTTCTAACAGGGACAACTGCATCCACACAAAAGTTAATATAGTCCGTTGTGCATTCAGTGACCTCCTCAACGCCCCCACAGAGCCCCCCTTGCAGTACATCCCAGTTAGTAGTACCGAAGCAGTTTCTCAGGGCCTGTTCAGCTTCAGGAGTCCACTTTCTAAAAGAGCGTGTGGTAGTGGGATGCCTCATCACAATTGATTTATATCTGGGCTGTAACAAAACCAGGTTGTGATCAGCTTTCCCCAATGAAGGCAGTGGGGATGCACTATATGCCTCCTCTACATTTGCATACAGTAGGTCAATAGTCCTATTACCCCTGGTGTAGCAATCCACGTACTGGGAGAAAGCAGGTAGTGTCTTGTCCAAGGTCACATGGTTGAAGTCACATGGTTATAGTGAGGATGTTACCATTACGAAACGCATTTGGGTGAGGGCAACTCAGAAACCATGGGTTACTGCACATATCCATGCATGGCTGAGGGATCACGATGTTGCCTTCATGCCAGGGGAAATGGCAGCTCTCAGGGACACTAGAACTGTGCTGTCCCATTGCATCAGGAAGGCAAAATGGGAGCATTCTCAGAGAATGTATGGTGCAGTTTCCAGTGCATTTTAGTATTCAGGCACAGTCAGGAGATTTTGTTATTGCCAAGAGCAAACAGAATGAGGAAGAAATGTGATCAGTGACTTTATTATTGTCTCATAAAGCTTACACTACATACTGCTGATACAGATGAAATCATTACACAGTATATTGAGGTAAAATAACAGAATGCAGAATAAAGTGTAACAGCTCCTGAAAAAGTGCAGTGTAGGGAAACGATGGTATTATATTAATTCAGGGGTCATGAAGTGTGTGAAGTTATTACTAGAGAGATGGTTCTTGGGAAGCTGAAAAGTCTAAAAGTAGGTAAGTCACCTGGACCAGATGGTGTAGGAAGAGATTGTGAAGGAATTAATATTGATTGCTCAAGAATGTGTGGATAGTCAGAGGCTTTTTCACTGGGCTGAAATGGTTGCCACAAGAGGACACAGGTTTAAGGTGCTGTGGAGTAGGTACAGAGGAGATGTAAGGGGTATGTCTTTTACTCAGAAAGTGGTGAGTGTCTGGAATAGGCTGCAGGTAATGATGGTGGAGGCGGATATGATAGGATCTTTTAAGAGGCTTTTAGATAGGTACATGGAGCTTAGGAAAATAAAGGGTTATGGGTAAGTATAGTAATTTCTAAGGTAGGGACATGTTCGACACAACTTTGTGGGCCGAAGGGCCTGTATTGTGCTGTCGGTTTTCTATGTTTCTATATTTCTATGTTAATGCCTAGATTCTAGAATGGTTCCAGAGACTGGAAAATTGCAAGTGTTACTCTACTCTTCAAGAAGGAAGAGAGGCAGAAGGAAGACAGACCTCAGTGATTTGGAAAATGTTGGCGTTGATTGTAATTATTAATAAACCCTATTTTGTTAACCCTACAAAACGTGTTTGTGTCCTGCATTTGGGTCCACCCTTGCTCCGCACTTGTGACTCTATTCTCGGAAGGCATGTCTCAAATCCAGGCAGCATCCTTGTAAATCTTCTCTGCACTCTCTCTATGGTATCCAAATCATAAACTGAGATACAGGCTCATTCAGCAACTTTGCTTTGTGTCTGTAAATTTACATTACATCTAATATTCTGTCAATAAGCTTTATCAATTGCATTTCATAATGGTTGATGTTAATGGCACTGGACAAAAGTCACTCAGACAGTTTACAGTCAGCTCCCTTGGCACTGGACTGAAGGATCATCCCTTTAAAACTGAGGGGACAATGAGCATTTCCAGAGAGATGCTGAATATATCCATCAGCACCTCAGTAATCTGGGCTGCACTGTCGTTTGGGACCCAACTTGGTCTATTATTGGGCTCCACAGCTTTGCGTGGGTTGACCTCTGGCCAGGGTCTTCCTCACCGCATCTTCAGCAAGATGGAGTGTCTGGTCCCCTGGGGGAGGGGTGCCTTCCTCACCCTACAGTTTGTTCTGCATCAACCAGGGTGTAAAAGATATTCAGCCTATTGGGGAGTGAGGCATCCTGGTCACAGACACAAAGGGTGGTCTTGCAGTTTGTAATCCTTTGAATTCCAGAAGACCATAGACCATAAGTTGTAGGAGCAGAATTAGGCCATTTGGTCCATTGAGTCTGCATCATCATTTCATTATTGCTAAACCAAATTTCCTGTCAGCCCCAATCTCCTGGCTTCAACCTATATCACTTCAGGCCCTGACTGATGAAGAATGTATCAATGGCTGTCTTAAATATACATAAAGACTTGGAGTCTATAGTTTAGTGTGGCAAAGAATTCCTGCACAGGATGAGAACACAAAGCTATGACTTAGACTTGGACTTGGAACCGGAACCTGGAACTCGGGACCCAGCCATGGACCTGGTACTTGAACTTCGGAGCTTGGACTGGATACTCGAACCTCGGCGCTTGGCCTTGAACCACGAAACCTGGACTTGGACTTGGACACAAAGAGACAGTTCCCAATACAGGGCCGGACCTACCCTGCGGAGGAGACGACAAATGGCTGGGCCTACCCTGTGGAGGCGAGGACAAGAAACACTGAGCCAGGGCTCCTCCTTCAACACCAGACGGAGTTGGGACTGTTTTTGACACAGGGTCAGGACCCTTCTAGGGCACAGGGCTGGGACCCCTTTTTGACACCAGACATGGAGATGGAGACCACACAACGATAGACAGTTCTTTGTCTGGACACAAGTTTGCTCCGAGCAGCGGTGAGCTCTTGACTCACCCCAGCGAGTTAACTTTGAAGGACCTGCTCTGGCGAGGGAAGGCGGCTTGCTGGCACTTGCTTCGGGGAGGAGACTTGGCATGCTCCGGCAAGAAACTTAGTCGGCTCTGGTAAGATGGCTTTGGCTCGCACGGGCCTCGGTGACTTCGTTAGCACTCCATAATGCTCTCACACCGAATGGCTGAAAGCCGGAGACTTATAAACTGCCAGTTCAGTCGAGAGTAAATTGCCTTTAATCACCAAGCCTGAGGGACATGGAATTAAAGGGAAACAAGGAGTCAAAGGTCCTGATCATAACACAAGCAAAGGAAATTTAAAGGGAACCCAATCCGGACCATGACAAATAAATTGAGTGAACTTGTCCTTTTCTCCTTGGAGCAACGAAGCATGAGGTGTGACCTGATAGAGGTGTAGAAGATGATGAGAGGCATTGATCTTGTGGATAGATGGAGGCTTTTCCCAGGGCTGACATGGCTAACATGAGGGGACACAGATTTAAGGTGTTTGGAAATAGGCACAAGGGGGGGATATCGGAGGTAGGTTTTACACACAGAGCATGGTGGATTCTGGAATGCACTGCCAGCTAAGGTGGTAGAGTCGGATAGAATAGGGTCTTTAAAAAGAATCTTAGTTAGTCACATGCAGTTTAGAAAAATAGAGGGCTATGCTGTAATGAAATTCTAGGCAGTTTCTAGAGTAGGCTACATGGTTGGCATAACATTGTGGGCTGAATGGCTTGCAATGTTCTGTAGATTTATATATTCTGTCTGAATGTGAATGTGAAAATCATCGTGGACTTCATGAAGGTGCATATGAACCATGCCCCTCTGCAAATATATTGTTCCTCGATATAGAGTCAGATAAGTGCACCAATTTCCTGGAAATACACATCATGGATGACCACACCTGCTCTTTCAATATCTCCTTCCTGAACAAGAAGGCACAGCAGTGTCTCCAAAGTGTCACTGGCAAATAATTCTGTGCCTACTGTATTAATTTATGTACTTTATTTAGGCAAAATTCATCTGTAGATTTTATCCTTACTTTCCTAAGTTATTGTGCATGTACAGAACATATGTGTACTACTGTGCTTTACACCTTTGTCCAGAGAAATATGGTATCATTTGATGGTATACATCTATATAGTTAAATGACAATAAATTTGACTTGATGGGAGAGGGGAGAGGTGAGAGTGTCCGGGGTGTGTGGGGTTTTTGACAATGCTGGCTACTTTACTCAGGCAACAGGAAGTGTAGGCAGAGGTCATGGAGGGGAGGCTAGTTTCTGTGATGTGAAGTTTCTTGCGGTCACAGACGGAGCAGTTACTGTACCAAGTCATGATGCATCCAGTCAACAGGCTTTCTATGATTCAAATAGAGAAGGAAGTTCATGATGAAACTGAACCCAAAACTGTGAAGGTTAAAGTTATTGCTTGTCCCTGCGGACGTGTAACCAGTGGTTTGATGTATGAGTGTGCTGGAGGGTGTACAGTTATCCACTGAGGGTAGCTGAGCCTTGGATTTTTTATTACTCCTCCACCCTCATCACTCGAGACCCTCAGAATCGTTCTCCATTCAACCCACAGAACTGAACTCCCTGAACCTGGAATAATTTCACTTTATCTCTACCACACACACCGACCATTTCCTAAAATGTGATGACCAGACTGAACATTAGACTAGCAGTTCCCAACCTGGGGTCTGCAGACCCTAGTTAAATGTAGGGGTCCATGACATAAAAAAGTTTGGAACCCCTGCACTTGGCCTTTCAGAATGTTTCATTTATGAAGGGTCTCAGGCCAAAATGTCGACTGTTTTCTCTTTTCCATAGATGCTGCCTGGGCTGCTGAGTTCCTCCAGCACGTTGTGTGTGTTACTTGGATTTCCAACATCTGCAGATTGTGGAAGAACTTATCAACCTCTGCTTTAAATATATCCTATGACTTGGCCTCCACAGCCACCTAGGGCAATGAATGGCACAGATTCACTGCCCTCTGTTAAAGTGATCTGTCATTTCTGCGTCTATTTAAAATGTTTCTCTAACCACTTCTTCACCCTGCCTTGCCCCTGTGATGAACTAAGCACAGTTTCCCTGAGTCTTCCTCCTTTCTAGTACGGCTTGCAGAATTGCATCCTCTTTTCTTTCTTCCTCCCTGCATTTAGCACTTCCCCTTTCTCAGTGAAAACCTACACCTGTCCCTTCTCTGCTACCTCCCCGTCCTATATTTATCTCCTTGAAGTCTCCCATGATCCTCCTCTTGACTCACTCCTTCTCCAAGTTTGCTTCATCTGACAGCTCAGCAGCTCTGTCCAGTGCACAATTTCCAGTAATTAACATACATTCATAAAGGGAATGCACTTCAAAAGTTCAAAGCTAAAGTAAATTTATTATTGAAGTATATATATGTCATCATTTTTTTTTGTGTGCCATACTCTGCCAGAGCCTCGGCGATCACTTTTCTTTTCCAAGTGGTTGCCTTGGAGGAAAGATTCTGTGAGTGGTCCCCCACGTCCTTCTCACAGCGCAGTTATTTTTTTTACGAGGCCGAGTTGCGAGCTTGACTCTCAACATGGCACTGGTGGAAAGCATGCCCGGCAGCGGCCCAAACTGGATTCGAACTCAGGAACCTTCACTTCGGAGTCTGGTGCTGATGTCACTGTGCCACCAGCTGGTCCATATGTCACCATACATGAACATTTTGTAAACTTTTCTTCTTGACTAGATGTACAACAGCCTTTGTACACCATGGTTCCTGTACTGTACCATCCTTTCCCTGTCTCACTGGAATGTACCTGTGCAGAACTCCATGCAAATATCCCCTGAACATTTGCTATATTGCTGCCTACATTTCCCTGAGAACATCTTTTCCCAACTTATGCTTCCAAGTTCCTGCCTGATAGCCTCATATTTACCCTACTCCAATTAAGCACTTTCCTAACTTGTCTGTTCCTATCCCTCTCCAATAAAGGAGATAGAATTGTGATCACCATCTCCAAAATGCACTCCCACTGAGAGATTTGACACCTGACCAAGTTCATTTCCCAATACCAGATCAAGCACAGCCTCTCCTTTTGTAGGCTTATCTACATGTTGTGTCAAGAAACCTTCCTGAACACACCTAACAAACTCCACGCCATCTAAGCCCCTTGCTCTCAAGAGATGCCAATCAATATTTCGGAAATTAACATCTCCCACCACAACAACCTTTTCCAGAATATGTCTCCTTATCTGCTCCTCGATGTCCCTGTTATTATTGGGTGGTCTATAAAAAACACCCAGTAGAGTTATTGACCCCTTCCTGCTCCTAACCTCCACACACAGAGACTCCGTAGACAATCCCTCCATGACTTCCTCCTTTTCTGCAGCCGTGACACTACCTCTGATCAGCAGTCCCACGATCCCACATCTTTTGCCTCCCACCCTGTCCTTTCTGAAACATCTGAGGCCTGGCACTTGAAGTAAGTATTCCTTCCCCTGAGCCATCCAAGTCTCTGTAATGTCCACAACATCACAGTTCCAAGAACTGATCCACACTCTAAGCTCATCCTCTTTGTTCAGAATACTCCTTGCATTAAAATAGACACATCCCAGACCATGGGTCATAGCTTGTCCCTTCTCTATCACCTGCCTATCCTCCCTCTCGCACTGTCTACAAGCTTTCTCTATTTGTGAGCCAACCGCCTCGTCACACAAGACAAAGGAGCAGAAGTAGGCCATTTGGCCCATCGTGTCTACTCTGCCACTCCACCATGTGCTAAACGATCCTCCCATCTAGTTCCAATTTCTGGATTTTCCCCCATATCCCTTGATGCCCTGACTAATTAGATACCTATCAATCTCTTCCTTAAACACCCTCAATGATTGGGCCTCCACAGCTGTATGTGGCAACAAATTCCATAAATCCACGACCCTCTGGCTAAAAAAAAATTCTCCTCATCTCTGTTTTAAATGGGTACCCTCTAATTCTAAGACTGTGGCCTCTTGTCCTGGACTTACCCACTAAGGTAAACAGCCTTTCCACATCTACTCTGTCCAACCCTTTCAACATCCAAAATGTCTCTATGAGATCCCCTCTCATTCTTCTATACTGTAATGAATACAGTCCAAGAGTCGACAAACGCTCTTTGTATCTTAGCCCTTGCATTCCAGGAATCATCCTCATGAATCTTCTCTGAACTCTCTCCAACATCAGTACATCCCTTCTAAGATAGGGGGCCCAAAACTGCACACAGTATTCCAACTGAGGTCTCACCAGTGCCCCATAGAGCCTCATCAACACCTCCTTACTCTTATACACTATTCCTCTCAAAATAAATGCCAACATAGCATTTGCTTTCCTTACTTCCGATCCAACCTGGTGGTTAACCTTTAGGGCATCCTGCACGAGGACCCCCAAGTCCCTTTGGACTTCGATTTTTGAATTTTCTCCCCATCTAAATAATAATCTGCCCAGTTATTTCTTCTTCCAAAATGTACAACCGTACATTTCTCAACATTGTATCTCATCTGTCATTTCTTTGCCCACTCTCCTAAACTGACCAAGTCTCTCTGCAACCTTTCCGTTTCTTCAACAATTCCTGCTCGTCCACCTACCTTGGTGTCATCCACAATCTTAGCTACAAAACCATTTAGTCCATAATCTAAATCATCGGTCTACAGTGTAAAAAGAAGCGGCCCCAACACCAACCCCTGCGGAACACCACTAGTAACTGGCAACCAACCAGAATAGGATCCCTTTATTCCCACCCTTCGCTTTCTGCTTATCAGCCAATGCTCCACCCATTCCAATATCTTTCCTGTAATTCCATGGGCTCTCATCTTATTAAGCAGCCTCTTATGTGGCACCTTATTGAAGGCCTTTTGAAAATCCAAATACACAACATCCACTGCCTCTCCCTTGTCATCTCTTTTACTTTTATTTTAGCCTTAACCTCTCTCGTTAGCCACATTTGTGCCATTTTTCCATTCATGATTTTCCTTGTTCTTGGAATATATTTTTCCTGCACTTTCCTTATTTCTTGTAGGAATTTTATCCAATTCTGCTCTACCATCCCTCCATCTAGCTTACTTTTCCAATCAACTTGGGCCAGTTCCTCTCTCATACCACTGTAATTTCCTTTGTTCCACTGAAATATCGATACACCTGATACCAGCTTCTCCTTTTCAAATTTGAAACTGAACTCAATCATATTATGATCAGTACTTCCAAGGGGTTCCATTACCTCGAGCTCCCCAATCGCCTCAGGTTCATTACACAGCACCCAATCCAAAACAGCCGATCCCCTGGTGGGCTTATGGACAAGCTGCTCCAAAAAGCCATCCCATAGGCATTCTACAAACTACCTCTCCTGAGACCCAGTACATTCCTGACTTTCCCAATCCACTTTCATATTAAAATCCCCCATAATTATCTTGACATTTTCCTTCTGACATGCTTTTTCTATTTCCAGCTGTAACTTGTAGTCCACATCCCGGCTGCTGTTTGGAGGCCTGTATATAAATGCTATTAGTGTCTTTTTACCCTTGCCATTTTTTAACTCGACCCATAAGGATTCTACCTCTCTGATCCAATGTCCTTTCTTTCTAGTGATTTGATATCGTTGCTTACCGTCAGGGCCACACCACCCCCTTTACCTACCTTCCTATCTTTCTTATAGATTGTGTGTCCTTGGACATTCGTCTCCCAGTCACATCCATCACTTCGCCATGACTTGGTGAATGCCACAATGTCATATCTTTTAACCTGTAGCTGTACAACAAGGCTATCCACTTTATTTCTAACGCTGTGTGCATTTAAGTACAGTACATTTAGATCAGTATCTGTTACCGATATTGCTATATTTCTATCGCACAGCAAATTATCCTGTCTATTCACCTGCCTGTCCTTCTTGCCATCTTTGCTGCACAGTATCCTTGACTTATCACTATTTTCCTCTTCCTTGACCCTAACACCCTGGTTTCCTTCCCCTGCCAACTTAGTTTAAACCCTCCCTAACAGCTACATTAAACAATCCCACCAGGATATTAGTACCCTTTGAGTTCAGGTGTAACCCATCGTTTTTGTATAAGTCATACCTCCCCCAAAATAGATCCCAATGATCCAAGAATTTGAAGCTCTGCCCCCTGCACCAGTTACTTAGGCACACGTTCATCTGCTTAATTCTGCTATTCTTACCTTCATTAGCACGTGGCTCAGGCAGTAATCCTGAGATTATTACTCTGGAGGTCCGGCTTTTCCTCCATCTCTTCAGTTCTGTTCCCATCCCCCCAGCAATTCCAGTTTACATTTTCCCCAATAGCTGTAGCAAACCTCTCCGCCAGGATATTTGTCCCCCTCGGATTCAAATGCAACCCATCCTGTTTGTACAGATCACACCTGCCCCAAGAGAGGTCCCAATGATCCAGAAATCTGAATCCCTGCCCCCTGCTCCAATCCCCCAACCACACACATATCCTCCATCTCACTCTATTCCTATACTCACTGTCACGTGCCACAGGCAGTAATCCTGAGATTGTTACCTTTGAGGTCCTGCTTCTCAATTCCGTTGCAGGCATTTACAGGAATAATGAAATGCCTTCAGGCTGCCTGTCAACTCGTAGAGTCAGGGCTTCAGCCATCGGCCCTTGACTTCCAGACTCAATGACTTTGGATTCAACCTACAGACTTGGATGTTTGGTATCAACCCCAACTTTCGTCAATGATGGTACCCTGAAGTCCAGGCCTCGAACTCTGGATGTCTCTGTAATCCCTTGTAGTCCTTACTGACATTTTGGCTCCCTCCAGCCCCTTCCTGTCCCTGTGAACACCCTTTGACCACAACATCTCACCCTGCCTCTTTAAACCCCTCTGGACACACTACCCCATCTCTGTGACCCTCTCTGGCCCCTATGCAGCTCCCCAGCTCTGAGTCACCCTCCAGCCCCTACACTACTCCCCATCACTGTGACATCACTCCTGCCCCTAGAACTGTTGCCCTTAGCTTCTCTTATTCCGTGTTCCCCTTGCTACACCATTATCCATCTTGTCATCAACTGCCTGGGCCCTAGGCAATGGAATCTCCTCCACAAAACTCTCTGCTCCTCTCCGATAACACGCTCCTCGTAATCTCTTTCAATCCCCTCTCCCAGTATCTCCTAACAAAGTGAGGTTGTCTGATTTCTGTTTGATTTACTCTGCAGTTAATACCACAGGATGATTTTTTTTGTGTGGGGGACTGAGGCATTGTATAGATGAATGTTGCCATGACTACGTTCTGCCAGCATTGGGCTGTGTGAGGAGGAAGGCATCATACCCACCCCTGCTTCACTTGCTCATCACCAGACCTTTGGCTAGTTATGGAAACCACTGACATTTCTTTTTTGAGATTGGTGTTGGTTTACCATCATGTGAGGTACAGTTGAAGGCTTGCTTTATGTACAATCATTACAATCAGTGAACGATAGCTATCAGATCATTGAGATAGAACACGGTAAAGAGTAACAGAATGCAAAAGTACAGCACCTACAGAGAAAGTGTGGTGTTGGTGAATGATAATGTGCTAGATTCTGATGGGGTAGATTGTGATGTCAAGACCTCGTTTTTTTAGTACGGTTGGATTATTGGCCCACTAACAGCAGGATCAGAGGAGGTCACAAAGACGGAGTGGGTTGTGGGTGGGTGGGTGGGGCAGGTGGAGTGTTGCAGAGACACTGTGAGGTGTAAGAGCCGGGGAGGGGGGTGGTTACAGAAATGAACACAGTACACAGTATGGGCCACAGAGATTTACAGAGATGGGAGGGAGGGGTTCACAGAGGGAGGGTTGCAAGAGGTGGAGGGGTTTACAATGTCACGGAGTGGTGTAGGGACCAGAGGGAGAAGGAATCTCAGAGATGGGAGCGGTGTATTGCATAGCGTTACAGAGGAGGAAGGATTAAGGGGCTGGAGGTGTTACAGAGACAAGGAAGAGTGGAGAGTCCACAGGGGGATAAAAAAAAGGGAAGGGTGTAGGTGGAGGAGGGGGGGGTTACAAACTATGGGAGACGTATAGAAGCCAGAAAGTGTGGAGGGTCTGGGGGGGGGGGGAGGTTACGGACACGGGGGTGAACGTGCCAGAGGACGGAGGTGTTGCAGAGACAGGGTGGGGTGGAGGGTCTGGGGGGGGGGGGGAGGTTACGGACACGGGGGTGAACGTGCCAGAGGACAGAGGTGTTACAGAGACAGGGTGGGGGATTACGGACACAGGAGTGGGCGTGCCAGAGGACAGAGGTGTTGCAGAGACAGGGAAGAGTGTAGAGTCCACAGGGGGATAAAAAAAACAGGGAAGATTGTAGGTGGGGGGGGGTACAAACTATGGGAGACGTATAGAAGCCAGAAACTGTGGAGGGTCTTGGGGGGGGGAGGTTACGGACACAGGGGTGGATGTGCCAGAGGACAGAGGTGTTACAGAGACAGGGTGGGGGGTTACGGACACAGGGGTGGACATGCCAGAGGACAGAGGTATTGCAGAGTCAGGGTGGGGTGGAGGGTCTGGGGGGGTTACGGACACAGGGGTGGACGTGCCAGAGGACAGATGTGTTACAGAGACAGGGGGGGAGGTTACGGACACAGGGGTGGACGTGCCAGAGGATAGAGGTGTTACAGAGACAGGGTGGGGGGTTACGGACACAGGGGTGGACGTGCCAGAGGACAGAGGTGTTACAGAGACAGGGGGGGAGGTTACGGACACAGGGGTGGATGTGCCAGAGGACAGAGGTGTTACAGAGACGGGGGGGAGGTTACGGACACAGGGGTGGATGTGCAGAGTCAGGGTGGGGTGTAGGGTCTAGAGGGTGGTTACAAAGAGGGGTTGAGGGCTCTGCCTGAGGGCCATTCCACAGTGGAGCATTCTCTCAGCTGTACAAAAATAACATAATTGTTGGGTTGAAAAGGGTTAACCATTTGTGAAAACTTCCTCATTTTGTTTCCCCTTCCTGATTTAAGTAATCTCCTCACTGTTGTCCACACCGTGCAGCTGTTAGGGATGGGGGCGGGGGTCAGATGACACTGATCACTGAAGTGTCTGTCAGTGATTAATTCTGGAGACGATCATTGAAGTGCCTGCCGTTGATTACTCCGGAGACGAGCAGCGGACTGATTCTGGGTATGTAATTTCCCGCTTATAGCCAACTCTGGCAAGAACTGATGTTTTAAGACGATATACAGTATCTGACCATTGATGCAAGTTTTGGGGTTCTGGAGTCCTGTTTTATATACTATCAAACACTATACAGAGGTCTGATCACTGATGTGCTTTGTGTGGTTCTAGGTTCTCAGCTTTATCCAGCAGAGCAATGGGATCACCAGCCCACCACACTCCTGCCATCTAGTCTGCCCATCTGCACTAATCCCATTTGCCCACATCAGGTCTGCACTCTGCCCATTCTAGTACCTGTCCCAATGCCTCTTAAACATATTGATTGTGCCAGCCTGGGGCACCTTTGGCAACACATTCAAAATTAAACCAGCAGAAAATAATTTCCCCTCAGACCCCCTTTGAAACCCCTCGTTGGCACCTTCGCCCTGCATCCTCTTGTTGCTGACACCTCACCCATGACAAAATACATTAAAGTGATCAGCCCTCTCTGCACCTCTCATAATATTCTATTCCTATCAGTCACCTCTTGGCATCCTTCACTCCAGAGAGAGAGGGAAGGGGAGAGAGAAAAAACAAGCTCTATATCTCATTAAAACAGATGTTCTGCAATCCAGGCAGCATTCTGGTAAATCTCCGTTGAGTTCTCTCCAGCACAATAACTTCCTTTTCATAGTGCAATGTCTGTAACTGCACGCGGTTCTCAAGGTGCAGACTGTCCAGTTGCTTGTAACATTGCAACATAGCACACCATTGCAACATAGGAAATGAAAATGCTATAGAAACTCAATGAGTCAGACATTGTATGGGATTTGCTGAGTTCCTCCAGCATTTTAGAAAGTCCTCCACTCATCAACTTTCCTTGGGGCCCTGCCATTTAGTATAGGGGTTGAATTTCCAAAAAGCATCACCTCACACTGTTAGGGTTAATTTCCACCTGCCATTGCATCACCGAACCTTTAACCTGAATCTTGTCCTGTGGCAACATTCAACACACTTCCTTGCTAATCACAACAGTGGCACTTTCAATTCCATCTGCATTCTTACTAATCTCCAAGCTCTAAAGACACAAATAATGGAAGATACGGGAATCTGGGACAACAAACCATTTCAGTAAGAAGGAGGGCTCCGTAGAAGCATTGCACTGTGAAGGAGCAGATTATCCAAGGGACAGTAGTGAGGGAGTGCATCACCATCAGAGGGACAGTACTCAGGGAATGCCGCACTGTCAGAATGTCAGTACTGAGGAAGAGCCTAACTGTCAGAGGGACAGGACTGAATTGAATTGAATTGACTTGATTTCTTACATCCTTCATATGCATCAGGAGTAAAAGTCTTTACGATACATCTCTGTCTAAATGTTCAATGTGCAATTTCTACTAATTTATAATAAATATTACGTACAACAGGACAGGTAATGCAACATGGAAATACAATTGTTTCAGCATGAATTAATCAGTCTGATGGCCTGGTGGAAGAAACAGTCCCAGATCCTGTTAGTCCTGGCTTTTATGCTATGGTACTCTTTCCCAGATGGTAGCAGCTGGAACAGTTTGTAGTTGGGGTGACGGGTCCCCAGTGATCCTTCAGGCCCTTTTTACAAACCTGTCTTTGTAAATGTCATGAGTAGTGGGAAGTTCACAACTATGCAGGTGATGTGCTGTCCACTCCACTCTCTACAGAGTCCTGTGATTGAGGGAGGTACAGTTCCCATACCAGGCAGTGGTGCAGCCAGTCAGGATGCTTTCAATACTGCCCCTGTAGACAGTTCTTGGGATTTGGGGGCCCATACCAAACTTCAACAGTATGAACAGCTCCTTTGTTCCTGCTACACTGGAGGAGATGTTGTTTTCTTGACACCACTGTGTCAGGGTGATGACTTCTTCTCTGTAGGCTTCTTGAATATTATTTGAGATTAGGTCAATCACTGTTGTGTCGTCAGCAAAGTTAAGCTACCCAAGGCAGGGTGAAAGCCAAGGTCTTTGAGTTTCTTGTCGAGCCTGGAGGGAATTACGGTGTTGAATTCTGAGCTGTAGTCCAAGAACAGCATTCTCACACAAGAATCCCTCTGCTGCATTTGCAGAAGGATGGGCTGTGATGAGCTGTGGCGATTGCATCATCTGTCGATCGGTTGTGATGGTAGGTGAACTACAGGGGGTCTAGTGTGGGTGGCAGATTGGCACTAAGGGAGTGTCACACTGTCAGAGGGCAGTACTGAGGGAGTGTCACACTGTCAGGGGGACAGTACTGAGGGAGTGTCACACTGTCAGAGGGACAGTACTGAGGGAGTGTCACACTGTCAGAGGGACAGTACTGAGGGAGTGTCACACTGTCAGAGGGACAGTACCGATGGAGTGTCACACTGTCGGAGGTACAGTACTGAGGGAATGTCACACTGTCAGAGGTACAGTACTGAGGGAGTGTCACACTGTCAGAGGGACAGTACTGAGGGAGTGTCACTCTGTCAGAGGGACAGAACTGAGGGAGCGTCACACTGTCAGAGGGACAGTACTGAGGGAATGTCACATGGTCAGAGGGACAGTACTGAGGGAGTGTCAAGCTGTCAGAGGGACAGTACTGAGGGAGTGTCACACTGTAAGAGGGACAGTACTGAGGAAGTGTCACACTGTCAGAGGGACAGTACTGAGGGAGTGTTGCACTGTCAGATGGACAGTACTGAGGGCGTGTCACACTGTCAGAAGGACAGTACTGAGGGAGTGTCACACTGTCAGAGGGACAGTACTGATGGAGTGTCACACTGTCAGAGTGACCATTCTGATGGAATGTCAAACTCTCAGAGGGACAGAACTGAGGGAGTGCCACACTATCTGAGGGAGTCTCACACTGTCTGAGGGACAGCACTGAAGGAGTGTCACACTGTCTGAGGGACAGTACTGAGGGAGTGTCACACTGTAAGAGGGACAGTACTGAGGGAGTATCACACTGTAAGAGGGTCAGTACTGAGGGAGTGTCACACTGTAAGAGGGACAGTACTGAGGAAGTGTCACACTGTCAGAGGGACAGTACTGATGGAGTGTCACACTGTCAGAGTGACCATTCTGATGGAATGTCAAACTCTCAGAGGGACAGAACTGAGGGAGTGTCACACTGTCAGGGGGACAGTACTGAGGGAATGTCACACTGTCAGAAGGACAGTTCTGAGGGAGGGCCACACTGTCAGAGGTACAGTACTGAGGGAGTGTCACACTGTCAGAGGGACAGAACTGAGGGAGTGCCACACTGTCAGGGGGACAGTACTGAGGGAATGTCACACTGTCAGAGGGACAGTACTGAGGGAGGGCCACACTGTCAGAGGTACAGTACAGAGGGAGTGTCACACTGTCTGAGCGACAGTACTGAGGGAGTGTCACACTGTCTGAGGGACAGTACTGAGTGAGTGTCACGCTGTCAGAGGGACAGTACTGAGGGAGGACCACAGTGTCAGAGGGACAGTACAGAGGGAGTGTCACACTGTCTGAGGGACAGTACTGAGAGAGTGAAACACTGTCAGAGGGACAGTACTGAGGGAGTGTCATGCTGTCAGAGGGACAGTACTGAGGGAGTGTCACACTGTCAGGGGGACAGTACTGAGGGAATGTCACACTGTCAGAGGTACTGTACTGAGGGAGGGCCACACTGTCAGAGGGACAGTACAGAGGGAGTGTCACACTGTCTGAGCGACAGTACTGAGGGAGTGTCACACTGTCTGAGGGACAGTACTGAGGGAATGTCACACTTTCTGAGGGACAGTACTGAGTGAGTATCACGCTGTCAGAGGGACAGTACTGAGGGAGCGTCACACTGTCATAGGGACAGTACTGAGGGAGTCTCACACTGTCAGAGGGACAGTACTGAGGGAGTGTCACACTGTCTGAGGGACAGTACTGTGGGAGTGTCACACTGTAAGAGGGACAGTACTGAGGGAGTGTCACACTGTCTGAGGGACAGTACTGAGGGAGTGTCACACTGTCAGATGGACAGTACTGAGGGAGTGTCACACTGTCAGAGGGACAGTACTGAGGGAGTGTCACACTGTCTTAGGGACAGTACTGAGGGAGCGTCACACTTACTGAGGGACAGTACTGATGGAGTGTCACACTATCAGAGGGACAGCACTGATGGAGTGTCACACTGTCAAAGGGTCAGTACTGATGGAGTGTCACACTGTCAGAGGTATAGTACTGAGGGTCTATCACATGGTCAGAGGGGCAGTACTGAGGGAGTGTCACACTGTCAGAGGTATAGTACTGAGGGAGTGTCACACTGTCTGAGGGACAGTACTGTGGGAGTGACACACTGTCAGAGGGACAGTACTGAGGGAATGTCACACTGTCAGATGGACAGTACTGAGGGATTGTCTCTGTCAGAGGGACAGTACTGAGTGAGTGTCACACTGTCTTAGGGACAGTACTGAGGGAGCGTCACACTTTCTGAGGGACAGTACTGATGGAGTGTCACACTGTCAGAGGGACAGCACTGATGGAGTGTCACACTGTCAAAGGGACAGTACTGATGGAGTGTCACACTGTCAGAGGTATAGTACTGAGGGTCTATCACACGGTCAGAGGGGCAGTACTGAGGGAGTGTCACACTGTGAGAGGGACATTACTGATGGAGTGCAAACACTGTCAGAGGGACAGTACTGAGGGATTGTCACACTGTCTGAGGGACAGTACTGAGGGAGTGTCACACTGTCAGAGGGACAGAACTGAGGGATTGTCACACTGTCTGAGGGACAGTACTGAGGGAGTGTCACACTGTCAGAGGGACAGTACTGAGGGAGTGTCACACTGTCTGAGGGACAGTACTGAGGGAGTGTCACACTGTCAGAGGGGCAGTACTGAGGGAGTGTCACACTGTCGGAGGGACAGTACTGAGGGAGTGTCACACTGTCAGAGGGACAGTACTGAGGGAGTGTGACACTGTCTGAGAGTCAGTACTGAGGGAGTGTCACACTGTCAGAGGGGCAGTACTGAGGGAGTGTCACACTGTCTGAGGGACAGTACTGAGGGAGTGTCACACTGTGAGAGGGACAGTACTGAGGGAGTGTCACACTGTCAGAGGGACAGTACTGAGGGAGTGTCACACGGTCAGAGGGACAGTACTGAGGGAGTGTCACACTGTCAGAGGGACGGTACTGAGGGAGTGTCACACTGTCAGAGGGACAGTACTGAGGGAGAGTCACACTGTCAGAGGGACAGTACTGAGGGAGAGTCACACTGTCTGAGGGACAGTACTGAGGGAGAGTCACACTGTCAGAGGGACAGTACTGAGGGAGAGTCACACTGTCTGAGGGACAGTACTGAGGGATTGTCACACTGTCAGAGGGACAGTACTGAGGGAGTGTGACACTGTCTGAGGGACAGTACTGAGGGAGTGTCACACTGTCTGAGGGACAGTACTGAGGGAGTGTCACACTGTCTGAGGGACCGTACTGAGAGAGTGTCACACTGTCAGAGGGACAGTACTGAGGGAGTGTCACACTGTCTGAGGGACAGTACTGAGGGAGTGTCACACTGTCAGAGGGAAAGTACTGAGGGAGTGTCACACTGTCAGAGGGACAGTACTGAGGGAGAGTCACACTGTCTGAGGGACAGTACTGAGGGATTGTCACACTGTCAGAGGGACAGTACTGAGGGAGTGTGACACTGTCTGAGGGACAGTACTGAGGGAGTGTCACACTGTCTGAGGGACAGTACTGAGGGAGTGTCACACTGTCTGAGGGACAGTACTGAGAGAGTGTCACACTGTCAGAGGGACAGTACTGAGGGAGTGTCACACTGTCTGAGGGACAGTACTGAGGGAGTGTCACACTGTCAGAGGGACAGTACTGTGGGAGTGTCACACTGTCAGAGGGACAGTACTGAGGGAGTGTCACACTGTCTGAGGGACTGTACTGAGGGAGTGTCACACTGTCTGAGGGACAGTACTGAGGGAGTGTCACACTGTCTGAGGGACAGTACTGAGGGAGGGTCACACTGTCAGAGGGACAGTACTGAGGGAGTGTCACACTGTCAAAGGGACAGTACTGAGGGAGTGTGACACTGTCAGAGGGACAGTACTGAGGGAGTGTCATACAAATAATAATGGAATATCTCAGTATCAGTTCTATAATGCTCTCAACAAAAACTTGAGCCAAGATCCTCAGTTGAGTATGCAATCTTTCTCCTCTTGTTTGATAATTATTAATAACGTCACCCCTTTCAGGGAAAACCATCCCATCCTGTTCAGTCTCTCTTTATATCTCAAACCCTCTAATCCAGTGACATCCTTGTGAATCTTTCCTGCATTCTCTTCAGCTTAATGACATCCTCCTGTAGCTGGGTGACCAGAACAGCACAAAATGCTCCAAGTGCACCAACCAACACATTGAACAGTTTTAAGGTAACGTTCTGACTTTAGTTCTCGCTGTCCTGACCAATACGTCCATTGTGTCAAACACCTCCTTCACCACTTTGTGTCAGTTTCCTGTTCCCTTCTGGTTCACTGGGGCCTAGTTCCCCTTTCATGTGTCCTTGTTTTCAAAGCTCCCTTCAAGATGTTCTGTATAAAATTAAAAAGGAATGAATTAGAAGTGTGTGGGATTACTGATGGGAATAGCATAGCACAGTCTGAGAATCTTCTTGTCCCTCACACTGATGTTGGAACCATGGCAGTTTGCTGGAGATTCATTGTAACTACTTTCTTTTTCAGTCTAAGGGCAGAAAACTGACAGAATATGCTGGATCTGAGAACAATCGGAAAGGTGTACTTCCTCCTGCCACTTCTTCAAGGTAAATCAGCAGCAGCTTAGTCATGTTTACAGGGGACAGTCTGTGCACAGGGCTAATGGCAGTGAGCTGTGATGGGTCTGGGATTTCAGCACAGACCCAGTGGGTCTAGTCTGGCTGGTGTGACACTACTCAGGGCTGAGTAGGGGGCTGGGCTGTGTGTCCGGCTGGTTAGCTGAAAGAGCCAGAGTCGTACAACACATAAACAGGCCCTTCAGCCCAAATTGTTCCTGCTGACCAAGATTCCCATCTGAATTAGTCACTAATACAAGAGCTTCTGCAGATGCTGGAAATCTTGAGCATAAAATGTTGAAAGAACTCAGCAGATTAGCAAAGAATCTCCGGAGAGGAATAAACACTTTTGACAGAGAACCTACATCTAACCATTTGGCCACACCTGCCCCATATTGTCCTAAACATCTCCTCTCCCTGTTCCTGTCCATATGTTGTTAATCTACCTGCCTCAACAACTTCCTCTGGTGCCTTGTTTCTAATGGAGTGGATGTGGACAGGACTTTTCCTATAGTGGTGGAGTCACGGACCAGAGGGCATTACCTCGGAACAGAATCGATCCTTTAGAACGGAGGAGGGAATTCTTTAGCCAGAGTGTGGTGAATCTGGACAATTAATTGCCACAGACAGCTGTGGAGGCTAATTCATTAGGTGTTTTTAAAGCAGGTTGATATGTTATTGATTAGTAAGGACCTCAAAGCTTACAGGGAGAAACAGGAGAATGGGGTTGAGAAGTATAATAAGTTAGTCGTGATAGAATGGTGGTGCAAACTCGATGGGCTGAACGGCCTAATTCTGCTCCTATGTCTTATGTTCTTACATATGGACCAGTTTCTGGGTGAAGAATTCACCCCTCAGGCCCCTATTAAATCTCCAATATCTGTGGTCTTGATTTCCCAACCCTGGGAAAATAATTGTCCATTGACCCTATTCACACTATGTACGTTATAATTTCATACACCTCTGTATGATTCACCTCAGTCTCAGGTACTCCAGTGAAGAATGTCTCGACCAGTTCAACCTCTCTCTGTAACTCAGCCTCTCATAAGGCCAGTGGAAGCAGCTTTAAGAAGTTTAACTGGTGGGAATTGGATCAGTGCGGAGCAGTGGGGCGAGAGTGTGGCTCAATAAGAGGAGTTAGTGACAACTCAGCAGTGTTGGTTCACAGTGGAAATGTGTGAAACCACAAGTGCTGAGCATTCTCAGAACTAGACTGATTTGGTGCTTGGTATCACATGTCAGCCCCCATGATTCAAGGTTCAAAGTGCGTTTATTATCAAAGCATGTACAGTACACTATATACAATCTTGAGATGCATCTCCTACCAGCAGCTACAAAACAAAGAAGCCCAAAGGAACCCATTAAAAAAGACTGACAAACAGCCGATCCGCGGGTGGGTGGGAACACATCGTGCAAACAATAAAAGTAAGGAAATCATATTCAGAATTGATGGAGACTTCCGGTGGCTGTAATGGAGTAGGTTGCACTAGCTACGTGCTCCGAAATTATTTGCTTGCTTTGCTGTTTAAACCTATCTCGGTGAGAGCACCATGAGTAGAAAGTTGTCAAAAAAAGAGACTACTTTAGAGACTTTGACTGAAATGATTCAACAAATGTCAGAGAAACTCAAAAAATTGGATAGACTGGATGACTTGGAATCCAAGTTTGATTTGTTATAGAATTCCTTCGACCAGGTTAAATCTGAACTGAAAACGCTTAATCGGAAACTTGGAAGTATACAATAGACTGTGAATGACCATGAAATTCGTATTAAGCTACACGAAGAATCTCTGCTGGTGTTGCAGAAGGATATCGAAGGTTTCGAGAGAATTTCTAAGGAACAATTTAAAAAATACGACGCGTTACTGAAGAAACTGACAGATTTGGAGACCAGGAACCGAAGGTACAATATCAGAATTCTTGGACTTCCTGAAAAACTGGAGGGTAATCAACCTATCGATTTTTGTGCTCAAATGCTGAAAGATTTATTCCCTGATATACTATCGGAACTACCAAAATTTGAGCGCGTTCACTGAGTTACCCCGCCTAATTGGGATCCTGCCAAACCTCGCTCTATTATCATTCGCTTTTATGACTATCAGATTAAAGAACAGATCCTTCGTGAATCATGGAAGAAACGTATATTACAATTTCGTGATCAACAGTTTCGGATCGTTCAAGATTATCCACCGGAAGTTTTAAGAGCTAGACAGGCTTTCAAAGAGGTAATGTCTGATCTTTTTAAGCTTAGCTGTCGCCTTTCTCTCAGAGATCTGTGTAAACTCAAGATTAATACTTCTGATAATAAGGTTTCTTGGTTTACGAAGCCTGAAGAAAAGAAACTTTTACAATGTCTCCATCCTTAAAACAACTTTGAGTTGTTTTATGTTAAATGTTTTAATTTCAGGTGTTCAATCAAGTAATTGGCGTTTTGTTGATAACAATGTTTCTTGGTTTTACGAAGTTTTAATCATTTGTTTGACTAAGTAACTGGCGCCTTGTTATATTTCAAACTATGCAAAATATGCAGGCAGACTGCATCCATTTTCTCTTTTGCTGTTTTTCGCAGCTCTTTTTAAACAATACATTATATTCTCTCAGTGTTATGTAGGAAGCTATCTAAACCGCTTCCCTTTTTAATTATCTTCTATTTGTTTCTTTACTCTTTTTTTGCACCCACGAGTATATGTTGTTTTACTTATTGATTTTCCATATTTGATTTTCCTTATCTGTCTTTCCTTTTTTACCGAGACTAATACTTATATTATCCCATGTTTTTTTATCGTAATTAGCAAACTTATTTACTTTGATTTTTTTTGTATAAACATATATTTACAATTGTTTATTCAGCGCAGCTATACATATATATTTTCTGGAGCCACCAGAGTTTTGGGTTGGGAACGTTAGAATTAGTCTTCTGCCTCCCTTGGCTGATTTCTCTCTTTGGGGGGAGGGAGGGAGGGGGGAAATGAGTTCTTCCAGAAAGCTGATTGGATGTTTTTACTGTTTTACTTATTCACTATCTACATGTCTGTGATTACCTTTTATACATTATTAAGGGATATTTGATGGATTCTTTTATTAATATACTCAGTTTCAATGTGAAAGGTCTAAATAACCCTGTTAAACGAAATAAGATTTTCTCTTATATCCGGAAACTTAAAACTCATATAATCTTTCTCCAAGAAACCTATATTTGCAAAGATGATATTTCACGTTCTTTCAAAGGATGGAAGGGTATACATTTTCACTCACCCTCTCAATGTAGATCGAGAGGCGTCTCTATCCTGTTTGATCAGAATTTATCCTTTATTCAACATAATGTAATTTCTGATACAAATGGACACTTTGTTATTGTTTTGGGTAGTCTTGGGAATAAACTAATCGTATTTGTGAATGTATACGCTCCAAATACAGATGACTCCTTGTTCTTTGAACGTCTTTTCTCTTTTCTGCCTGATTTGAATCGGTATTCCTTAGTGATGGGTGGAAATTTTAATTTTTGGCTTGACCCTATGTTAGACCGCTCTTCAAGTAAAACCCCCTGTCACTAATAAATCAGTCTTACTTTTTAAATATTTTTTTATCTCAATGTGGTATTCTTGACATGTGGCATTTTTTACATCCCCAACAAAAGGAATATTCATATTTCTTTCAGGTTCATCATATGTACTCTCGGATTGATTATTTTTTTTATAGATAGAAACTTGCTTCCACTGGTATGATCCTGTGATTATAAGGAGATTGCTTTGTCTGATCATGCACCTGTGCTTCTGGCTTTAAGATTACCTGTTTACTCTGTACCAAATAGAAGTTGGCGTTTTAACTTATTGTTATCTGATAAAAATTTTCTGAAGTTTTTGGAAAACCATATTACTTTTTTCTTTAAAGAAAATTTTAAAGGAGATACTGATGGTACTATAGTCTGGGATACTTTTAAAGCATATATTCGTGGAGAAATTATCTCTTACTCTACCTATATAAAGAAAAAAGCTGACAAAGAAAGGTCTGACCTAGCAGCGATATTAAAAGATCTTGATCGAAAGTATGCCCTATCTCTAGATCCAAGTATAGATAATAAGCATATTGAAATCCAATCCAAGTATAATCTCCTGCTGACTTACCCAATTGAACGACAGCTGTTGAGAGAGATAAAACTCAATTTTACATTCACGGGGATAGAACTGGTAGTTTATTAGCCAATCGCTTAAAATCTTTTACAGTTAATCGTCAAATCACAGAATTTTTTTAAGATAATGGAACTAAGACATCCGACCACTCTGAAATTAACAATGTATTTAAAGACTTTTACCTTAAGTTGTATCAGTCTGACTCTTCTTCAGATGATACCTATATGAATGCTTTTTTCAGTAATATCAACATTCCTACATTGTCTGCTGATAGTCTAACACAGTTAGATCAGCCTATTTCCAATGAAGAAGTGGCTGAGGCTATACGTGCTCTACATTCTGGTAAGACCCCAGGACCTGATGGCTTTCCTGGGGAGTTTTATAAAACTTTCACTACGTTACTTACACCTTATTTATTCTCTGTTTTTATCAGAGTCCTTTAAATCAGGTAAACTCCTTCAATCTTTTTATGAAGCTTTTATTTCTCTTATTCTTAAAAAAAATAAAAATCCAGCTGAATGTTCTTCATACAGACCGATTTCTTTATTAAATGTTGATGCAAAAATTTTAGCCAAAATCTTAGCTCAAAGGCTTGAAAATATTCTACCATCTATTATATCACATGACCAGACAGGATTTATTAAAAATCGTTACTCACATTTTAATATATGTCAGTTATTGAATGTGATATATTCACCATCCAAAAAAATATCAGACTGTATATTATCCTTAGATACAGAAAAAGCCTTTGATAGGATTGAGTGGAATTATCTTTTTAAGACCTTAGAATAGTTTAATTTTGGGCCTAATTTTATTCGTTGGGTTAAATTAATCTACTTGTCTCCTACCGCTCAGGTTATTACTAACTCCCAAATTTCTGAGCCCTTTAAATTACAGCGGGGAACTAGATAAGGTTGTCCTCTTAGTCCTTTACTTTTTGCTTTAGCTATAGAACCCTTAGCAATAGCACTTCGAGAATCTAAGGACATTTCTGGTATATTAAGGGAAGGTATGTCTCATAAAATTTCATTATACGCTGATGATATTTTACTTTTTATCTCTAACACTGAAACTTCTCTACCTTTGGTTCGTTCTTTAATCTCCCAGTTTAGTTCTTTTTCAGGATATAAGCTGAACCTACATAAAAGTGAGCTATTTCCTTTAAATGACCTAATGTCATCAAATGCCAAATTTCCGTTCAAAGTTGTTACAAGTCAATTTACATATCTAGGTGTAACAATTACTAAAATCTTCAAGAATTTATTTAAAGAAAACTTAAACCCCTTATTGAATTATGTGAAAAAGATGCTTTCTAAATGGTCCCCTCTTTCTTTATCCCTAATTGGCCGAATTAATTCGATTAAAATGAAGATTCTTCCTAAATTTTTATATCTTTTTCAGGCCTTACCTATTTTTATTTCTAAGACGTAATTTGATTCTTTAGATTCAATTTTAACATCTTATATTTGGAATAATAAACAAGCTCGTTTAAGTAAAGTTTACTTACAAAGAAATAAAGAGATGGGTGGACTAGCCCTACCCAATTTTAGGTTTTACTATTGGGCTGCCAATATAAGGAATATTACTTTCTGGTCCTATTATATTTATCATAAAGATTGCCCATCATGGCTCTCCTTAGAAGTTAATTCTGTAAAAAAATTCCTCTATTGTCTCTCTTCTTGGATCATACTCTTCTTTTTCAGCAAATAAAACTACAGATAACATAATTGTTAAGCAAACTTTAAGGATTTGGTCTCAATTTAGAAAATTTTTTGGTTTAGCGAAATTTTCATTATCATCTCCCATTCTCCTTAATTATTTTTTTTATCCCTTCCATGACTGATAAAGTCTTTAAAGATTGGGATGAATTAGGTATTAAGTGTTTTTGGGACCTGTTTATCTCAGGATCTCTTGCTTCATTTGACCAACTGTCAAATAAATTTGCACTCCCAAAATCACATTTTTACAGATACCTTCAAATTAGAGATTTTCTACGTTTCCAATTAGCTACTTTTCCTATAGGTCCTGATAAAAATTTACTGGACGATCTTTTAAATTTAAAACCTTTTGTTGATGGTTCTATTACCAGTATCTATAACTTGTTGATTGAATCTAGACAAGACTTTTTAGATAAAATAAAAAAAAGCTTGGGAGGATGACCTAATTTGTCAGATTTCTGATGATAGATGGAATAAAATTCTTAAACGGGTTAATAAATCATCTTTCTGTGCTCGTCATTCTCTTCTACAATTTAAAGTGGTTCATAGAGCTTACATTTCTAAACAGAAGCTCTCCACTTTTTACCCGAATGTTTCTCCACATTGTAAAAAATGCAACTCTGCTGATGCCTCTTTAATTCATATGTTTTGGTTTTGCCCTACAATTGAAAAGTTTTGGCGGGAAGTATTTCATACCTTCTCTCAACTTTTTAGGGTCCAATTTGACCCAAATCCCCTTACTGCCTTGTTTGGTATTATTGCAAATGAAGATATAACTTTAAATACTCCTAACCTACAGGTTTTAGTTTTTACCTCTCTTTTAGCAAGAAGAGCAATCTTGCTTAAATGGAAGGAGTCTACTCCTCCTACACATCTTCAATGGTTACGTGATATTATGTTGTATTTAAATTTAGAAAAGATCCACTGCTCAGTCTTAAATTCGAAACAATCTTTTTATGATATTTGGGGACCTTTCCTAAATTACTTTTCCAATTTATAAAGTTTAACAAACAGTGCACAGACTTTTATGTATATTTTTATCTTCTCTTCTTAAGTGAATTTTTTTTCTAATTATCCATTGTCATCCATCAGCTTTTTTCTTTGGTAGTTGGTAGGGGGTTGACTTTTTTTAATAATATAAAAAGATTTCTTTTATGATGTATGACCTATCTTTAAATTTTTGATTACAGAGTGGTATACCTTTATGTGATATGCTATAACATTCTGATCAATTTTATTACAATATATGAATGTACACAAGTTATGTTGAGATGTATCTATGTGTTGCACTCTGTAAATCTTTTTTTTCTGAATAAAAATATTGTAAAAAGAAAGAAAGAACTGAAGTTCTGGAAAGTGAGCCCACAGCCACGACGCCAGTCATCAATGCAGCCGAAGTCCAACAGTTGTTGGTCACAGTTTCAGATCACTGCAGAGGCGAATAGACTTTGTGGAGCAACAAGCCGAACCGGCTCACCTCTCACCTTTGGCTCTGACACCCTGACCCTTTCAATCAGTTCTGGCACTTAAATTGTCCAAACTTCCTCGCTCTCCGACCCGAACCCTATCGCATCGATACAATGAAATTTTCAGCTCTTTATCCCTCCCGGTTTCACCTATCGACTGGTGTTTCTCTCCGCCCCACCACCCCCACCTGTTAAATCCACTCCTCGTTTTTTTTCACCAGTCCTGCCGAAGTGTCTCGACCCGAAACGTCGAGTGTATTTATTTTCCATGGATGCTACCTGGCCTGCTGTGTGTCGCTTCGATACGCTCTCAAGCCCGAGCTCCACACCCCGATTCAGCCTGTGCCCGACCTTGTGGGCACGACATATTGAAACCTCGGGTCTTTTCTCACTCTCGGGCCCGGACCCCACCTCCAACTCTGTCTCACCTCGGCTCGCATCGCCTCTGTTCTACCATATGGAATTGCCTCCAAATCCACTCCAGCAATGGACAAACATTAGTTCATTCACTGCTCCCGGGGCCAGAATCTCACGCCGCAACTGCTCTGCACTTTCCAGACTTCAATTCACACCACAAAAATGCCAGCACTTACAGTCTATTCAAAACTTCAGCTGCGAAAGGCTATTGCTTCCAGTTCTCGTATCAGAGAAGAAAAGTGTGATTAACACTGTGTTGCCTTTATGGCATTCATTTAGTTTATAATATTTTCACTTTAGTAATTCGTTTGTTAGCATTTTCTAGTTAAAGTTAGGATTGTTTAAAGTAAATTCGTTGTCTGTGATATATCGCGGCATGCGATGACGTCACATCCGGTTTCGCCGCGTCTTGTGGGAAAATACCGGTTTGGAGAAACGGGAAGGAGGGGGCTCACATGTGCAGGATCAGCGCAAGAAAAGTTGTCTTTCTATGCATTAGAAACACAGTGAAGCAACGCCGTAAGTTCATGAGATAATCGATATGTTGAATTAAAATGTTAACGCTGATTCCGTTAAAAGTAATGATGGTTGATAAGGATTACGTTTTCGTTAGTTAAAGAGTTGCGGATAGTTGTGTTGAAGTGTATTTAAAGCAGTCAATGGCGTATGTAGATTCTGACTGTATGCTGCATTTTAATGTAATGTAGTTGTAGTTTTACTTTTGCAAGTATTTACGATGTAAGTGTGATATCAAGAAGGAAACAAATACTGTACAAATCTTGTATTGTTTTATCAACAGTTTTCACCATCGTTAATGTGTAAGAGTGAACAGTAAACGGTTAATCTTACTGCGATCCTGTTTTCATCGACTACGGTTTACCTCGGTGTTTAGTTCAGCGTTCCCTTACACCTGAGTGAGAACACTACAAACACAGTTATTTAAAGTTTTGCTTGCTACTAGAGTGTCGTCGCTGTGCGTCACCAGCGCTATCTTAAACCGAAGGGGTGGTACTGAGGGAGGGTCACACTGTACCGGCTCTCTCTCCTAAAGTTGGAAAACTGCGGAAAATCCAAAAGAACAGGTTCAGAACCACCAGAGGGTTTTGGGAGTGTGGAGTGTGCAGTTTCTCTTCCTGGAAGGATTCTGATTCTGATGTTTTCGGTCCTTGTGTCTCAAGGGCTGAGGAGGTGCTGCATCTGACGGGTTCGTTTCTTAAAGTTTGTCGGCAACGGGGATGGATTTATCCCATTTTGTAACAGGGAAAATCCTTCCCGTTAGGAGTGCCGAGCCCAGGGCAACTTCTGAGTGAAGAGGACTTTAGGTTTAGTTTTTCCCAGTGGCACGTACAGCACCGAAGTGTTTATTTATACACCACAAAGATATCGCATGTTCTCCCTCCCCTCTCTGATCTGGCCTTCCACTGGTTGTATAACTGTGAATACTCCCAGCGGCCGTGTCTAATTTCGGACTGCGCAGTGATGGTCATGGCGCGCCGCAGCTCTAGGAAATCGGCATCGAAGTCGTACGCGGAGGCTGTGGCTTCTGGAGTTATATCTTGCGAAGAGTGTCACCCTTTCAAATACTTGGCCTTGAAAAATGCCGCACAATGCACTGTATCAACTTCAGCAGTAGGAATGGCGCTTTAAAAGCCACACGGCTGAGACTTTTGGTGGCCGTGATGGTTTTGTTACGGCTGCGAAATTGAACGGGAAGATCATATTCTATTTTAGACCTGACAGAGATGTGTTTCTGTCCTTGAGTAGGGTTTTCTTTATGGTAGAGCCAGTGTTGGCCCCCGTGAAGGTGGTTATATTTTCCGATTCCCACCTTTACATCCCCGATGCGGCCCTCCTCCCTTGCCTGCGTTCACTGCGTGCGCTGCGGTCAGAAATACCCCCAGTGTTGTACAGGACACCTCCGCTTTTCTCCTTTCTGAGCCGGTTGCTTATGCAACCAGAGCGGGGTGAGGATGCAGATGGGGGCATTCAGGTGCAATTTTAGGGGCATTATTTTAGCATTCCTTGGGCCATGGGCCGACTGCGATCCCATACCTGAAAAAAAGTTTGGGCATATTAGAAAGAATTGCCCGAACTGCCAGGCTGCTAAGACCACCTCGGAGGCACAAGGTGGCACTGCTGGGCCTTCCCGGGGTGATCCTCCTCCCCTTGCCGATTTCCGCCCGCTCCCCAACCCCGTGCCACTGGCGGTAAGGGGTCGACGTGGAAGACGCTGAGGTTGGGTTCAGGTAGCGGGCAGGAAGGCAAAGCAAAGGAAGAAACATCCCGAGGCCTTTACGCCAGAGATAGAGCGGGAGGTTACTGCTGAACCAGACTCGGAGGACCCGATGGTGTCTGAGAGCCAACAAAGGCCTGGGGAAGTCGGAAGTGATATCTGAGTCTGAGAGCGCCTCCAAAATGGAATTTAACGGGCCTCAGGAGCCTCATGGTCTGAAGATATGGAGAGATGTGTCCACTAGATTTGCAGACCAGGGCCCCCATCGAAGGGAAGGATTTGCCTTATGCTAAGAGTATGTCTGCCCAGACCTGGAGGATAGCCCTGCCATACAAGGTCCTCTGGCGGCTTGGTCTCTCTGGAGCTTACGTCCTTCAGGCTGGTGAGCGGCCTCATATTAGAAGGAACTTGTGAATGCCTTTGATTGAGACTGTGTACCCAGAGCACCCATCCTCTGGGGAGGAGGAAAGCCCTGGAGAACAGGGATCGCCTGTGAGTGGAGAGTCACCGGTGGGGTTAGTCTCTCAAACTGTTGCCTCAATCGAGGCCGTGCCCTGCTGAGGGGGTCCGGTCCCGGTGTATGAGGGGAACCGGAGTAGCCCTGGATCACCATCCCGCGCAGTTATGAGAAAGGGTGTCTCAACAGGTGAGTAGGGAGGGGACTCTGCTAATGCTGCTTCTGGGGAGTGTGATACTGCTAATGCTGCTTCTGGGGGTCTACCTGGGCTAGCTGAAGAAGTCTGGCGAACTGGCAGGACTTTTAGACAAAGATCTCTGCCCAGCTGGTCGAGCATACTTCATGCAATTTCATACCGGTGAAGGGCACTAGCCTCCATGATCACTTTCGTCCCACCCATTGCTTTTGTTTCCAGACGAGGCTGGTGGACGTGTGGGTCAATAAGAGGCACTGGGGTCCTGAGTCTTCCAGTTGCGGAGGGCGGTCAGTCTTTGGTGCACGTACCTGCGCTGCTAGCAGCTCTCTGCTTCAGGATCCTGCAGCGATATCTCCACACCGAGTACCCTCCGAGACAGCATGGTGTGGCGACGCACTTTCTCCGCTGGGGACAATGCGGTGTCAAAAGGCAAGCATCTGTGGGAACTACCCCAGTTTTATCGAGGGCTGTTGTGAGAAAGGGGTGAAGTCAGGGTGCTCCCGCCCCAACGGGGGATGGAACTCTCCATGGGAGTGGGACCTGCCCCAACCCCATTATAATGGTTGTCATGGAGGCTCTGGTGTGCGGAGGATCCCGGCCGTGCTCACACTTGGTCAGCTGGAGATTCGCCTTTTGAGAGGGGCCCAAATATTGCGACCGTCCTGCGGCAATGCCCACCATGCACTCCGTGATGCGCCGAGGCGGCTGTTGTAAGGGCCCCTTTTCACTTCCTTGTCTTCGTCTGCGGACCAGACTCGCGGTGGTGATCTGTTTTACCATTCGGCGGCGGCGGAGGCCCCCAGCGGAAATCTCTTAATGTAGGGTCCCTTTCCCTGTACAGTGGGGAACTGGGGTGGAAGGTCCCGCATCGGGCAGTACCGTGTAAAAGGTTTTCAAGTCGGTTCAATGACGCCTGTCCATTCTGTGACCAGGAGTCAAGGCATCACGCTTGTGTGGAAGGTGAGAGGTTGCAGCCCCGATCTGAAACTCTGAAGGGGCTCCTCCAGCTTTTGCGTGCACTTCAGCCCCGCGCTCCTGATATACAGGCACCCAGTAGCGCAGGTGGGGGTCGCTGAGAGGATTTAGTGGTGGGCTTGCTCCTGGACTTGGCCAAGGTGCCCATTCAGGGATCCATGCAGTGGCATCTGAGGGCTCTGCCCGGGACAAGCTTCCTGCCCCTCTGTGGGGGCACGTTCATGTCCAACTGTCATCGGTGAGGGAGCATGCAGTTACCAGAGTACAGTGGGAGATTTCCGGGAACGGTACCCCCTAGGGAACTGGCCGATTTACAGACAGTAATAATAATATTTTAATTTGAACTTGTTCGCTGTCTTGGAACTACTTTATGTTTGTATTTCATGTATTTTTGTGTGAATAAGTTTTTGTAGTTTTGTAAAAGAAAACGGGGTGGTGCAGAATGAACACTACACAGGACAGAGAAGTATTTGTGAGTCACACATTCAGAATCATGCATTGTTAAAGGCGATTTTTTTGTCAGATGCAGAAGTCCATGTATGGACAGGCGCGATGAAAAACTTATTTACAGTAGCAGCACCGGCACTTCACATCAGATAGACACCATTTAGAAGAAAAACATTCAAATGGCCATGATGTACCGTAAAGTTACACATTGACTGGGCTGCAGTATCAGCGGGACTTTGCAGTGGGATAGCTGTACTGTATTGTTGAAAGGGACGGTTTGTGAGAATGCTGCACTGTGGTAGAGACAGCGACATACGGTCAGGGGACAGTACTGAGGGTATACTGACCTGTTGGAGGGGTTTGTGGAGCGATGAGCTACACGCTGTGAACGGCGTTACTGGACGAAAGCAGAGGGCAATTAAGGTTGGGCAGTACAGATGGAATAGCTCACTCCAGAATGGTTCGTGTGTTCTGTGATTTGGTTGGGGTTTAGTATTGGGTAAAGCCAGTGTTAATCCTTGTTCCAGTCTATCTGTCACCGGCATCTGTGGTTCTGGATCATAAGCATGTCGGCACGAGAGATTGCATCTTTGTCCCTGTGGGAGTCATACTGATCCACATTCATTCCTGGATCCCAATAGATCTGTAAGATCTGATAGATCTAATGTAGCAGATGGAAGGAAGGAGAAGTGACACATTGAATTGCACACGGGAAGTGATTCCCAAAGGAGGATAGGAGAGAGATTTTGGGCACTCCATTTCTTCCTGTCGTTTCAGACGCCAACCCCGTCGCCAATTCTTCCTGACAGTGCTAGACCAACTCCTTTGGTCCTGAGACCAATGAGCCAATACAGAATTAATCAGCTCCCTGCACCCACACCCCGACTGACATGTCCCCACCATCCGTGAGGAGCCCTGGTGGGTTTCCTTGTGTCTCCCACGCTTAGTACACACCATGTCCACAGTGCAGGAGATATAAAGGGGATGGTTATCAAGTCCGATGTGTTCACAAGCCGTCCATTACCAAACATTGTTCATTCTCTCCTCAGCCGCAGTGTCGAATGAGTGGACAGCTGACAAACCATCACATGTGACATCACAGAGAGGTTTGTGTGCTCGGATTCCATGCCACTACCGTTATCCATCACGTCTGGATAAGAAGTCAAGGACTGGTATCTGGTATAACAGTGAAAACCCGAAAAATCGTCATATAGTCTTTCACTCCAGCGATCACAGTCGGGAGATGCAGAAGTTTCAGCATCGGACCCGTCTGTCTGGAGACTTGAATGATGATGACTGTTCCCTGGTTATCGACAACATCACACAGGAAGATGAAGGGCCATACTTTTTCAGGATTGAATTTAAAGGAAAGAAGCGTTACAACTATCTCCCTGTCACGCGGCTCCGTGTTTCTGGTAGGTGTTCTGTGCGGTCACTAAATAACAGACATTCACCAATCAGTGGGAAATAATATAAACCTTTACTCAGTCCATATTCACATCGTCAGGAAACTTCTCAGAGTTACGTGCAGTTTCTTGCCGAATTAGGCACCTTTGCACGTGGCAGAGTTCAGCTTCCCACCGACCCTCCACTCCTTCTCCTTCTCCATCCAGACCATCCGTACATCCTTCCATTCTATCGTCATCTGTCTTTTATCCACCATCCAGACCACGCCCTGGTCTGACTACTAACATCGGGCAGGAGGTGCAGAAGCCTTGTGACCCACACCACCCAGTTCCAGAACAGTTATTACCTTTCAAACACCAGTCTCCTGGAATGGTGTGGATAACCTCAAACACCCCTACGCTGAGCTGATTCTATCACTGACAGACTCACTTTTAAGGACTCTCCACAACTTATGTTCTCAATACTGATTTTTCTTTATTATCACTTTTTCTTCTGCACGTTGGTTGTTGTCAGTCTTTGTCTGCTTATCTGTAGATTATTGTAAATTCTATTCTATTTTCTCCCTGTAAATGCCTTCAAGAAAAAGAATCTCATGATAGTATATGTTAACAACCTGTTTATGTACTTTGTGTCTAAATTTACTTCAGACTTCTTGAACTCATCTCCCCCATGACCAAGTCCACTTGGCCCATGTCTCACTGTTTGGGGAAGGACGTACCCCACTGGATGTATCAGTGACTGTGTGATATTGAGGTTCTCAGTGGAGGACTCTGATTCCCATTTCCCCTCTCAACAGCTTTCAGAACATTAATGAACCCCACACTGTTCAACTTTCCCTCACACTCTACCCTCATTGTTCAGGGATCATCCTGTAAACACCTTTCCTGTTGTGGGGCTGGGATTTCTATCTGAACTGATGCATCTGGTGATATTGAACTAAAAGGATCCATTTCTCTGTGTTAGATTTTACAGATAAACCCATGATATTCGCTGCAGAACTTGTTGAAGGAAAGTCTGTGAACATAACCTGCATCTTCAACACCACGTGTGATGGAACTTCACCCACCTTAACCTGGGTCACCCCCACGGATATACCACCATCAGTCTCAAGCAGTGTAACTCGATGGCACAACACTCTGACATATACTTCTGTCCTGACCATGACCCCAGCGCTCAAACACCACGGGCAAAATCTCACCTGCAGAGTCAGATACCCATCTGTTTCATCGGAGCAGAGCCTCACACTAACTGTGCAGTGTAAGTATGGGGATCAGTTATCATACAGGTACAGCAATACTCCGCAGAGTACACAGAAATAGTCTGCAAATTTCAGTATGAGGAAAACGAAATAGTGATAAACGTTGCCCTGAATATCACAGAGAAATCCCACTTGAAGGATTTTCATCTTTTCTCGGATGCTGAGGGCCGCTGGGCTGTAGATTTACCAACTCATCTGAAACAGTTTCCGTAGCGTCCTGCAGCATCGCTGTCCTAGCAATGCAGCTTTCTGAATGCATTGCGCCCCCCCCCCCCCCCACTTCGGGGCAGGGTTGGTTCACCCGCTCACTGCCACCATGCGTTATCGTAAACAGCGAACTGGGAGTAGGCAGCCTACTGCCTTCTTGGAGTTTGAGTGGAGGACACAAGCCCACCTGCATCCCCTTGTCATCCTTCTGGAAACAGCACTAGGAGAGTCCCCTCCTTCCTCACCGACCGCAACACCCTCCTTCCGAATAACTGCGCGGGATGATGCACTTCAGTAGGGCACTCCGCCTCGATTGAGAGAGCAATTTGGGAAACTAAACCCACTGGTAGCCTTCCACCCACAGGCATCCACTGTTCTTCAGGGCTTTTCCCCTTCCCAGAGGATACTCGCTCTGGGCGCGCAGCCTCGACGGAAGGCGAGACTGTGTCCTCTCACGGCCCCTGTACTACGGCGTCGCTCACCAGCCCGGAGGACGCGTGCTCAGGAGATGCCACCCCAGAGGCAGGCTGCTCTATGGCAGAGCCATCCTCAACCTCCGTCGTCACTGGCGCGGGGAGTGGGGTCGGCGGCAGGAGGAGGAACGGCAAGAGGGGTGCAGCGGGGGAAGGCCCGATGATGTCGGTTTGTGCCTTTGTGATGGAGTTAGCAGCCTGGTGGTTCGGGCAATTCTTCTAATATGTTCAAATTCTTTGCAGGCATCGCATCGTGGGCGGCCAGTAGCCCACGGAATAGTGCAACAATGCCCCTGAAATTGTACCTGAAAGCATCCCTCGACATCCCCACCCCGCTTCAGCTGCATAAGCAGACGGCGCGGAAAGGCGAAAAGGTGGTTAAATCCCCGCGGAGGTGCCGTCCCTCATTGAGTTATATTTGACCGCACTTCACCCAGAGAGCTCTGGCGGGGAGGAGGGCCACATCAGCGACAGTGGACGCTAGAAATTATAACCATCTGCACGGGGACCAACACCGGCTCCACCGTTATGGAAACCCTCCCCACCTTTAACACCCAACTCAGGACCAGAAACACAGACCGCAGATAGAAAACGGTCTTCCAGCTCCATTTCCCAGATGCAACAACGCTTTCACGACCCCCAACAGCCTTAGCCATGACTTTTAAAGCGTCATTCCTACTGACTGAAGTCGGCACAGCATTTTTCAGGGCTATTAATTTGAAAGGGGGACCCACTTGGCGAGATGTAACTCCAGAGCCCGCACCCTCTGCATATGACTGCGTTGCCGACATCTTGGAGCTGAAGCCTGCCATGACGGTCGCTACTCTGTCCGTAATTCGACAGCTACACGACTCTAAACCCAGCGGGGCGCCAGCAAATAATCTCTCTAAAAGAAATAGTTCAGAGGGGGGGGGGATGGAAATTGGGGATCATGCGTGGGTAGGCTGGGAGGTCCGTGCGGTGGAAAAGCGTCAGCGCTATCCGTGTCGCTGCGAAAATGCAGCTGCCTCCCAGTTCAATCGGCTCTTCCTCCGGCCGCTCCGAAGTCCCAAAGTTCACTCACCCAGTCGATCTGAGCTAGGCTCTCCAAACGCGTGGGGGGGGGGGGGGGGCTACTTTTTCAACATGGAATTAATATGTTCCCGCTCCCGACAACATCTAATGCTCGAACTTTAGCAATCCGTCAGCCGCAGCCGCTGCTAAGAGCTGGAGAAACACGGACTGAAAACTTTAAAAACTTTTTGCAGGAAAGAATCGCAGTCCACTCTCCAATTTTTCTGCAATTTCCAACTTTAGGAGAGAGAGCCTGTTTGTATCAAAATTATAGTGGTTTATTTATAGACACAATACAATCAATTTATAAGACAGTAGTTACACTCTAACTACTACCGTAGTACGGTTACTACCGTCTATAAAACAGTCTGTGCTGCGGTGGGACCACCGTACACAGAAATCACCCAATGTGTCCGCTACGACCGCGCGCTGCCTCTCCAAGGACAGCCGGGCACGGACGCATCCTCGGTAAAGGGGCAAGTAGTCGGCCCGGGCAGCGACCTCCACTTTCCACCGTCTAGACCCGTGGATGGCCATCTTGGCCAGGCCCAGGACCAAGCCCACCGGGAGATCCTCTGAGATCGCCAGACTCAGGAAGGCTCCAGAGATAAAATGCTTCCTATTCTCCAGAAGAAGTCCACCAGCCCCTTCTGGGTCCTGGACTGGGACCAATGCAGCCAACCGGTGTGACACCATGGAGGCGACCAGCTGCCTGATCTCGGAAGCTCGGCCGAGATCCTCGTCTCCAACTCGCGCCGGTTCGCCGGCCAGGCCTCCTCTATCCCGCCCAGGTTGATTCCCAAGTAGAGGAGGTCTGTGGTGTCCCAAGCCCTCCGGTAGGGTGTAGGCGAAGGGAAATCTGATTTAACATAGTGTTAGGGTTTTTCAGGTGGGTTTAGGAACCTCTGATCGTGGAAATAAGGTGTCGAACCTCTTTTAGGTGTTAAAAAGGCGCACAGACATGGCATTACATATCCATGTGTCCTCACGTGGTTCAAACATACATGCTCGTAGACGTGAACACACCAACACAGTCACCCACGCACTCAGAGAAAGAGAGAGAGAAAGCACAGAAGTAATTACACAGGACACACACACACACACACACACACACACACACACACACACACACACACACACACACACACACACACACACACACACACACACTCACTCCTGCCTGCATTCCTGCCCTCCCTCCCTCTGTCTGACCTT
This sequence comes from Hemitrygon akajei, assembly GCF_048418815.1. Classification (NCBI taxonomy): domain Eukaryota; kingdom Metazoa; phylum Chordata; class Chondrichthyes; order Myliobatiformes; family Dasyatidae; genus Hemitrygon; species Hemitrygon akajei. Next base: position 172,178,710 of record NC_133124.1, on the reverse strand, counting down.
CTTGGCTCGGCTCAGATTTTCATGGAGTATCAGGTCCCACAAACACCAGATCCACGGGACCCTGGTGAGTTGCTCTGCCCTCTCCAGAGACCTTCAGTACATTACCATGTAACCCATCACTCCCCACTTTACCTGACATGGGGGCGAGCAGGGCTGACCCACCGGAAGAAAAAAATGAATCTGATATCCCACAACCCCAACCACACTCACTCCTCCTTTATCCGCAGTGTCCCACATCTGCCGCAAAATGGCTGGTTTACACATCGTTTGAAGCGTCCAACAGATTGGAGCAGTTTGAGGTTGGGGAAAGTTCCTTCTTGTTGTCCAGGAGCCCCGAGTCCCAGATGCTGGGCGCATTTAATTTGTCATGCCATAAGTTAATGTTGAAGATGTGGAATTCTTTGGAATTCCAGTGAGTCCACTCCAGTCCCAGGCCACTCAATCTCAAATCACAGTCCAACCCCCTCACCTCTGGAATCAACCTGGTGAACCTCCTCAACACAGCCTTCAAAACCAGTTTATCCTTCCTCAAGTAAAGAGACCAGAACTGCATGCAGTACTCCAGGTAGGGTTCCACCAGTACCCTGTAGAGTTGCGGAATAATCTCCCTGATTTAAATTTAATCCATTTACCAATGAAGGCCATTATCCCATTTGTCTTCTTGATAGCCTGCTGCCCCTGCAAACCAACCCTTTGTGATTCATACTCAAACAATCTGAAAGACTTTCTTCTCAGCAGCATGCTACATTTTTTAACCATTTAAGTAATATTCCGCTCTTCATTTTTCTTCCAAAGTGGATGACCGCAATTTAACAACATTGTATTCCATCTGCCAGCCCTTGCCCTATCTGTATCTCTCTGCAGACTCTCCGTATCTTCTGCACAATTTGCTTTTCCACTCAATTTAGTATCATCAGCAAAATTAGATTCAGTACACTTGGTCCCCTCTTCCAGATTTTTAATGTATACCGTGAACAGTTGCGGACCCAGCACCAACCCCTGCTCACCACTGATTTCCAACCAGAGTAACACCCATGTATTCCAACTCCCTGCTTTCTATTAACTAAGCAATCTTCTATGCATACTAATACATCACTACCAAGTCTTTGCATCCTGATCTGATGGATAGGTCTTTCATGTGGCAACTTATCGAACACCTTCTGGAAATCCAAGTAAATGATGTCCATCTGTTTCCAGTGTAAGTAGTTCAGCATAATGTCATGGGGCACAGGGACTGTTCCTGTGCTGTACTCTTCCACGTTCTATGTACATTTGAATGCATTGCAAAGATGGAATGGAATTAATTGTAGAAATCATTCAGGTGGTTGACATGTGGAACCTTGTGTCTCAAGCTTTATTTTTCATTTGTCTATATTAGACGCTCCACAGAATCTCTCAATCACTTCTCCCAAAAATGTGGATAATTTCTGGCTGAGTATGAAGGAAGGGATTCCTACATCGATCCTCTGCTCCGTCCTGAGTTTCCCAGTGTCTAATCTAACGTGGCGACATCTTGGTGTCACACTGAACGCAACAAGTTCCAGCAATGAACTGTGGCTGGAGTTCCCTCAGGTGACCCCCCAGCAGGCTGGAGTCTATCAGTGTGTGGCGGAGAATGAACACGGGACAGCGGAGAGGGCAGTGACCCTCGCTGTGGAATGTGAGTGGACATTGCCCAACACTTGTCTCTAAATGTATGTGTGTATTTATTTATCTATTGAGATACAGCGCGGAATACGCCCTTCCCGTCCTTTGAGCCTCCCCATGCAACAGTCCCCAGATTTAATCCTAGCCTAATCACGGGACAACTTACAATGACCATTTAGACTGAAACAGGCCGATGTTGTTGTGGCATCAGGACTGGACTTCGAAGCAAAGAGTCCATCCGTGAAAACGAGCTTTTCGCAGCAAGAGCTGAGTTTCAATACAGACACCATGAATATAAATTAACATAGCCTCAAATTAACGTGAATTTATACAATAAAATTAAACAAGACATAACAATGCATGGGCGAAGGGAAATCTGATTTAACATCATCTTAGGGCGGGTTCAGGAATACTTGACTGTGGAAATAAGGTGTCGAACCTCTTATAGGAGTTAAAAAGGCACACAAAAATGGCACTACATATTCACGTAAGTGTGTCCTCATGTGGTTCAAGCATACATGCCCGAGGGTATGAACGCAGCAACACAGCTACACACTCTACCTAGAGAGAGAGAGAGAGTGAGAGAGAGAGAGAGAGAGAGAGAGAGAGGGAAGAAGCAGGCAAATAATTGCACATGACTCATTCAGACAGACACACACACACACCCCACCCCCCACATATACTTCCCTGAAGAAAGAATGAGAGATAATGGTGGGGGTGGGAGGGAATGCGGAGTCCGGAAGCAGCACACAGTAATTAACTTGCTGAAAACATAGATTAGTAAGTTGGCAAACGATTGTTGTTGTTGTCAATAGTTTGTAAGTTTGCCCATAGGCAATAGGATATTGATCAGTTGCAGATCTGGTCGGAGAAGTGCAGGTGGAGATTAATCGAAGCAAGTGTGAGCTGCTTATCAAGAGACAGGACACTTATCAACGTTGATTAGCAGAGGAAACTTTGGATCCGTTCATTTAGTTTAATAGGGTGGTAAAGAGAGTGTAAGGCGTGATTACGTTTATTAACAGCATTTGCCTTGCAGGGGTATACAGTTTTGGTTTGACCACACGTGCAGTTTTGCATTCATTTCCATTCACTGCATTACTGGAAGGGTGTAGAGGCTTTAGAGAGGGTGAAGAAGAAAATGCTGCCTGGTTGGATGATTGAATTGTTCTGTCTTGAGACTGAGTGGAGATCTCAGAGCAGAAATAGGGAGTCGGTATCTTTTACCGGGATTTGTAATGTTGAATATTAGAGGCCATGAACTGAAGGTGAGAAGGTATAAATGCAGAGAGCAGCGGGTGACTGGTATGTTCTGCTGGGGGTGGTGGTGAAGATAGAGATGTTTCAAATACACTGAGAGACTTATGAATGTGCAGGGAATGCAGGGATATGAACATTGTGTAGACAGAACAGCTTAGCTTAGTTCAGGATTTGGTTTACATAAGAACATGAGAAATAGGAACAGGTGTTGACCATCTGGCCCGTCGAGCCTGCTCCGCCATTCAATCAGATCATGACTGATCTGACCATGGACTCATCTCCACCTACCTGTCTTTTCTCCAAAACCTTTAATGTCCTACTATGCAAAACTCTATCCAATTTTGTCTTAGTTATAGTTACTGAGATAGCCTCCACTGCGTCACTGGGCAGAGAATTCCACAGATTCACCACCCTCTGGGAAAAGCAGTTCCTCCTCATCTCTGCCCTGAATCTACTCCCCAGAATCTTGAGGCTACATGCCCTAGTTCTAGTCTCACCTATCAGTGGGAGCAAATGCTTTGCCTCTATCTTACCTACCTGTTTCATAACTTTGTATGTTTCTATAAGATCTCATTCTTGTGAATCCCAGTGAGTAAAGTCCCAGGTAATAATCTCCCCTCATGTCTAATCCCCTCATCTCTGGAATCAACCTGGTGAGCCTCCTCAGCACAGCCTTCAAAGCCGGTATATCCTTCCTCAAGTAAAGGAACCAGAACTGTCCGCAGTACTCCAGATGCGGCCTCACCAGTACCCTGTACAGTTGCAGCATAATCTCCCTGATCTTAAATTTAATCTCTCTAGCAATGAAGGCCAACATCCCATTTGTCTTCTTGATAGCCTGCTGCACCTGCAAACCAACCCTTTGTGTTTAATGCACAACCACTCTGAAAGTCTTTCTGCACAGCAACATGCTGCAATTTTAACAATTTAAATAATATTCTGCTCTCCACTTGCCTTCCAAAGTGGATGACCTCACATTTACCAACATCGTATTCTATCTGCCAGCCCTTGCTCTAATTGTATGTTTCCGCAGACTCTCTGTATCTTCTGCACAATTTGCTTTTCCACTCAATTTAGTAACATCAGCACAATTAGATACACTACACTCGGTCCCCTCTTCCAGATCGTTAATGTATATCATGAACAGTTGTGGGCCCAGCACCGACCCCTGCTCACCACTGATTGCCAACCAGAGTAACACCCACGTATTCCAACTCCCTGCTTTCTATCAGTTAAGCAATCTTCTATCCATGCTAATACGTCACTACCAATTCTATGATTCCTTATCTTATGGATAAGTCTTTTATGTGGCACCTTATTGAAAGTTTTCTGGAAATCCAAGTAAATAACTTCCATCTGTTTCCAGTTTCTAGTATAAGTAGTTCAGCATAATGTCATGGGGTGCAGGGGCTGTTCCTGGGTCATACTATTCTACATTCTATGTACATTGGAATGCATTGCAAAGGTGAAATGGAATTGTTTGCAAAAATCATTCAAATGGTTGACATTTGGAATTGTGTTCTCATGCTTAAATCTGTGTTTGTCTTTGTTAGACGCTCCAAAGAATCTCTCCATCACTTCTCCTGAAAACAGGAATAATTTGTGGGAGATTATGAAGGAAGGGATTGCTACATCGATCCTCTGCTCTGTCCAGAGTTTCCCAGCATCGAACCTGACATGGAGACATCTCGGTGTCAGACTGAACACAACAAGTTCCAGCAACGAACTGTGGCTGGAGTTTCCTCAGGTGACACCCCAGCAGGCTGGAGTCTATCAGTGTGTGGCGGAGAATGAACACGGGACAGCGGAGAGGGCCATCACCCTCAGTGTGGAGTGTAAGTGGATGCATTGCTACATCTCTAAGTACAAATGCAAAGTCAGTGGACTATTTATCCTTCGATACACAATACACACTCAGTGACCACTTTATTAAGTACAAGCACATCTAATCAGCAAATCATGTGGCGGCAACTCAGTGCATAAAAGCATGGTTAACAGGTTCAGATCAAACATTGGAATGGGGGAGAAATATGATCGAAATGACTCTAAGTGCAGAATGGTTGTTGCTGTCAGACAGAGTGTGTTCAGTATTTCAGAAATTGCTGATCTTGTGAAATTTTCATTCATAAAAGACTTTAAAGTTTACAGAGAATGGTGTGAAAACCAAACAGAAAAAAAAAATCCAGTGAGCTACAGTTCTACAGGCAAAATCACTTTGTTAATGAGAGGTCAGAGAATAGCCAGACAGGAAGGCGACAGTAACTCAAACAATCACACGTTACAGCAGTGATATGCAGAAGAGCATCTCTGAATGTGGAGGAGGGGGATCCAACGCATCAAAATGGAGACAGTCTCAGTTTACAGAGAATGGAAAAGGGTGTCTAACAGAGGACAGCTGATGCTTCAGAATAACACTGGACCATTACAATTTATCAGTGCTACCAACATCTCCTGCCTGTTTCTTCCCAGATAAGCCTGAGATTTCTCGGGACTCAGGATGCACTCGGACTCCCGAGGTCATCATATGTGTGTGTGCGGCCAGATCAAACCCACCCGGGGAGCTCACCTGGCACCTCCCCCTCGCCAACCTCAGCGGGAACCAGACACACGGTCGTTTCCAGACGTGGCAGGTAGCAGACGGGCAACTGGTGACTAGCTCGCTGACCTTGGGTGTGAGTGAGGAAGAGGAGGATGTGTCTGCCTTCTGTACTGTCCAAAACCAGCATGGAGAGGTCATGTTCGCGGTGTCCGTGTGGATCAAAGGTGAGAATACCTGTGAGGAATATACTCCATTCAGTAGAGTGCAAACTCAACATCAGCAACTCCCTCTGTCCTGCACTCAAGCTCCATCTGTACAAAGTCCGCCTTCCTTCCCAGCTGGATGGGGACAATCGCAGGCCAGAGGGGAGCTCACTCCAGCATCTCAACCCCAATAATGGTCATCGTCGCACTGCTAGTAATTGGATCTTACTGTGTATAGGCTGGCTGCCCTGCTTCCCTCAGAACCAGATGACAACCATACATCACAAGCTGAGGAACACATTGGGATGGTGAAATGTGCTGGTGAGATGGGAATCGCACTCTCTGCTCTCCTTTAAGACCCCACTGCCCTTATCTGAGACTTAGCCGTTTCCCTCAACGTGCTGAGGAGAAAGCCCAAGTAAAATGAACACACGATTCTTTCTCCCACAAAATGTCGGCAATGCTGTGAATGGAGTGGAAAGCCAGATGTTCTGGATTCTCCATTAGAATCAGAATCAGAATTAACGTCACTAGGACACAGAATTAACGTCCTGTGTTTTGGGACAGGAGTACTTTGCAATACACAATAAGAAATATATGTGTAATAGAGAGATAGAGAGAGAAAGAGAGAGATTAAATTGTATGTTGTGCAACAGAGAGCAAAAAAACTGAAAAGTATAGTGAGGCAGAGTGTTTCCGGGCTCCTATGCTTCTTCCTTGATGGTAACAATGAGAAGAGTGCATGTCAGGGGTGATTGGAGGGTGGGGGTGTCCTTAATGATGATGCCAACTTTTGAGGTATCACCTTTTGAAGCTGTCTTGGATACTGGGGAGGCTAGTGCCCGTGGTGGTGCTGAGTGTGCAACTTTCCACAGCTTTTTCCCGATCCTGTGTAGTAGCCTGTCCATAAATGAGAAAGGGTTTGACTTGTACAGTGGACTATTCTGAAGCTGTCCTGTTGCTTGATGTTACAGGTGGGGTCTCTGCTGTCTGGATCACAGTGTTACTCACGAGCAGTGTCATTCTCAGTACACTACTGGCTGGACTCTTCGTCTACAAGTGCATCCAGAAGTAAGAAGTAACTCCTTACAGTTGGCGTCTGTATGTTATAGATCACACACGATAAAATAAACCAACCTAAACAAAGAGAGCTCCAGATCCAAAAGCACAATGAGGGAGACTGGGAATTCCCTGCCTTCCAGTCTGGTCCTTGTCAACCCGTGGTCACACAGCGCTTGGGTGGTCATACCTTGATCAGTGGTCAGTTGTCAGCACCACAGGTGAGGCGTCCAAACCAAGAAGGAAACTATTAAACTTTCAGATATTTCTCTCTCTCTCATAGAGAGAGAGGGGATGGGAAAGGAGAACGGAGAGGAAGGAGGAGGAGGAGGGTCACAGTGGTGAGGATGTACTAAATGGTCTAGACGTCACAATGATGTGAGATTGGGGTGTGGATTTGTCTGTCATTCTGTGATGTGCTGTAACCCTGGGCCGACCTTCACTTGTTCCAGATGGGATAGACGGACCAAGGAGAAGGACTTGGAGATCTTGGACACCACCGTCAGCTCCAGTGCACGCTTGACCACACCTCAGGTACGGGTCACAGCTCAGTCCAGTAAAGGGCAGGGAGCATGGTGCTGTGGGAAGACATTGAGGGGAAAGTGTCGCACTATGAAGGGGTTCTGCTCACAGACTACCATGGTGTAGGAGGAGTGGGGTTTGAGTGAATGAGAGGGGGTGAGAGAGCGGGGGACAGAGCAAGAGAAATAGGGGAGATGGGAGGGAGGGAAATAAAGAGACGGGGAGGGAAAGGAGGAACAAGGGAGTGGATGAGTGAAATAGACAAAGATGAGAGATTTGCAGAGAACTGGGAGGAGAGAGCGTAAATGAAAGAAGAAATGAGGGAGGGAGTACAAGAGAACAACAGGGTTCTAACCTGTTATTTGCACCCTGCTCACTAGCCAGTGTACGCAGCGTTTAAATGCCCTCATCCCCGGTGTTCAAAGTTCAAAGTAGATTTATTATCAAAGTGCATATATGTCACTACATTCTATCCTGAGATTTATTTTCTTGTGGGCATTCACAATAAAAAGCTAAGAAACAAAATAGATCCAATTAAAACTCCACACATCATTGATGCAAACAGCTAATGAGCAAAAGACAACACTCTGCAAATAGAAAATAAAAACTAACAATAAACAAATAAGTAATATATATTGGGAACCTGAGTTGTAGAGTCCTTGGAAGTAAATCCAGAGGTTGTGGAATTAGTTTCGTGATGGGGAGTGAGCAGTTCAATGGTGTTTGATGAAGAATTGAGATTTGCTTTTATTTCTGCCCCAGGACACGGAGAGGCAGAGGACGAGACAGATCCCACAGGAAGTTTCACCAGTAACGTCCGTTGGAGAGGGGGCGGAGTGTGACCCAGTGTACGCCAACCTGCGGGAGCTGCCCGGTGGTGGGGGCCCTGTTCGCAGGGGGGAGACGGTCATATACTCAGAGCTGCACTTCCGATCAATCGGGCCAGCCTGAGGGGTTGCAGCACCGGTGGGCGGGGTGGGGGAGTGACTGGGAGCTCAGCACAGAGAGCCTACCGGTAGTCCGGGGAGATGGCCAATGGTGTAGGGAGCACAGTAAGATCCCACAGAGCACTGGATCCCATAGACCCAGATTACCAACTACTTTCTAATCATGTGCATTCATATGAAGGGAAACTGACTCGGATGAATAAAATTGCATTGCTTCTGTTCTGGGGTGGCCGTAGGGAGTGCGTAGAGTAGACGACGTCGCTCGGGGGTGCTGTTCATGGGTGGGTAGAGCTGGTGATGAGGGGGTACAGTGGGAGGGGCGGTGAAGAGGTTGCACCATGTTGTGGAAGGGTGGAGAGGAGGGACCATCACGCTGTGGGAGAGGCAGTAAGAGGGAGCACCGCCTTGTGTGAGGGGAGGCAAAGAAAGAGCTCCATGCTGCGGGTCGGGCAGTTCGAAGGGAGTGCCGCGATGTGGGTGGGGCATCCAGGAGGGAGAGCTGTGGCGGGCGTGGTGTGGAGTGAGTGCCGGGGTGTGGGTAGGGTTGTGAGGAGTGAGGGAATGTAGTGGGCTCGTGGTGAGCAGAGTCCGCCGCTCTGAAGGAGGGGACAGTTAGGAAGGAGTGCCACGCTGTGGGTGAGGAGGGGGGAGTTACTCAGTAGGAGCATCGAAATAAGCGATCCAGCTGCAGACGAGGGAAGAAGGCGTGACATTTCCTCAGGATCTGAGTTCTCTCAGCTTCGCCACGATGGAATCAAAATCTGGAGGACACCGTCTCACCACAAGGCAGTATAACGTCGACAAGTATGAATGGTTTGAGGTCCTCTCCGACATCCCTTACGCTGAAATGGAAAACTGCTTTCCGGTTCGACTATTTTCCGATTGAATAAGTTATAATAGCAGAGGCCGCGGTGTTGGCACTGAGGGATACCCAAAAGTACGAGGTATTGCACTGGTAACCAAACAATGAAAGATGGGCGTTTATCCAACACAATTTGTCAAGCTATTGATTATGAAAAAGGGAAGATGAGGAGAGCCCATGGCACCGTGGAAGGGGAAGTGCTACGCTGTAGGAAGGCAGGTGAGGAGGACACGTCGCTCAGTGGGCAGGGAGCTGTGGCGTGACTACCGCGCTCCCCATGTGCAATAGTGAGCGGACATCAAAACAGCAAAGTGCGGGGTGGGGATGTAGAGATAAACTGGGGAGGTCCAAAATGGCTGCTAGGTCTCGATCGATAAAGGGTTTATTGAAGCTACGGCTATCATTAGGAAGTCGGTGTGGCGAAGCTTCTCCGGGGCTGTAACGGGAGTGTGTTTCTGGTTCCGGTGCAGGTTAGCAGCGAGGCTGAGCAACTCCGGCGAGGCAGCCCGGGGAGGAATGGATGGTTGTGAAGGGAGAAGTAAAGGGAATGAGGAGATAGTGAGGGGACGGATGAATAAAAACCGAGACAAAGGGAGTAAAAGAATAAGAAATGATAGTGGAGAGAGTTCTGAAAGTGAGGAAGATGAACAAGTTCAGAAAGGAGGTGTTGTCATAATAAGGTTTAATGAGAAGACTCAAGGAAACATGAAGAAAATTAACCCGCTTGTGCTAACAACAACACTGGCAAATAAAATAGGGGAAATAGTATTTGCAAAAGTCCTTAATGATGGCAACCTATTGGTAAGATGTGCGAATGAGGAACCGCTTGAGGAAGCACTTAAGAGAGAGAAGGAAAATGTAAGGTGAAATACACAGGGAGGGTGCGAGCCCGAAATGGTGGTGGATGTAAAGGACCGATCACGGGGGTACCAATGAGTGTAAATATGGAGGAGTTAAAGAGGAATATCAAAGGAGGAAAAGTAATGAATGTTCAAAGACTGAAAGCAACAAAGGAGGGGGTGAAAAAGGAAAGTGAAACAATATTGATTGCATTTGAAGAAGGAAGAGTGCCAGGGAAAGTGTTCCTGGGTTTCATGAGTTACCCAGTCAGGGTGTATGTGCCAAAGCCATTGAGGTGCTATAATTGTCAAAGGTTTGGACACATAGCTAAACACTGTCATAGGCAGAGGAGATGTGCTAGATGTGGGGGTGATCATGAATATGGAAAGTGTGGAACAGGAGTGCAACCAAAATTCTGTAATTGTGGAGGAGCTCATAATGTGGCATATAGTGGGTGTGAGGTTATGAGACGGGAGAATAAAATTCAAGAAATAAGAGTGAAAAGAAAGATCACATGCAGAAGCGGTAAGAATGTCAAGAGAGATGCAACAAAGAACAAATAATAGGATTTATGTAGACGAAAAGGCTCTAGTAACATTCATTGCAGGAATGATTAATAGTATGGCTGAGGTAAAGTCAAAAAGTGAAAAAATTCAGCGGGTTGTCAAAGCAGCAGTGAACCATTTAGTGTTAGGATTGACATGGGAAGAAGTGAGGGAGAACATCACTAATCAGTCAAACCAGGAAGTGTCATGGGTTGGCTAATACTAATTATGGTGATTATTTTGCAATGGAATGCAAGGAGCTTACTGGCCAATAGCCAGGAATTCAAGCAGTTTAATAAAGAAATGGTTGTAAAACTGGATGTAGTGTGTATTCAGGAGACTTGGTTCAAACCAACTTTAGACTTTGTGATATATGGATATACAATGATAAGGAGAGATAAAAACCTAGGGGGAGGAGGGTGTTGTGCTATATTAATCAAACAATGTATACCAGATAGGGTACTGGAAAAGGGAGATTATCAGGAATACATAGTGGTGGAAGTGTGGGAGAGTGGGGATGAAGTGGTTATAATTAATTACTATAATCCATGTAAAAGGTTGGATTTGGACAGCCTACTAAAGATACAAGGATAAAACAGACATAAAGTAGTGTGGTGTGCAGATTTCAATACTCACAGCACAATATGGGGGGATTTGTTTACAGATTCAGATGAAAAGGTAATTGAAGATTTGATGGAAGAAAAGGATTTGGTGTGTATGAATGATGGTAGAGGAACAAGGATAAACACAACAACAGGAACTGGGTTAGTATTAGATATTACGTTAGTGTCTAATACTTTGGCTGGAGTTAGTAACTGGGGAGTTTGGATTGCTTCAACAATAGACAGCGATCACTACCCAGTTTCATGTTCGGTGGGTGAAAAAGTTGAAGTAAGATCAGGTGGTGGAATCCCAAAGTGGGTGTTTGGAAAAACAGATTGGGGTAAGTTCCAGAAGTTGAGTAAAGAAGCATTGACAAGGATTGAGATTACTGGAAATATAAATGAATTAAACAGTCAGGTGACTTCAGCAATTATTATGGCAGCAGAAGGATCTATACCCAGGAGTAAAAATAGGATGAATAGAAAACTGGTACCATGGTGGACAGAGGAATGTTGTCAAGCAGTAAAAAACAGAAATAGAGCATTCAAACTAGTTAAAAGAACCCATAATATGCAGCATTTGATTTAATATAAGAAGGCACAGGCAGTGGCGAGAAGAACTATACGTCAAGCTAAAAGGGTAAGTTGGAGGAGTTTTTGCAACAAAATAGGAAGAACAACACCTGTGGGAGAGGTATGGGGAATGATTAAGAGGATGGGAGGAAATAGAAGGGAATGGGAATATCCAGTGGGATATCTGAAGAGGAAACAGCAGTCTCCAGTAGGGATAAGGTTGAGATCATGGCCAAGTCATTTGTACAGATACATAGTTCAGAAAATGTGTCTGAAGAAGGGAGAAGGAGAAGGGAAAGAACAATGAGTCAATACCCAGGTGTGTTAAACAGGAGGGAAGAAACTGACGACATAATTGATAAACCATTTACGTTGGCAGAGATGGTGAGAGCAATAAAGAAATCAAGACCAACCTCCCCAGGAAAAGATCTGATGTGCTATGTTATGCTAAAAAATCTAGGAGAAGGAGCACTCTTGAAGTTGCTGCATCTTTACAACAGAGTGTGGGAGATGCAAAGATTACCAAATGCATGGAAAGAAGCAGTAGCAATTCCAATAAGGAAACCTGGCAAGGATCAGTCAAAACCCACTAGCTACAGGCCAATAGCATTAACATCAAATATATACAATATAATGGAAAGGATGATAACAGAAAGGTTATCGTATGAGCTTGAGAAGAGAATGCTGGCAAGTTATCAGAGTGGTTTTAGGAAGGGAAGGAATTCCATGGACTCAGTGATAAGGTTAGAGACTGAATTAAGAAAGGCCCAGGTAAATAAAGAGTCAGTAGTTGCAGTGTTTTTTTGACACAGAAAAAGCCTATAACATGATGTGGAAGAAAGTATTGTTAATTAAATTGCACAAGATGGTGGGAGAGTTTTTAATTGGATAAAAGATTTTTTGTTTGGTTGGAAAATTCAAGATCGGATTGGATCAGAATTATCAAAACAGTACATAGTGAGAAATGGCACACCTCAAGGTAGTGTGATTAGCCCGTTACTTTTCATCATTCTGATTAATGATGTCTTCACAAAGGTACCAGTGGATATAGGTAGGTCACTGTTTGCAGATGATGGGGCCTTGTGGAAAAGAGGCAGGAACACGGAGCTTATAATCAGGAACTTACAAGGAGCAATTGATGAAGTGGTGGAGTGGGGTTATGATTGAGGATGTAGATTTTCAGTAGAAAAAACTCAAACTGTATGATTCACCAGGAAAGGAATTGAGGTAGGGAAGAAGTTAAGGGATAGAATTAGAATGGGTTGGGTCATTTAAATTTCTGGGAGTTATATTTGATTCACAGTTAACATAGGCAGACCATATCAGTAAAGTTGAGGAGAAATGTAAAAAAGTAATAAATGCAATGAGATGTTTGACTGGTAGGGAATGGGGAGCAAGTTGTTCAGCGTTGAAGAGAATGTTTCTGGTTTTAGTAAGATCTGTGTTGGATTATGGAAGTGTAGCATATGGATCAGCAGCTAGGTCTCTTATAAGGAAACTGGATGTGATTCAGACTCAGGTTTTGAGAGTGTGCAGTGGGGCTTTTAAAGCATCACCAGTATCAGCCCTACAGGTAGAATTGGGAGTAATGCCTTTGGAACTAAGAATGAAGCAATTGATGGTAAACTACTGGGCTAATTTGCAGGGGCACAATGATTCTCACTGTGCAAAAGGAGTGTTGCAGGAGTGCTGGGAGATTGGGAGGTTTCAGAGGGATAACTTTAGTCGAGTAGGGAATGATATTGCTAAAGGATGTGGAGTATTTGATCTAAGGATAAGTCCTTCAGTAGTTTAACCAGTTGTAGCTCCATGGAAGATTGTATGGCCTGACGTAGACTGGCATTTGTTAGAGGTTAAAAGGAAAGGAAAATATAAAACTGATTTGGTAAGTGCATTTAATTGTCATGTGATGGAAAAGTATAGTGGTTATACTCAGATTATATGGATGGTGCTAAGGAACCTGAAACAGGAGTGACAGGGTTTGGGGTGGCAATACCAGCAAAAGAAATTGGAATCAGCAGAAGAACATCTAATAAGTTAGGGGTGTATACAGTGGAGGTGTTGGCATTGTTGGTTGTGTTGTGATGGGTGGAGAAAGCTAGACAAGTCAAAGTGTTGATATGCTCAGTTCTAGCAAGTTTAAGGTCTTTTCACTCAAACAGCTGGCAAGATGTACTTTATGAAGTCCTTCAATCAGTCACAAGAGTTGTAAATCAGGGACGTCAGATTAAATTTCTATGGGTTCCAGCTCATGTAGGGGTGAAGGGGAATGATGAGTTGGCAAAGAAGGTGTTAAAAAAAGAAAATATAGAAATGCACATTAGTATCAGCAAAGCAGAGGTTAAGTGTGTAATCTGGGAAAAAATCAACCAAATATGGCAAGAAAGATGGGAAAGGGAGGCATTTATATCAAATACAAAAGAGTGTTGCAGGTACTAGGGTAGGCAGTGGATACAGAGGAGAGGAAACAGTGTGGACTAGGTTAAGGCTGGGGCACTGTGCACTAAACAAAACATTGAAAATGATAGGGAAACACCAGACAGGTTTGTGTGAGGAATGTCAGGCAGAGGAGTCAGTAGAACATCCAATTCTGAGTTGCAGGAAGTATGGGAAACAGAGAGAAATGATGAGATTTAATCTAAGGGAATTGGGGGTGCAGGAATTCACATTAAAAGGGCTACGGGCATGAGTGAGAGAGCACAGGGTAGGGTACTTATAGCTTTCTTAAGGGGTACTGTGGTGAACTACATATACCTGTCTGGACACGCCCCCCTTGCTGACTGCTCCTGTGGCTCCTCCCACGGACCCCGGTATAAAGGCAATTGGAGACACAGCCCCGGTCTCAGTCTCCAGGATGTAGTGTGGTGGTCAATTGCTGCTTGTTCTTTCTTCCAGCTAATAAAAGCCTATATCTCGCCTCACGTCTCCGAGAGTTATTGATGGTGCATCAGGTACACAGGTTTTTTGTAGGATATGATGGATAAGCAGGGATAGGGTACTAGGATGGCTAAAGAAGGCAGGATAAAGTGTAGAGTGTGTGTGTGTGTGTGTGTGTGTGTGTGTGTGTGTGTGTGTGTGTGTGTGTGTGTGTGTGTGTGTGTGTGTGTGTGTGTGTGTGTGTGTGTGTGTGTGTGTGTGTGTGTGTGTGTGTGTGTGAGAGAGAGAGTGAGTGAGTGAGTGAGTGGGTGAGAGAATGAGAATGGGTGAAGGGATTTAGAATGTAAGTCTATCGTCTGATCCACACTCCGGAGCAGAAGGTGGCGGTAATGCACCATTAAGCCGCGTGCCAACTGCCGTAAAACAAGAAGAAGGAAGGAAGGCTGCTGGATCTCTGTACTGATCTCTGCTAGGTTACCTCCTCCTGCTGGTGTCATAGACGGAGGCAGATTAAATGGGTACGTGAGGGGGAAAGAGACCACGTGGGTGTGGGGAGTGGGTGCAACGTACAGAGACAGGCCAGGTGAGTGGGCCCAGTCTCTACAGCCCCAATATCATCTGGGACAATCCTGTTTGTCAGAAAAAATGAAGACAAAGATTTTTTTTCGTAAAATAATGAGATGTTTTGAATACAGGCATACCTTTACCCAGGGAATTAATATTTAATTTTAGTCTCCTTACTGTAGGAAAGAGTGAAGGTGAGGTTTGTGAGGACGTTGTCAGGACTCAGGGGAATGAGTTATGGAGAGAGGATGAACAGGCTGAGATCCGGAGAGCAGGAGAACGAGGTGTGACCTTATGGAGGTGTATAAAAGAATGAGGGGCACAGGTAGGGTGAATGCACAGTTTAGGATGAAAGGGTGGAAATTTATTGGGAACTCAGGGGGGGCATCTTTTTCACCTAGAGGTTGATCTATATATGAAACAAGCTTCCAGAGGAAGTGGTTGAGGCAAAGATGCCTGGACAGGTGCATGGACAGAGGGCTATGGGCTAAAGGTCACTTGGATGGTACTCTTTGTTGGCATGGACCAGGTGGGGGGAAGGGCCGGTTTCCGACCTTGTGACTCGATGGAAGTTGTCATAGTTCACTGTGCACAGGTTGCTGATGGTTACAACACAGGTACGCTGGGCATGTGAAGGGAAACACTGCATTGGCATTAATTGTATGGGGATCCAAGTTCAAGGGCAGAGATATCTTGCCAGAATCATCTGTGGTCCTCAAACATTGATCTATTTCTCCTTGCACAGAAGGTGCCTGGATGGTTGGAATATTGTAGTCAACTCTGGGCTCCGTGTGAAGGGGAGTCTACGTGCGGGGTGGTGGGGGCTCAGACACTGCCTGTGTTCAGTGATAGTACTGATTTGTTGGATATGAGTGGAATCGGCGGGCATGGGGTTAGGGGAGTTGAAGTTTCAATCAGGTCAATAAGAGAGACTGTCTTGTCCTGATATTATGGGTTATGTGGTTTTCTGCTGCTGTAGCTCATCCACTTCAAGGTTCAGCCTATTATCCACTCAGAGATGTTTTCCTGCACATCACTGTTGTAACATGTGGTGATTTGAGCTACTGTTGCCTTCCTGTCAGCTGAATCAGTCTGCCCATTCTTCTCTGAGTCTCTCATTAACAAGGCATTTTCCCTCAAAATTGCAGCTCACCAGTTTTTATTTTTTGTTTGTTTGTTTTCACACCACACACTGTAAACTCTAGAGACCGTCGTACATGAAAATCCCAGGAGATCAGCAGGGTCTGAGATACTCAAACCGCCCTGTCTGGCACCAACAATTATTCCACAGTCAGTCACTTAGCTCACATTTCTTCACCACTCTGATGTTTGGTATGAACCTCTTGACCATGTCTGGATGCTTTTAAGTAAGTTGCTGGCAGATGATCGGATGTACCTAATAAGGTAATCACTGAGTTCATGTTCCATGGGGGGTTGTCTAATGTTACATTTATTAAGAGTGGGATTCTATTGGATTTCCTTCCTCTCATTATAGTTCATACAATACAGCTCATTAAGTCCATGTTTCTAATGTCGACATGTCACGCTGCCTGTCCAGTTCCTGTCTGGGACAACTTCTGTTGAAATGTGCTCAGTGAGGCAGAACACATGCTTCATTCCAACAACTATGCATTTTCTCCCTCAGCTACAGCCGGTCCAATTTATGTGATGCTTTTGGCACCGCACGATGCCTCTAATGTCAAAGTCAAAGTATTTTTTATATCAAAGCACACATGGCCTGCATGGTGGGGGGTCTTTGATGATGAATGCTGGTTTCTTTTGGCAGCACTCCATGTAAACGTGCCCATTGGTGTGTGATTGAGAGATGTTGCCTCTTGCTGAGAGTTTGCAATTGCTTCATGATGGACAGACCACCCTTGTGTGATCAGAAGTGTCTACCAGGCATATGGGTAATGTCTGAGGTTGCCCAGGGACACCTTGTCCAGGCCCATACAAAGGGGTGTTGGTGTGGGTGGATAGGTGAGGAAAAGTGGGTGAGTTGCATTGATCTGGCTGTGGGTTCAGAAGCCAGGCTGATCACTTCCAAGGGAGTGGATCTTGAGCAATGTCCTTTTCCACATCACTCTGCTCAGTGTCATTATCTCTGCACACAGTTGGACAGCTACTCTGTCCCAACTTTTGCCACAAATTGTCCCACCAAAACTTTGATTTCCAGAGATGATGCATCAAAGGTTATTGCAGGAGATAACACATGACATCATTAGGTGGGCTGGCTGATGGGAAGCTAGGAGATGACTTTCTAATTTGGTTCGGAAGATGTGATGAATGGTGTGCCACAAAGGGCAGCGCTGCAGCCTGGGATTTTCACATCAGTACTGAAGTATTTGCTGCAGCATTCAGCTGGAAGGGCTGAGCGAGGGATCCACTTTGTCTTCCTGCGATGGTTTGTGCTTGATGGACATCAGTCCCGAGCAGACAACCACTTCATCCTCCTGCAGTGGTTTCCAACACGATAGAAACCAGTGCTGTGTGGGCGATCTACCTCACCCTCTTGCAGTGGTCCCCACCAGGGAGGGATTAGCTCAAGGTGAAAGGGTCAGTGATGAGGGAGCCCCTCACAATGAAGGAATCAGTGAAGAACATAGAGCAGCACAACACAGTCCAGGCCCTTCAACCCATGATGTCGTGTTGGCCCTTTAACTCATTCCAGGATCAATCTAACTTTTCTGCCCTACAGAACCCTCGATATTTTTCTCCATTTGCCTATCAAAGAGTTTCTTAAATGTCCCTCATGTTTCTGTCTCGACCTCTACTCCCATTAGTACGTCCCACATACCCACCATTCTCACTCAACTTACCTCTAGCATTTGCCCTATATATTCCTCCAACCACCTTAAAATTAGGTCACCTCATATTAATCATTTCTGCACCGGGAGAAAAGAACTGGCTATCTATGCCTCTTGTCATCTTATATACCTCTATCAAGTCACCTGTCATCTCTCTTAGCTCCAAAGTGAAAAAGCCCTGTCTTGCTCAATCTTCCTTCATGAGAAATGCTCTCTAATCCGGCAGCATCCTGGGAAATTTTCTCTGCAACCCCCGTAAAGGTTCCACATCTTTCCTATCTGCGGTGCTCAGAATTGAACACAATACTCCAACTGTGGTCTAACCTGAGATGAGACATGAAAAAATCTGTAGATGCTGCAAATACAAAGCGACACACACAAAATGCTGGAGGAACTCAGCAGGTCAGGCAGCATCTATGGAAAAGAGTAAACAGTTGATGTTTTGGGCCTTCATCAGGACTGGAAAGGGAATTCAGCATTAGAAGGTGGGGGAGGGAGAAAGTACAAGGTTACAGGTGAATAGGTGAAACCTGAAAGGGGGGAGGGACGGTAGAGAGCTGGGAGGTTGGTTGGTGAAAGAGATAATGGGCTGGAGAAGGGATATCTGATTTGAGAAGACTGAAGACCATAGAAGAAAGGGAAATGGGAGGAGCACCTGGGGAGGTGATGGGTAAATAAGAATATAAGGTATGAGAGAGAAAAAGGAATAGGGAATGGTGAAGAAATGGGGGGGGGGGAAACAATTACCAGAAATTCAAGAAATCAATATTCATACCATCAGGTTGGAGAGTCAGCTCTTGAACTCAGTCCTCCAACTGACGGAGTCCAACATCACATATGCTCTCGTAGCCTCTTTAACATCTGTGAGGGTCTATGGAGGTGAACCCCAAACTCCCTGTCTTTCTCTACACTGCCAAACATCAGACCATTAACCCTATAATACACCTTCAGGTTCAATCTTCTCAAGTAAATCATAGAAACATAGAAAACCCACAGCACAATACAGGCCCTTCAGCCCACAAAGCTGTGCCAAACATGTCCTTACCTTAGATATTACCT
This sequence comes from Hemitrygon akajei, assembly GCF_048418815.1. NCBI lineage: Eukaryota > Metazoa > Chordata > Chondrichthyes > Myliobatiformes > Dasyatidae > Hemitrygon > Hemitrygon akajei. Next base: position 172,159,804 of record NC_133124.1, on the reverse strand, counting down.
AGGGTTGATAATGTAAAGAAGGTACATTTTACTGTCTTATTCCCTTTCATGGTTAAAGGATTTTTGATGTATGATTCTCCCCTTTTAAGGCTAAAAGGTTGTTAGCTGTTCTGCTAAAATAGCAATTTTTGGTTAGGCACGTACATGAAGCATGGTAGACTGTATTGTTCCCTTTCTGTTTAAGATTGTTCCTGCTTTATAATTAACTTGCGTTATAATTAACCTGTGGTCAAAACTGACTTGAACAGGGTTTTGCACCAAGATCTGCATGCGGGACTGACATATGGACAAATACAGGCTGCTTGCTGTACTGATTGCTTAAGGGGAAGTAGTACAAAGGCTGCCATAATTGTTAATACCTGTATAATAGGGACAGTATCTGCATGTACGATAGAGATCCTAGGACAGAGGTCCAGTCGGCAAAAGGGGATTCTTGCCCACTGTATATCTCAGATCTCTCGCTAGCTGAAGTTGCAATAAAAAAAGAAACAGTTGATTGAAATTATACGGTGTCTGACTTGACTTAATTCCACAGGGTTACCCATAGCCCTCTATTTTTCTAAGTTCCATGTATCCATCCAGGAGTCTCTTAAAAGACCCTATCATATCCAACTCCACCACTGTAACCGGCAGCCCATTCCAATCTCTCACTACTCTCTGTGTAAAAAAAACTTACCCCTGACATCACCTCTGTACCTACTTCCAAGCACCATAAAACTGTGCCCTCTCATGATAGCCATTTCAGCCCTGGGAAAAAGCCTCTGACTATCCACACGATCAATGCCTCTCATCATCTTATACACCTCCATGAGGTCACCTCTCATCCTCTGTCACTCCAAGGAGAAAAGGCCAAGTTCACACAACCTGTTCTCATACGACATGCTCCCCAATCCAGGCAACATCCTTGTAAATCTCCTCTGCACCCTTTCTATGTTTTCCACATCCTTTCTGTAGTGAGGCGACCAGAACTGAGCACAGTACTCCAAGTAGGGTCTGAGCAAGGTCCTATATAGTTGCAGCATTACCTCTTAGCTCCTAAACTCAATCCCACAATTGATGAAGGCCAATGTGCCATATGCCTTCTCAACCAGAGTCAACCTGTGCAGCAGCTTTGAGCGTCCTATGGACTGGTACCCTAAGATCCCTTTGATCCTCCAGGCTACCAAGAGTCTTACCATTAATACTATATTCTGCCATCATATTTCACCTACCAAAATCAACCATCTCACACTTATCTGTGTTGAACTCCATCTGCCACTTCTCAGCCCAGTTTTGCATCCTATCAATGTCCCACTGTAATCTCTGACAGCCCTCCACACTATCCACAACACCTCCAACCTTTGTGTCATCAGCAAACTTACTAGCCCATCCCTCCACTTCCTTATCTAGGTCATTTATAAAAATCACAAAGGGTAGGGGTCCCAGAACAGATCCCTGAGGCACAGCACTGGTCACCAGTCTCCATGCAGAATATGACCCATCTACAACCACTCTTTGCCTTCTGTGGGCAAGCCAGTTCTGGATCCACAAAGCAATGTCCCCTTGGATCCCATGCCTCTTTACTTTCTCAATAAGCCTTGCATGGAGTACCTTATCAAATGCCTGGCTGAAATCCATATACACTACATCTACTGCTCTTCCTTCATCAATGTGTTTAGTCATATCCTTAAAAAATTCAATCAGGCTCGTAAGGCACGACCTGCCCTTTACAAAGCCATGCTGACTACTCCTAATCATATTATACCTCTCCAAATATTCATAAATCCTGCCTCTCAGGATCTTCTCCATCAACTTACCAACCACTGAAGTAAGACTCACTGGTCTATAATGTCCTGGGCTAGTTCTACTCCCTTTCTTGAATAATGGAACAAAATCCGCAACACTCCAATCCTCCAGAACCTCTCCCGCGCCCCCCCCCCCCCACCCCACCCCATTGGTGATGCAAAGATCATCGCCAGAGGCTCAGCAATCTTCCTCCTTTATACTTTTCTGGGTTGAACTCCTTTGTGTTGTCTGCAAACTTACTAACCCACCCTTCCACTTTCTAATCCAACACAGATATAAAAATCACCCAGAGCAGGGGTCAGAACAGATTGTGTAGAATACTCTGGTTATGGACCTCCAGGTAGAATACACTCAATCTAAAACCACCTTCTGGAAGCAAGTCAATTCCGAATCCAAACAGCCACGTTTCCCTGGATCTCACGTCACCTGACTCATGTACCTCACTATAAAGGATCAATGAGGAGGAAGCAGTGCACTATTAAATGGTCAGGGAAGAGGGCTCACTTTACTGTGAAAGGTTCAGCTAAGAGGAGCACACCTATATGAAGGGATCAGATGAAGGAGCACCTCACTATGAAAGAGTCATTGACAAGGGAGCACTTCATTATGAAATGGTCAGTGATGAGGGAGCACCTCACTATGAAAGGGTGAGTGATGGGGGAGCACGTCACTATGAAAGAGTCATTGACAAGGGAGCACTTCATTATGAAATGGTCAGTGATGAGGGAGCACCTCACTATGAAAGGGTGAGTGATGGGGGAGCACGTCACTATGAAAGAGTCATTGACAAGGGAGCACTTCATTATGAAATGGTCAGTGATGAGGGAGCACATCTATATGAAGGGATCAGATGAAAGAGCACCTCACTATGAAAGGGTGAGTGATGGGGGAGCACGTCACTATGAAAGAGTCATTGACAAGGGAGCACTTCATTATGAAATGGTCAGTGATGAGGGAGCACCTCACTATGAAAGGGTGAGTGATGGGGGAGCACGTCACTATGAAAGAGTCATTGACAAGGGAGCACTTCATTATGAAATGGTCAGTGATGAGGGAGCACATCTATATGAAGGGATCAGATGAAAGAGCACCTCACTATGAAAGGGTGAGTGATGGGGGAGCACGTCACTATGAAAGAGTCATTGACAAGGGAGCACTTCATTATGAAATGGTCAGTGATGAGGGAGCACATCTATATGAAGGGATCAGATGAAAGAGCACCTCACTATGAAAGGGTGAGTGATGGGGGAGCACGTCACTATGAAAGGGTGAGTGATGGGGGAGCACGTCACTATGAAAGGGTGAGTGATGGGGGAGCACATCACTATGAAAGAGTCACCGATGAGGGAACACGTCACTATGAAAGGGTGAGTGATGGGGGAGCACGTCACTATGAAAGGGCTCGTGATCTGGATCTTACAACCCATGCACAATAAGTGAGGTCGATACTTAAACTGCACAATTAGTGAGGGTTAGACTGAGAACAAAGAGAGGGGGAATCTGTGAGTGTAAATCTGTGTCTGATAACACATGTCTGCATCTCAGAGGCACATCTGTAAATTGAGTGTGTACTTACACGTGATGTATCTGTGTGTGTATAAACATACATCACATTTCTTTGTGTGATCACACGTGTGTGAGTGGGGCCGGTGAATACCTGCTCCTGCCATGTGCAATGATACATCTGTGTTTAGAGACGAGTGCTGGGCAATGTCCACTTACACTCCACACTGAGAGTGATGGCCCTCTCCCCTGTCCCGTGTTCATTCTCCGCCACACACTGATAGACTCCAGCCTGCTGGGGTGTCACCTGAGGAAACTCCAGCCACAGTTCATTGCTGGAACTTGTTGTGTTCAGTGTGACACCAAGATGTCTCCACGTTAGATTAGACACTGGGAAACTCTGGACGGAACAGAGGATCAATGTAGGAATCCCTTCCTTCATATTCATGTTCCGGTTGTTGGCAGAAGTGATTGAGAAAGTCTATAGGCCGTCTAAAGACAAACAGAGGTTAATACAACAGTCTGGAGGCACCTTCAGCAATAATGAATTAAAAAGATTATATATCAGTTTTAAAAAGCTGAGGCTTGTTGAGACACATCTGCAAAGCATGGAGTGAATTGGAGACAGTTCTTTGTGGACTTTACGTGTCAGTATGAGGAGCGTTTGATGGCTTTGGGCCTGTACTCACTGGAGCTTTTTAGAAAGAGGGGGAATTTCATTGAAACCTATTGAATAATTAAAGGCCTAGACAGAGTGGATGAGGAGAGGATGTTTCCTCTAGGGATGAGTCTATAAACAGAAGGCTCAGCCTCAGAATGAAGGTCCATTTAAAGAGAGATTAGAATGCTTTTCTTCAGCCAGAGGATGGTGAATATGCGGATGGCTGTGGAGACAAGGTGATTGAGTATTTTTAAAACAGAGATGATATCTTCTTGGTTAGGGAATTAAAGAATAGGGGAGAAGGCAGACACATGAGGTTGAGAAGGATAATAAACCAGACATGATGCAACTTGCATAGTAGAGTCATAGAATGTAGAAAACCTACAGCACAATACAGGCCCTTCAGCCTACAAAACTGTGCCAAACATGTCCCTACCTTAGAAATTACTAGGGTTACCCATAGCCCTCTATTTTTCTGAGCTCCATGTACCTGTTCAGGTGTCTCTTAAAAGACCCTATTGTTTCCGCCTCCACCACCGTTGCGAAAATTTGAGAGGTATACAGAATTATGAGGGATATAGATAGGGTAAATGCCTTTTCCACTGAGGGTAGGTGAGACTAGAACTAGACATCAAGGTGAAATGTTTAAGGGGAACTTCTCTCAAAGGGTGGTGAGAGTGTGGAACAAGCTGTGGTGGATGCAGGTTTGCTTTGTTTTGAAATATGGATAAGTTCAAAGTACATTTATCATCAAAGGAAGTATATAATACACAACTTTGGGATTCATCTCCTTGGAGGCCGCCACAAACCAAAGAAACCCAATAGAACACATTAAAAAAGAAGACAAACACTCAATATTTAAAAAAAAACAAATCGTGCAAAAATGCAAAAAAATTAACGTTCAGAACTAAAGTTAATGGAAGTGAGTTCACAGCCACAAAGACAGTCATTACTGTAGCTGGTCCAGTAACTCGTACATGGATGGGAGGGATATGGAGGGCTATGATCTAGGTGCAGGTTTCTTTTAGTGCTGTCTTTGACTTTCCTTATCAACCACAGTTGCCTCATCCTTCCAACAGAACACTTTATATTTGGGGTGTATTTCTGCTGCACCCTCGAATTGCTCCCTGAACCTCCAATTATGGCTCTTCTGCCATCATCCCTGCTATTGTCCCCTTCCAGACAAATTTTGCCACTTCCTCTCTCATCCCTCTGTAATTCTGTTCACTCCACTATACATTCTTCTGAAATGAAGGGTGAATTCTACCAGATTACGATCACTGAGAGGAGGAGTGAGGAAAGATGGCAACAATGGATTCTGCAGGTCTAGGCAACTTCTTGAGGACGTTATTATTTATTTTCTCTTATGGCTTTTTTTTCAAGGTGGTTGTGGTTTTGCCAGAGTCCGTGATCTACAGTTCTTCGCAAGTGGGTTTTCAGTCCAACAGTGAGCCCTAGAAATTCACTACCTCCTGGAAGACATGCATCCTCAGGGCCGGGAGTTTGGAAGTTGGGGAGTGGCCTGAGGGGGTGACCCGGTTCCTCGCCAATTTTGCTATTGTGAGAGACAGAAACATCAATACTGCAACAACAAGGCAGCAGGCGCTGTGTTTGCTAATCATCGGATGAAGGCCCACTCTCTCTTTCAGTGGATAGTGAAAGCTTGTCAGTTCCTGAGACAAGGGTCTTGGAGAAGCAGCGGGGAAGATTGCAACATTGGAACAGGGAGTTGCTGCTTTCCACTCTTACTGATGCAGGAGTGACCGCTCCCTTGTTAGGGGGCTGTAGTTTGATGGACTCTGGATCAATGGAATCCTTGATGCTTCTGCTGTCCCTTGCGTGGTGTGTGTGTGGGGGGGTGTGTTGTCGGTGCTCATGTTGGCATGGGTGCAGGTGGAGGGGGGGGGGTTGATACTTTCCGCAGCTGCTTGTGTGAAAGGAGGGAGTTGGGGTGCTTCAGGGTTTTGATGTTTCTATCGGTCACTGGAGGTCGCACTAGAGAGCTTGTCAAAAGTTGCTGGCAAGCCAACCCTGAGCAAGGACATCTAATGGCCAAAGCTTTACTCCATGAACATTTTGGTAATGAGCAGAAAACTTCAGTGGCCTAAGTGGAAAAGGCTCTTTTTGACCAATGTCAAATCTGAAGATGTAAGGAGTCTTCAAGACTACCAGCTGTTTCTTAGAGGCTGTTGTCCTGCAATGAGAGATGCTCGGTGTTTGTGAGAGCTGGATATGCATATTAATATATTAATCGTTGTAAAGAATCAATATATTATAGAAGATGCAGCTCTATAAATCTCTGGTTAGGCCACACTTGGAGTACTGCGTCCAGTTCTGGTCACCTCACAATAGAAAGGATGTGGAAGCATTGGAAAGGGTATGAAGGAGATTTACCAGGATGCTGCCTGGTTTAGAGAGTATGGATTATGATCAGAGATTAAGAGAGCTAGGACTTTACTCTCTGGAGAGAAGGAGGATGAGAAGAGACATGATAGAGGTATACAAGATATAAAGAGGAATAGCTAGAGTGGACAGCCAGCACCTCTTCCCCACGGCACCACTGTTCAATACAAGAGGACAAGGCTTTAAGGTAAGGAGTGGAAAGTTCAAAGGGGATATTAGAGGAAGGTTTTTTACTCAGAGAGTGGTTGGTGTGTGGAATGCAATGCCTGAGTCAGTGGTGGAGGCAGTTACACTAGTGAAATTTAAGAGACTACTAGACAAGTATATAGAGGAATTTAAGGTGGGGGGTTATATGGAAGACAGGGTTTAAGGGTTAGCACAACATTGTGGGCCGAAGGGCCTATACTGTGCTGTACTATTCTATGTTCTATGTTCTAAGAAGTTGCCAAGCTGTGTGACCTGTAATCTACTAGATGATCATGACCACGAAGCTAATTTCATGAACCTTGTTGAGTTTATCAAAAAGCAAGTGAAGATTGCTGCACATCCAGTGTCTGGGGATACTCTGGATGCTACATCACTGACAATAAGCAAAGGTATGAACCAAACAAAGTCACAAATTCATTCTAAAGCTGAAGGAAACAGTGTGTTCTGAATCTAAGGAAGAGTTTCCAGAAGGATTTGTCATTTCATGCTGACTACGCAGCTTTCATGAAGGATGGCATCTCGAAAGGGTATGCAAAAGAGTGGCAGCAGAGGATCCGGAATGCAGTGATGGGTAAAGTCTGAAATATTCCACATCGTGGTGCTTATCTCTCCAGATAAAGGAAACTTCATGTTATGTTTGACTGTGGAGCAACTTTTCAGGAAAATAGCACTTAATGCTCAATTCTTTGTGAAGTAGAGGCAATTATCAATGTTCATCAGATTCCTAAAGAATTGTCCGATCACAATGGAAGCGTTAACATCCAGTCATTATTGCTTCTGGAGCCCTCACCATCCTAACCACCAGAAGAGTTCAATAAGATATGCTTATAATTGATTCAAGGTTTAATCGATGCAGTTTGTAGTTTGGAATGTAATTCGGGTTTGTGGATATGTTCTAGTTCCAGTTCTGAGTGGGTTTTTTTGTACTACTTCTGTGCAATTTTTGGATTGGGGTGGCCTGCAGATAATGAACACTGAACTGAACTGTACTGAAATGTGCCTTTTGATTTTGTGTTTTATATGTTGTATTTCTATTCATATATTTGTTTCCATTTCTGTGATTTTTATGCATGGGGAGACTGATGTTTTCCTTTGATCAGGTTAGTTCCATAAGGGTCCTGATGAAGGGTCTCGGCCCGAAACGTTGACAGTGCTTCTCCTTATAGATGCTGCCTGGCCTGCTGTGTTCCACCAACATTTTGTGTTTGTTGTTTGGTTCCATAATTCTTTGTTTCGTGACTATCTGTGGGGACACTAATCTCAGGTTTGTTTACTGCATACATATTTTTATAATATATACTTAGAATCTTCTCAGACAATTTGGAACATAAAAGAACATAAAAGAAGCCCTTTGTTTGTGCTCCAAAGAGACTCCTTGTCTTTGATTGGTCCAAGCTCCAAATCCTGCTGACTATGAATCCTCAAATCTATAGATAATCTAATCAGAAAGTACAAAAGAAGTTCCAGAAAATTAATTTGTACGGCCATTAGAGGCATAGTAAACCAATCCAGTTAATATTTTTGTGAGAACTCAGTAGCTAGTTTAACACAGCAAGCTTCCATAAGCAATACACTCAACATCAACAGGCCTTTGTGTGTAAACAGTCAATCTAATTTATTTCTTTTATATCTTTTTATTAATTTTAAACAAACATAAGAGAAACATAGATACAGAGAGTTTGAGAATACATAATTAATAGGTTAAAGTATAAATACAAATAGATGATAATCCATATATAATAACCTCCCAAACTCATAGCGATTACGAAAAAAGGAGTAAATAAGAAAAAAAAACCCTCCAAAAAAAAACCTAACCAACATGGGCCATTGCATTATGTCAAATATACACAGTAGCATCAATAACTCCGTACCTCCATCCAAATAATTAAGGATAATAAAAGTAAGGTTTAGGAAAAGTCAGTTTAGCTCATATGAAAATGTTGAATAAATGGTCTCCAAGTTTCTTCAAATTTAATTGAAGGGTCAAAAACATCACTTCTAATTTTTTCTAAACTCAAACAAGAAATAGTTTGAGAAAACCACTGAAATATGGTTGGAGGATTAATTTCTTTCCAATTCAATAGGATAGATCTTCTAGCCATTAATGTAACAAATGCAATCATCCGCCGAGCTGAGGGGGATAAACAACTATTATCCACCATTGGTAAACCAAAAATTGCAGTAATAGGATGCGGTTGCAATTTAATATTCAGAACTTTTGAAATAATACCAAAAATATCTTTCCAATAATTTTGCAAGCAGGGTCAAGACCAAAACATGTGGGTCAATGAAGCAACTTCAGAATGACATCTGTCACAGGTTGGATTAACATAAGAATAAAATCAAGCAAGTTTATCCTTAGACATATGAGCCCTATGTACAACCTTAAATTGTATTAAGGCATGTTTAGCACAAATAGAAGAAGAATTGACTACCGTAATTGTAAAATTTTCTCCCACTGTTCAATGGGTATAAGACAATGAAGTTATTTTTCCCATTCCTTCTTAATTTTTCCTGATACTTCTGGCTGTATTTTCATGATCATATTATAAACGATGGCTACTAATCTAATTTATTTCTGTTGATCAGCTGTCATCACACTTTTACAGCGAGGTTCAACACAAGTTGGAGGAACAACTCCTCACCTTTTAACTGGGCACAGATCAGGCATCCGGACTGACCATCAAATTCCCTGGCAGTCTCCCTGTCTGTATCAGATTGGGCCCCCTCTGTCCGTCGTCAGTCTGTGACTTGGCTCAGTAAGCTGCCTCTAAGGCGCAAGGTAACTGAAATGCTCCCGTGCGCATAGACTTGGTTTCCGCGCAGCAGGAATTTCCCTTTATATATTAATTTAAAGTGCTGCACAGTTTTCAAGCCATGTAAAATTTTCTTGCTCAGACCAATGCTTGGCCAAACACAGCTGTGGGAAAAAAGCAAGAGGGAACATTGGTATTGTATCAAGTTCTGGTCATGTCCCACTGTTCTACATAGAGCTCTGACTCCCCTCCTCCACCCCAGGTGATTGACAGAGATTAACTCATCAATGGCAATGCTAATGAATATGGGTGTACAGTAGTCTTCCTCATTTGAGTGTGATATTTTTGTGATGTGGAAGTTCACTTGTTACCCACATTCTGCTCTCATACTTCAGAGGAGAGCGGTGCATTGCAACAACTGTGCTGTGTGAGGCAGAGCCTTTCAAAATCAGTGAAAATGACTCACACTGTTGAAAAGAGCAAGGAAGAAGGAGTTTAATTACCCACAACATTGGCCGACTGCTCATTGTCTTATTCAGTCTGAAGAAAGTCATGCATGAAATTGAAGGGAAACCTCTTCATAAAGTCAGTTCAATTCATTCACGCAGTGTGGTGACTGTGGTAAACTCTGTATACCTGTCTGGACACGGCCCTCTGCTGACTGCTCCTGTGGCTCCTCCCACAGACCCCTGTATAAAGGCGATTGGAGGGACTGCTCCTCCCTCAGTCTTTGACATGTCATGTCATGCTCCCTTTTCACTGTTAACAAAAGCCTATCATTCACTTCCAGTCTCCTAGAGTTATTGATGGTGCATCAGTGACGAGTTGTAGCCTGTCATCACAGCGAGAGTGAGAGGAAAACAGCAGGGATGGATTTGAAAATACAGGTATGGAACAGAAATACAGACAGGAACTAGTTGCACACACAAAATGCTGGTGGAATGCAGCAGGCCAGGTGGCATCTATAGGAAGAAGTACAGTCGACGTTTCAGGCCGAGACCCTTCGTCAGGACTAACTGAAAGAAGAGATAGTAAGAGATTTGAAAGTGGGAGGGGGAGGTGGAAGATCTGAAATGATAGGAGAAGACAGGATGGGGAGGGGTGAAGCTAAGAGCTGGAAAGTTGATTGGCAAAAGGGATACAGAGCTGGAGAAGGGAAAGGATCATGGGACGGGAGGCCTAGGGAGAAAGAAAAGTGGAGGGGAGCACCAGAGGGAGATGGAGAGCAGACAAGGAGTGATTGTGAGAGGTGCAGACAGAGAGAGAAAAGAAGAAAAAAAATAAATAAATAGATAGATAGATAGATAGATAAATAAATAGATAGATAGATAGATAAGGGATGGGGTAAGGAGGGGAGGGGGGCATTAATGGAAGTTAGAGAAATCAATGTTCATGCCATCAGGTTGGAGGCTACCCAGACGGAATATAAGGTGTTGTTCCTCCAACCTGAGTGTGGCTTCATCTTGACAGTAGAGGAGGCCATGGATAGACATATCAGATTGGGAATGGGACGTGGAATTAAAATGTGTGGCCACTGGGAGATCCTGCTTTCTCTGGCGGACCGAGCGTAGGTGTTCAGTGAAATGGTCTCCCAGTCTGCGTCGGGTCTCACCAATACATAGAAGAACCAGTTGGACTGATTGGCCTCTCTACTGTTTACTGGGCATTGTAAACACCTGATACACGTGATTTGAAATGGAAATGAATTATTTGTCACAGATCCTCAATATAAAACTGCAGTCCCATAAAAGGCGAACATCAGCTGAAGAAACCCTCCTGTGCCCAGTGATCAGAGTGCAGAACTGGGTGTGATAACCAGCAACAAGACCTACAGAATCTGATGTTAACAGTCCCACATCAAATTGCAACTGGATTCAGCCACCATGATGGTTAAAAATTTAACATAGAGCTTAATTGAATTTCCTCCCTGATGTGAAGTTGCTGGTGTTTCAGCAGGAGGGGTGATTGAGAAAATCTTCCTGCTCACACAGGTCAGAAGCGTTGCCTCTACTTATTGACATTGAAGGATCAGTGACATTCAATTGCTGTTGACTGACAGACACAGCAGAACTGACGTGCTGTTGTGTTTGAGATTCCCGTACACAAAACCCTTTGTCTTTACTACTCTGTAAAAATATTTGCAAAGGATATCAGTGGGTGAAGGACCACACTTCAGCTAAGATAATGTTAGTCTCTATGGTAACCTCTGGTTTCTCGCTGTTACATCGAGGCTACACAGTTTGGAGGAACAACACTTCATCTTCTAACAGGACACAGTTCAGCCTTTGGGACACATCAAATTCTCTGCCTTCCTGCTTGTATCAGAAAGTCTTTTATCTGCCCTTCATCATCTGTGACTTGGCACGGTTTTCTCTATGTTAGTACAGCTTCACATTCTGGGCATGTCCCACAGACCTACTAGGAGCACATTGTACTTCCACGGCTGTTCCTGGAGAATTTCTGACTATTGTACCACTCCTGGCATTTGACAGTGGTAAACTCAGTGAGCAATGCTATTGCACCTCAAGATAAGGTGATTTGGCTTTCTTGTTTAAGGCTGACAGGCCAATGTGTGGCTGGAATAAATGGGTCATTTTCAGACTGGAAGAAGGTAACTTCTGGAGTACCCAAGGATCGGTTGTTGGCCATAGTTGTTGACCAGAAGCAGGGAACAAGATGTGAGGTGCTTGTGATTCTGCATCAGGTGCTCAAAAGGCAGATGGAACTTTGACCTTTACTCTACAGGGAGGGGAGTTTAGCAATGGTGGTGTAGTTACCATTGTACAGGGTGTTGGTGAGGCCACATCTGGAATTTTGTGCGTGGGTTTGGTCTGTGAGCTAAAAGAGGCGTTAAGAATGACACTGGAAGCAGTCCTGAGGAGGTTCACCAGGGAAATTTCTGGGATGATCTCCCACCAGGGGTGAGACAGTTAGCCCCTGAATTTAAAGTACATTCACATACAATCATAAGGAAGTTTGATAGTTCAGCTGTTGGGTATCCTGATATGGTATCTCTCTTCATCAGTGAGAGAACTACAGACAGGAAGTGATTGCTCCAAAGTAAAGTGAGGCTCATCTTAAGTGGAGACGTGGAAAGTTTTGGAGTTTTATGTTTAACTGTACCATCTCTGAGACAGATTCTTTGGCCCAGCTGGTGGGAAGGCTGGGTCGTTGGATATATTTGGTCATAAATAAATACTTAGGGGAATGAGGAACTGAAGGGTAGGAAAATGGGCACAGGAGCTGAGATCAGCTAAGATTGTGTTGAATAGCCACCAGGCAATAAGAGTACAATTAGGACATTCAGCCTATTGAGTCTGTTCTGCCACTTGATCATGGCTGACATTGTCCCTCTCAACCCCATTGTCCTGCCTTCTCCCCATAACCTTTGACACCTTTACTAATCAAGAACTTGTTGAACTCTGCTTCATTCAACACACACACAATGCTGGAGGAACTCAGCAGGCCAGGCAGAATCTATGGAAATGGGTACAATTGACATTTCAGGCCCTTCATCAGGACTTGGCCTCCACAGCTATCTGTGGCAATGAATTTCACTAAGATGTAATGTTCGTTATTAAGAATTACAAACAGCTGTTTAAAGAAAACTTTCTTATTTTATTGAATCATGTAAAAAGGATATCATTAAATTAGTCACCTCTTTCAATATCATTGATTGGACGAATTAATATTAAAATGAATATTCTACCTAAGTATATGTATCTTTTTCAGGCTTTATCCGTTTTTATTCCTAAATCCTTTTTTGACTCTCTTGATTCTATTTTATCCTCTTATATATGGAAAAATAAACATCCTCGTTTAAATAAAGTTCAGATTCAAAAAACTAAAAAGTCTGGAGGTTTAGCCTTACCTAATTTTAGGTTTTATTACTGGACAGTTAATATACAATTTCTTACGTTTTGGCTATATTATATTAATCGTGTAGACTGTTCTGTATGGGTCACTTTAGCAGCTAATTGTTAATAATTTTTCTATTATTTCTCTTCTTAGATCCTCACTTCCTTTATCTGTAAGTGAACTAACGGATAATTTAATAGTTAAACATACTCTGAGGATCTGGATACAATTTAGAAAACACTTTGGTTTATTGAGATTTTCCCTTTCAAGTCCCATTTATTCTAATTTTTTTAAACCCTCCATGACTGATTTGGTTTTTAAAGAATGGGCCAGATTGGGTATTAAATGTTCTTGGGATCTGTTTGTTGGAGGAAACCTTTTTTCATTTGAGCCATTGTCGGCTAAATGTAGCTTACCCAAAACTCACTTTTTTTTAGATATTTACAAATCAGAGACTTCTCAAGATCTCAATTATGTACATTTCCTATAAGCTCAGAAAATAACTTACTAGATGTAATTTTTAGTTTGACGCCTTTTCATAATGGTTCAATATCTAATATTATGGCATGTTACTGGAGATGAGGAATGTTCCTTTAGACAAAATTAAGAATCACTGGGAACAAGATTTACAGACATCAATATCTGAGGAAACTTGGAATGAAATTTTTAAACTGGTTAATACTTCATCGCTATGTGCTCGTCATTCCCTCATATAATTGAAGGTGGTACATAGAGCTCATACGACTAAGGATAAGCTATCTCATTTTTTTCCGGATATACCTCCCTACTGTGACAGATGTAATAATGGAGAATCTTTATTAATTATTATGTTTTGGACTTGTCCAAATCTTGAAAAATATTGGAAGGAAGTTTTTCAAACTTCTTCATTACTTTTTAAAGTCAATTTTAAGCCTAACCTTCTGACGGCCCTATTTGGTATTATTGCAGGACAAGATATTAAGCTGAAGGCATCGGATTTACATATTTTGGCCTTGAGCTCTCTTATAGCTAGGAGGACGCTTTTGTATAAATGAAAAGATGTTTTCCTCCTACTCATGCTCAACGATTATGTGACATCACGTTTAGATTTTGAGAAGATTTGTTGTTCAATTTCTGAATCTCGTCAAGACTTTCAAACATTGTGGGAGCCTTTTCTGAATTATTTTCAAAACCTTTGATTCATTGTTTAAACTCAGATGTTAGTTATTACTCATTTTTATTATATGAGAATTATTTAACCTTCTTTTCTCCTTAATAAACAGCTTCAGTCTTGGTAGGGGTTAGATTCTTTTTTTGTAATAAATTAGTATATTTCAATATAAATGTTAATTAACTTACATGAAAATGGGGTAATGAGATTGTTATTATGAACAGATATAATGTAATTGGTAGTTTTTAAAATCTTTTTTGACCTTTTATATACACTTTCTTGTACTCTGTGTTCTTCTATGTAGAAACTAATTAAAATATTGGAAAAAGAAAAAGACGTAATGTTCTGGCTAAAGAAATTACTCTCTTCTCTGTTCTAATGGGATGTGCCTCTGCAATGAGGTTGTTCCCACTGGTCCGAGACTCCCCCACTATAGGAAACATCCTCCAGAAATGCACACCAGTTAAGATCACCCTGTCATTGTTCTAAACGCCAGCGAATACAGACCAAGAGCCAAAACATAATGGTTAACCCATTCAGTTCTGGAATCTTTTTTGTGAAACTCCTCTTGGCCCTCTCCAATGCCAGCACATCCATTCTTAGACAAGAGGTCTAAATGTACTCACAATACTCCAAGTGCAGTCAGGCAAATTACTTATAAAGCCTCAGCATTGTTTTTACATCCTAGTCCTCTCGAAATGAATGCCACCAATACATTCATCACTCCATGTACAAACAATCTATGTATATAAGGTAATCTTATGTATTTGCTTTTATTATGATTGTTACTGTTTTCATTCTGCTTATTGTGTTTTTATGCTGCATCAGATTGAGAGTAACAATCAATTCACTCTCTTTTATAATTGTGTACAGTACTGAACAATGACAATAAACAGACTTGAGTTTTCAGTCTTGAATCTTGAATCAACAATTCCTCTCGAAGTGAATCAGAATCAGAATCACGTTTAATATCACCGGCATATGTCGTGAAACTTGGTGACTTAGGGGCAGCAGAACAATGCAATACATGATAAATATAGAAAAAAGTCAATTAGAATAAGTAAATATATACGTATATTAAATAGTTAAATTTAAAATAGTGCAATAAGAAGTGAGGTAGTGTTCCTGGTTTCAATGTCCATTTAGAAATTGGATGGCAGGGGGAAGAAGCTGTTCTTGAATTGCTAAGTATGTGTATACACGCTTCCACACCTCCTTTCTCATGGTAGCAGTGAGAAGAGAGCATGTCCTGGGTGATGAGGGTCCTTAATAATAGGTGCTGACTTTCAGAGGCACCACTCCTTGAAGGTGTCTTGGACACTACAGAGGCTAGTACCCATGATGGAGATGACTAATTATACAACTAATTTTAATCCTGTGCAGTAGTTCTCTTCGTACCAGACAATGGTGCAGCCTATTAGAATGGTCTCCACTATACAACTGTACAAGTTTTTGAGTATTTTACGTGACAAACCAAATCTCCTCAAACTCAATGAAATATTGCCACTGTTGTGCCTTCTTTATAGCTGCATTGATATGTTGGGACCAATTTAGATCCTCGGAGATATTTACAGCCAGGAATTTGCTCACTCTCTCCATTTCTGATCCATCTATGAGGACTGGTTTGTGTTCCCTCATCTTACTCTTTCTGACATACACAATCATCTCTTCGGTCTTACTGATGATAAATGCAAGATTGTGATAGCAATACACTCCACTGGTTGGTATATCTCACTCTTGTATGCCCTCTTGTCTCTACCTGATACTCTGCCAACAGTGGTTGCATCATCAACAAGTTTATAGGTGGTATTTGAGCTATGCCTAGCCATACAGTGATGAGTATAAAGAGAGTAGAGCATTAGGTTAAACACACATCTCTGAGATACACCTGTGTTGATTGTCAGCACAGGAGGAGATGGTATTACCAATCTGCATAGGTTGTGATCTTCCTGTTAGGAAGTCGAGTATCCAATTGCAGAGGGAGGTACAGAGGCCTAGGTTCTGTAGCAAACAATGAATACTAACATTGTATTTGTTTTCCTTACTACCAAATCGAACTGCAAGTTAACTTTTAAATGAATCCTTGACTAGGTCACCCTTTGCACTTCCGACTTCTTAATTTTCTCACTATTTATAAAATAATATATACCTTTATTCCTTCTACCATAATGCATGATCATACATTTGCCTACACTATATTCTGCCACTTCTTTGCCTACTTTCTTAATCTTCCCAAGACCTTCTACTGATCTCTGTATCCTCAACACTACCTGCCATTCCATCTATCTTTGTATCATTGGCAAACTTGGACATGAACCATCAATTCTGTCATCCAGGTCACTGACATATAAAATTGCAGGAAAAAGTTTGTGACTCCTTTGCAGATAGAGAAAACTCCTTTGGTTTTCTGCATTAACTATTCATGAAATGTGATCTGATCTTCATCAAAGCCACATTGTCAAAAGCTTTCTTAAAATTCAAGTAAACTGCACGCATTGACTTTCCTTTGAATATCCTACCTGTTATTTCCTCAAAGCATTCCAATAAGCTTGTTAGGTAAGATTTTCCCTTATGGAAACCATGCTGACTTTGGCCTATTTTATCTTGTGCCTCCAAGTACCCAAAACCTGATCCTTAATAATGGACTCCAATATCTTACCAATTGCTGCAGTCAGGCTAACTGCTTTTGCCTCCATCCTTTCTTAAGGAGTAGAGAGACATTTGCAATTTTCCAGTCCTCTGGAACCATTCCAGCCATCAATAATAATGCTTCCTCAATCTCTTCAGTTTCCCCTTTCAGAACCCTGGGGTGCAGTCTATTTGGTCCAGGTGACTTACCTACCCTCAGACATTTAGTTTCAAGCACTTTCTACTTAATAATAGCATCTGCATTCATTTTGGCCTCATTTAAATTTCCAGTATATGGCTGGTGTCTTCCACAGTGAAGAGTGATGCAAATATCCATTAAGTTCACCCGCCATTTCTTTGTCCCCATTACAATCTCTTCAGCATCATTTTCCAGCAGTCTAATATTCACTCTTGCCTTTTGCTTACTCTTTACATTTCTGAATATTAATCTTTTAGTATCCTCTTTTCTATTATTGGCTATCTAAGCTTCATGTTTCATCTTTTCTGTCCATATGGCCTTTTTAATTGTGTTCTGTTTGTTATTAAAAGCTTCCCAATCCCACTATTTTTACGATGTTATGTGCCCTTTTGTTTTCATGCTGTTTTTGACTTCCCTCGTCAGACAGGATTGTCTCAGCCTCCCTTTCTTTGGGATATATATATCCTACACCTTTGGAATTGCTTCCCAAACTCCAATCATTACTGTTCTGTTGCTTTCCCTGCCAGTAATGGTGGAGTATGGTAGATGAGCGGAAGGGCTTTACTCTGATGGACTGGGCTGAATCCACTATCTTTTGCAGTATTTTCCTTTGGAATTTCCATGCCAGGTCTTGATGAAGCCTGTCAATATAATCTCCACTACACATCACAAGAAGTTTGCCCAAGTTTTAATTGTCATGCTGAATCTCTGCAGATACCTAAGCAGGTAGAGGCACTACTGAACTTTCTTTGCAATTGCACTTATGTGCTGGGTCCAGGACAGAACCTCTGAAATAGATTGCTCATTTAGGAGAGATAGTGGAGAAGGGAATGGTGAGGGGAGAGATGTGGGGATGTGAAGGGTGAGGGGAGAGGAGGTGAAGTGTCAGGGGACTTGATATTACTAGCTCTTTGACTGGAGTCATAATGAGGTTCAGGAAAAAAACAGTGGTGATTATGGCAGATATTGAATCAATGTTTCATCAGGTTAAGGTGCAGCAAAAGATGTAGATCTACTGAGGTTACTTTGGTGGCCTGAAGGTAACCTCATCCAAGATATGGTCAACTTTAAAATGCTGGTACAGCTCTTTGGTCCAACATAATCATCGAGTTGTGCCAAATTCTCTCTTACAATGTGTCAGAAGACAATTAAGAGCAGTTCAACCGTGAGACAGTGTAAGCTTTTGCATCACTTCTATATTGATGGCTGCCTGGTGTCAGTGTCCTCTGAGGAAAAAGTGCTGTCTCACTTGCATGACCTTGTACCCATTTGTGCTAAAGGTGATATTCGACTCACAAAGTGGATAAACTACAGACATTGTGCTATCTGTAATACCAGAAAAACAAAGAGTGGAAGACATGTAGGATTTATATTTGGATTGAGATATTCTTTCGGTGGAGAGAGTACTGGGTGTGCAATGGAGTGTTCAGTTTGATATTTTCAAGATTAAGATCACCATCCAAGATCGATCGTTTACCAAAATGGGGATCATCTCCACAGTAAGTTG
This sequence comes from Hemitrygon akajei, assembly GCF_048418815.1. Lineage (NCBI taxonomy): Eukaryota > Metazoa > Chordata > Chondrichthyes > Myliobatiformes > Dasyatidae > Hemitrygon > Hemitrygon akajei. The sequence goes on along the minus strand of NC_133124.1, from coordinate 172,141,147 downwards.
TATCCTTGATCCTTTAGGAATCTTGACACCAGAGGTGTTATCTGCTAAGAAGATCCAGCAAAACTTATACAAGAACAGGTTTGGCTGGGATGACACTATACCACCATCAGTTGCTCATGAGCGGACAAGCTAGCTGGAAGAACACTGCCAATTGGAAGACTTCAATGTTTCTAGATGTTTGAAACCCTTCGATTTTGGTGAAGATATCATTGCTCATTTACACCAGTTTATAGACACAAGTGAAGATGTCTATGGAAGTTAACTTACTTGTTGCATAACATGTTCACAGATGCATTGTGTTTATTATGGGGATGTGTATGTTAGCTCTATTGATGTGGGTTCCATCCCTCCTGTGGAACTCATTGCTGCGATGATGGCATGCTGTATAGACACATTATTGAGGAATGAGTTGCAGATGCACTTTGGGACTCAGTTTTTTGTGCTTCTGTGCTGAAGTACATTAAGAATGAAACTTCTAGGTTCTGAATGTTTGTCACCAAGAGAGTTTCAGAAATTTTAGTTAATACTTCAAGCAACCCAGTAGACATGGCATCTAAAGGGTTGAAGGTGAAGGCTTTTCTGAGGAATAAGACTTGGATGTCAGGATTGAACTGTCTTCTTCAGCCTGAAAGAGAATGGCCCGTAAATCCTGATTCTTCTGCAGAACTTCTGCTAAATGATTCAGAAGTTAAGGGGATTGCTACAATGAATGTCATGCATGTTGAAGAGGAGTTAAACATGGTAACAGTTCTCATCTTGGACCTACTTGAGGAAGACAATGGCATTGATCCTTAGGTTTTCAAACCTATTCTCATTTCTTAGAACAGGAAGCAATTGAGTATTGTTTACTGTTCATCTGAATTGGATGAAGAACAAGGGTATCCTTTGAAGAGAGAGATGGAAAAGGCTAAAGATCAGATTTGCCAAGATTGTCTCTCAGTGAAGAAGCTCAGTAAGTCTGAGCTATACAGTAGATTATTAGTTTTTGCAAAAGAAAAGATTTCAAGATCAATTCTCAAGCTTGCCTAGGGAAGAAAGTGTGAAAAGGAACAGTCATATTTTCAAGCTTATTGTAGTGCTTGAAGAGGGTGTCTTGAGAGTAGGTGGAGGGTTTAGTAGGGCGATCATGCCTGAAGAGTCCAAACATCCTGTTATATGGGCAAAGGATCTTCATTGTTATATTAATAGCAAAAGGATAATGAGGGATAAAATTGGTCCCTTAGAGAATCAGAGCAGAAAGCTATGTGTCAAGCCAAAAGAAATAGGGGAGATTTTGAAGGATTTTTTTTCATCGGTATTCACTAAGAAGAAGGATATTGAATTGTGTAAGGTAAGGGAAACAATTAGGGTAGTTATGGACACTATGATGATTAAAGAAGAGGAAGTACTGGCGTTTTAAGGAATATAAAAGTGGATAAGTCTCCAGGTCCTGACAGGAATTCCCTGGGACCTTGAGGGACATTAGTGTAGGGGCTCTGACAGAAATATTTCAAATGTCATTAGTAATGGGGATGGTGCCGAAGGATTGGCATATTGCTCATGTGGTTCCATTGTTTAAAAAGGGTTCTAAGAGAAAACTTAGCAATTATCAGCCTGTAATTTTGACGTTAGTGGTGGGTAAATTAATGGAAAGTTTTCTTAGCGATGGTATATATAATTATCTGGATAGACAGGGTTTGATTAGGAACAGTCAACATGGATTTGTGCGTGGAAGGTCATGTCTGACAAATCTTATTGATTTTTTTGAAGAGGTTACTAGAAAAGTTGACAAGGGTAAAGTAGTGGATGTTGTCTATATGGACCAGTAAGGCCTTTGACAAGGCTCCACATAGAAGGTTAGTTAGGAAGGTTCAATCATTAGGTATTAATATTGAAGTAGTAAAATGGATTCAACAGTGGCTGGATGGGAGATGCCAGTGAGTAGTGGTGGATAACTGTTTGTTAGGTTGGAGGCCGGTGACTAGTGGTGTGCCTCAGGGATCTGTACTGGGGCCAATGTTGTTTGTCATATACATTAATGATCTGGATGATGGGGTGGTAAATTGGATTAGTAAGTATGCAGATGATACTAAGATAGGTGGCGTTGTGGATAATGAAGTAGGTTTTCAAAGTTTTCAGAGAGATTTAGGCCAGTTAGAAGAGTGGGCTGAAAGGTGGCAGGTGGAGTTTAATGCTGATAGGTGTGAGGTGCTACATTTTGGTAGGAATAATCCAAATAGGACATACGTGGTAAATGGTAGGGCATTGAGGAATGCAGTAGAACAGAGTGATCTAGGAATAATGGTGCATAGTTCCCTGAAGGTGGAATCTCATGTGGATAGGGTGGTGAAGAAAGCTTTTGGTATGCTGGCCTTTATAAATCAGAGCATTGAGTATAGGAGTTGGGATGTAATGTTAAAATTGTACAAGGCATTGGTGAGGCCAAATTTGGAGTATTGTGTACAGTTCTGGTCACCGAATTATAGGAGAGATATCAACAAAATAGAGAGAGTACAGAGAAGATTTACAAGAATGTTACCTGGGTTTCAGCACCCAAGTTACAGAGAAAGGTTGAACAAGTTAGGTCTTTATTCTTTGGAGTGTAGAAGGTTGAGGAGGGACTTGATAGAGGTATTTAAAATTATGAGGTGGATAGGCTTTTTCCATTGAGAGTAGGAGAGATTCAAACAAGAGGAAGGACATGATTTGAGAGTTAGGGGGCAAAAGATTAAGGGTAACACGAGGGGGAACTTCTTTACTCAGAGAGTGGTAGCTGTGTGGAACGAGCTTCCAGTAGAAATGGTAGAGGCAGGTTCAATATTGTCATTTTTAAAAAATTGGATAGGTATATGGACAGGAAAGGAATGGAGGGTTATGGGCTGAGTGCAGCTCGGTGGGGCTAGGTGAGAGTAAATGTTTGGCGCAGACTAGAAGGGCCAAGATGGCCTGTTTCCATGCTGTAATTGTTTATATGGTTATGGTTATATAACTCTGATCTCATTCTGAAGCAGGTACTTCCAGAAGTGGGACATGGTGGTCATAATCTCGTTAACCAGGTTGCACCAATGTATTGGATTCCCAGTGTTAGTATAGATGTAAGAAGAATCTTTTCTAATGTGATTTTTGTCGACAGCTGGACGCAGTTCCAGGATGTCAACAAGTGGTGGTTCTACCTCTGGACAGTCTCTCTAGATGAAGTTCCATTTACACGTGTAGGTGGATTATTTTGAACTGTTTGAGCCAAGAGTAGGAGTACAGTGAAGGAGTATGGGGTCATATTTACCTGTCTAGCTATATGAGCTGTTCACAATGAAATGGCACCTTCTTTTGACACAGATTTCTTTGTTAATGCACTTCAACACTTTATAGCAAGACAAGGACAACTTTGTGAACTGCACTCTGATTATGCAACCAACTTTGTTGGAGCTGTGTGTGATTTGAGAAGTGGCATCATTCACAGAATGACTAGGGCAGTCATTACGTGGGTCTTATCCCAGACTTTCAGAATATCATCTAGGGGCCTCATTACATTAAATTCGACATTGATGGGATATTTTGATAACTTTATCAAACTGAAATGTTTCATTTACTTAAAAGTTCCTAGTATGTTTTACAGCTTACAGTAGGCCATTGTTTTGATTCACTCTTAAATACAGTCACGGTTCTATTTTAACCGTGATTTTGAACTTTAATTTTTCCCATGCTTGGCCAGCTTGTAGGTAGGAGTTTTCTCATGCAGCCAACTGGTTTGCATGAATTTATTACCTTTTTATCCATGCTCCACGGCTTGTATGTTAATTTCTGACTCTCTACTGGCTTACATAGTTAATCAGCAGTCTTTTTTACAGGTGTTTTTAAAATAAGAATATAGCAGTTCTGAATCACAATTTCCATCTGATGACATAAAAGCCAGAACTAAGTTTTTTCTCCCCCAGACATTTTGGAGCATAAAGGAAGTTTGTAACCCTTTTGTTTAGGATCTGAATGCCCTCTTTGTCGATTGTTCCGAGCTCTAAATACTGCCGGCTATGCCAACTAGTGGATTTTGGTGCTTAAATCTGAAGTTCGTTTAGAAGTCAGGAATGAGGCATAAAACTTGTTGCTTCATGATTGATTTATTCGAAGTTAATAGAAGAGGAGAGGAACAGTGACAGAGGTCCACCACTTAACGAACAGAGAAAATCATAAAGCAGCTACTTCTATACCCAAAGATAAGAAAAAATCCACTCAAATCTAATGCTATTAATACAATTAGAAATAACAGTCAATACTGCAGTGGAAATTAACCAGTGACAGAACACTCACTTCATAAAGTACAGGTACAAAGAATCTTCCATAATTATACATTGTACAGCCACTAGAGGCACATTAAACTGTCAGGCATATAAAAACTACTTAAAATACAAGCAGATAGTTAATTGTTAAACTGCAAAGAACTTGACAATTAAGATTAAATGGTCAGATCCAACAGACGCTCCATAGCAGCCCACTCGAATCGCAGTGATAGTACACTCTGAAGCTCACAGATTTCTGGGTAAGAACAGAGCCATTGAAAGTGTTTACAAGTATTACCTCCCCTCTACCAAATGCCACAAATTCTGTCAATATTTTTTATGAGAACTCTGTAGCCAGTTTAATGCAGCAAGCTTCCTCAAGCAACAGCCTCAATGTCAACAATTAATTTTGTTTTCCGTCAGCCTCCAAATGTTGATACTCCTATCATCCTTTGCTACGCACCCTACTCATCATATGATCTTATCCAGAGCTCCAAACTCTGCCTGATCCCCACTCTGCTTTCAGAATTTAGAGGTCAGCTGTAACAACCAAGCTGTGTGACACACTGCCCTTTGGAAGCAGTAAAAATGGCACCTAACATTGAAATAAGCAAGGAGTATGTAGGTTACCTACCAATGTTGTTTGTCCTTGGCCCAAAGATTTAAAGGACAAAGAACATGTCAGACATAATTGCAGGCAACACATCTTCTTCTTCAGTCTGCAGAAAGTCGTGCAGGAAATTCAAGGGAAACCTCTTCACCCATAAAGTCAAAGAATCTTTTTTTTCTCTTGTCAGAGTACGTATATGTCACCACATACAACCCTGAGACTCATTTTCCCTGTGTGACAGGTCCATTGAAATAGTTACACCCAGGAATTTAAATTTGCTAACAGAGTGGTACTGTTTGGAACCCATCACCACAGGGAGAGTGAGAGGTAAACAGCAGGAATGGATTGAAAAGAACTGTTGTGGAACAAAGATACTGGCAGGGACCAGCTGGCAGAGTTGACGCCCTACTGTACACTGGGTGTCATAAATTCATTAAGTACCTGAGACAGAGTTTAGAAGTGATTTATTCGTCACAGATCTAGAATATTAAACTCCAAATCACATTACTGATGAACATGCCAGTGGCCAGGGTGTGGAATTGGGTGCGATAAGCAGCAGCAATAATTGCAGAGTTAAACAGCAAAAGTCACCTCTAAACTTGTCTCTGAATTCAAGTTTGGGATAAATATCCAACATGCAGCTTACTTAAACTTTTCCTCACTGTAAGTTCAGCAGTGTGTCACAAGGTTAGATGACTGACTGAATTTCTTCCCACATTTAGAGCAAGTGAACACAGTGCCCAGTGTGAACTCACTGACGTACCTTCAGTTGAAATGACTGAGTAAATCCCAAACCACAGTCTGAGCAGGTGAGTGGCTTCTCCCAGTGGGAATTGACTGGTGTAGCATCAGTCGGGATGACAAAGTGAATTCCTTCCCACAACAGCTACTTCCCACTCTGAACTTACTATGTGCCAATAAGGGAAGTGACCGAGTGAATCCCTTCACACACACACAGAGCAGATGACCAGCCTCTCCCCAGTGTGAACTTTCTGATGTACCAGTAAGTCACATAAACGAGTAAATAATTTCGCTAGTCTGAGCAGGTGAACTGCCTCACCCTCGTGTGAACTAACTGGTGCCTCTGTAAGTTGGATGAGTGAGTGGATCCCTTCTGAGTCTGAGCAGCTAAATGAAATCTTCCAGTAGGTAAATTGGTTGAATTAATCCCTTCCCACATTCGGAGCAGGTGAATGGCCGCACCCCATCATGAAATGTCTGAGTGCCAGTAGGTCAGATGACTAAGTGAATCTCTTCCCAAAGTCTGAGCAGGTAAATGGATTCTCCCCGCTGTGAACTCGCTGGTGTAGCTTCAGATGAGCTGACTGAGTGAATCCCTTCCCACAGTCTAAACAGATGAATGGCCGCTCCCCAGTGTGAACTCTCTGGTGTACCAGTAGGTCAGATGACTGAATGAATCCCTTCCCACAATCTAAGCAGGTGAATGGCCTCTCGCCAGTGTGAACTCTTTGATGTACCTTCAGGTTAGATGGCTGAGTGAACCCCTTCCCACAGTCTGAGCAGGTGAATGGCCTCTCCCCAGTGTGGACTCGCTGGTGTGCCTGTAGGCTGGATAACCGAGTGAATCCCTTCCCACACACAGAACAGGTGAACGGTCTCTCTCCAGTGTGAACTCGCTGGTGTACCTTCAGGTGAGATGACTGAGTGAATCCCTTCCCACAGTCTGAGCAGGTGAATGGCCTCTCCCCAGTGTGAACAGATTGGTGTGTTTGTAGGCCGGACGCTCGGGTGAATCCCTTCCCACACACAGAACAGGTGAACGGCCTCTCCCCAGTGTGAACTCGCTGGTGTCTCTGTAGGTTGGATAAGTCTGTGAACCCCTTCCCACAGTCTGAACAACTGAAAGGTCTCTCTCCAGTGTGAATGCGCTGATGTACCTTCAATTGAAATGACCAGGGAAATCCCTTCCCACATTCCGAGCAGGTGAATGGCATCTCCCCAGTGTGAATTCGTTGGTGCGCCAGTAGGTCATATGTCTGAGTGAATCCCTTCCCACAGTCTGAGCAGATGAACGGCCTCTCCCCAGAGTGAACTCGCAGGTGTCTCTGTAGGTTGGATGAGTGAGTGAATCGCTTCCCACATTCTGAGCAGGTGAATGGCCTCTCCCCAGTGTGAACTCGCTGGTGAGCTAGTAGGTCATATGTCTGAGTGAACCCCTTCCCACAGTCTGAGCAGGTGAACGGCCTCTCCCCAGTGTGAACTCGCTGGTGAGCTAGTAGGTCGTAGGACCGAGTGAATCCTTTCCCACAATCTGAGCAGGTGAATGGCCTCTCCCCAGTGTGAACTCGCTGATGTACCTTCAGTTGAAATGACCGAGGAAATCCCTTGCCACAGTCTGAGCAGGTGAACGGCATCTCCCCGATGTGAACTGACTGATGTGCCAGTAGGTAAAATGACTGAGTGAACCCCTTCCCACAGTCTGAGCAGATAAACGGCCTCTCCCCAGTGTGAACTCGGAGGTGTCTCTGTAGGTTGGATGAGTGAGTGAATCCTTTCCCACATTGTGAGCAGGTGAATGGCCTCTCCCCAGTGTGAACTCGTTGGTGTGCCAGTAGGTCATATGTCTGAGTGAATCCCTTCCCACAGTCTGAGCATGCGAATGGTCTCTCCCCAGTGTGAACTAACTGGTGTGTATTTAGGTCACATGACCGAGTGAATCCCTTCCCACAGTCCGAGCAAATGAATGGCTTCTCCCCAGTGTGAATTCGCTGATGTACCTTCAGTTCAGATGACCGAGTGAATCGCTTCCCACAGTCCGAGCAGATGAACGGCTTCTCCCCGGTGTGAATTCGCTGATGTACCTTCAGTTCAGACGACCGAGTGAACCCCTTCCCACATTCTGAGCAGATGAATGGCTTCTCCCCAGTGTGATCTCGCTGATGTACTTTCAGATGGGATGACTGAATGAATCCCTTTCCACAGACTGAGCAGATGAACGGCCTCTCCCCGGTGTGAACTCGCTGATGTACCTTCAGATGAGATGACTGCACAAATCCCTTTCCACATTCAGAGCAGATGAACGGTCTCTCCCCAGTGTGAACTCGCTGGTGCCTCTGCTTGTTGGATGGCAGAGTGAATCCCATCCCAGTCTGAGCAGCTGAATGGTCTCTCCCTAGTGTGATTTCACTGGTGTCTGTCCACTGGATGAATGAGTGAATCCCTTCCAACACAGAACAGGTGAAAAACACCTCTCCTCAGTGCGAACCTGAAGATGTGAGTGCCGGTCGGATGAGGGAGTGAATCCCTTCCCACAGCTCTCTAGCAGTTCTCCGGCAATTCATCAAGTGAGATGTCAGATGGACTGATCCCTCGCACTGTCAATGCAGTGGAAGAACTGATCTCCAGTGAACAAATGCTGGTGGGTTGTCAGCACCCCGGTTCCTGTGGATTTCACTGAGTTACAACAGAAAACTTCATTTCAGGCACAAAGCAGTTTTCCCACTGGGATGAGATATTTCTTCAGTTCCTAGGATCAATAACAAATATATCAGTGTTACAAAGGAAATGTTTGGCCACTCCTTAAATACCAGCACAGAGACAACTAAACTGTCATGTAGTTGTGTTTGAGATTTTGCACACAAATTCTTTGACATTTCATACCAATAAAAATATGTCAAAAGACGTCAATGGGTGAAGGACAACATTTCAGATGAGATAATTTTAGTCTATCTGCTGAGCTCTGACATCACACTGTTCCAGCAAGGTTCAACACAAGCTGCAGCTTCGGACTGGGCCTGCCTTCAATCTGTGACGTGACTTGGCTCAGTTTGACTCTCTCCATTAGTATTACTCCTTGTTCACTCCAAGGTGCGCAGCCACACAGTAACTGAAATAACCCCAAGCAGACAGTCTTCGCTGCCGCGCAGTGGGATCTTCTTCTCTGTGGTGTTAAACTGCCCCAGATTTCAAGCTGCATAAAGATTTCTTGACCTGCGCAGCTGTTAAAAGATTACAGGGAACACTGAAATTATTTCAAGTTCTGGTCGTGTCCCACTGTTCTACAAAGAGCTCTGGCCACCCCACCCCCTCGCCAAGCCCAGGTGATTGACGGTGCTGAACTCATCAATAGCAAAGCCAATAAATATGAAGGGGAGGGCAGTATTTCTCATGCGAGTGTGGCACTTCGGTGATGTGAAATTTACAGGTCACTTGTTACCCAGGATAAAGGTGTTTGATATCATTACTCAACCAGAATAAAGGCTGCACAAGTAGATCAAGTGGCTTATGGAATGCTTCCTTTTACTAGTCGAGGCATTATTCCAAAGTCAAGGGGTTATGTTGCAACTTTATAAAACTCGGGTTAGGCTAAATCTGGAGTATTATACCGTTCTGGTTGCCCCACTGTAGGAAGGATGTTGATGCTTTGGAGAAGGTGCAGAAGTGACTTGCCAGTATGTCGCCTGGTTTAGAGGGCACGTACTATCACAAAAATCTAGATATACCTGGGTTGCTTTCTCTGAAGCACCGGCGTCTGCTGAGAGATCTGATGGAGATTTATAAGATTAATGGAGATATGAGTAGCGTAGACAAGGAGTATCTGTTTCCCAGGGTTGAAATGATTAAGGTGAGAGGGGGTCGGTAGAAGGGGGATGTGAAGGGTTAAGTTTTTTACTCGGGAAGTGGTGGATGCCTGGAATGGTAGTAGAGGCAAGTACATTAGAGGTTTTTAAGAGGCGTCTGGATAGGCACATGGATGTAAGGAAGATGGACGGTTATGGACGGGGGGTGTAGGCAGGAGGGATCAGTATTTACGTGTTTTTGATTTGGTTTTTACTTGTTCCGAATGGCCTGTTCTTGTGCTGAACTGTTTTATGTTCTACGTTCTAATAGAACAAAACATGTTCTCGCGGGCAGAAAGGTCCAGAATTAAGAAGCGGTAGAACAAAGGTGATTTTCTCAAGATCTAAAGCTGGTGGAAGGATTTTTATTTTTTTTTCCGAGTTGCAGACGCTTGAATTGAGATAGTTGGAGCTCGATCCACTCCCATCCCCCGCCATCGCTCATCAGCACAAAACCCCAAAGGGCCCGGATACGCGGGGCTGAGAGAGGGAGAGGATCGGCACTATCCCAGGGTGCGGGGCACGGCGTGTCCAGACTCAGAACAATTGTCCCTGAGTCGGGGGTGCAGATGAAACCCTCACCCAGAGCCCCGCTCCTACCTTCCGCCGAAACCCTGAAACCTTTTGTCCGCTGAGCGCATGCGCGATTTCCCGGAACTGTCTGCCACCCTGACGCCTGCGCATTTGTATCGGTGGGTCACTGACGCTAAATTCTGGATCGCCGCTATTGCTGGGTAAGCAGGATTCCATTAAAGGTGTCTGCAAGCACATTTCCACGCCATGTACCCCCCAAAACAGTAAATATTTTTATGTTGAACACTGAGCAGCTATTTTAATACAGTAAACTCCCAAAAACAATATATTCAATATCAACCTCCTCCCATAGATGCTGTCTGGCCTGCTGAGTTCTGCCAGCATTTTGTGCTTTTATTTATTTCCAGCATCTGCAGATTCACTCGTGTTGCCTTTGATATTCAATATCAACAGGCATTGTTTGTGTCAAATGTCAAAGTCCAAGTCACGTACAAATGTAGAAACAAAAATCAAGAGATTTTGCAGATGCTGGAAATATAGAACAAAACAGACAATGTGTTTGTAGAAGCCATGTAGTCTGCAATTAGGCGTCTATTATGACTGCTAGTCATAGTAGTGCGGGTGTGGTTAATGCAAGGGAATAAGTTACGTATTCTTGCTTATTTCGTAGCAGTTTGTAGCTTAGGGCCAGCGGAGGTCATATATCTTTGCTTAACATTTAATATTGATTCAAGGTTGTATATTTGCTAATCTCTAATAAAAGATCGAATAAAGGATTCAGCTCTTTGGGACAATCATTTTGTAGCGGCAAAATTCTTGCTTATTTCCTAGAAGTTTGTAGCTTAGGGCCGGCGGAGGTCATATATCTTCGCTTAACACTTATAGTTGTATGTTTGCTCATCGCTAATAAAGGATAGAAATAAGGAAATGGACACTTTGGAGCAATCATGCATGGGAGCTGTGGATGTGTCACACTAATATAACAGCTCCATCTCGGGGTCACAGGCTGGCTGCAATTGCTTTGTTTTGATTTTGCCGCTACCAAATGATAGTCCCAAGAGCTGAATCCTTTACTCGATCCAGCAGAAATGTGAACTCCGTTGGCCACAAGCCACAAACGCCACAAATTAAGCAAGATACGTAACAATTCCCTTCGATTTTACCACACACCCCCACTTATGTGTGACTAGTTACTATTATTTACACAATAAACGCTCAACACTGCGTATATAGGTCCTACGTCCCAGCCCCCTAATTATTATACCATAATAGTAATTAACAGACACTATTAAAGACACGAAAATGGATGTAAGCTAAATCATGGTTTCTATCAATGTTACCCGCTGGTTACGTCAATCAACCTACACGTACAAAGAGAAGCCGAACATACAGCATAGTCACTGGAATCGAGCAGCATAGGCTAACGACTAAAGCACTGTCTATCTACACATTTGAAACTCGAAGGGCAGGTGTATAAAGAACTCAAAGGAACGCCTATGGGATCACCGATATCCGCCATCATTGCCGAAGCCGTTCTGCAAAGGCCAGAAAAAAACTGCGCTTCCACTCCTCAAACCCAAACTCTGGGTACGATACGTGGATACTTTGTCATACTCAACCGAAATTACATGGAGGATATATTTAACCAAATCAACAATATATCGGTGGCATCAAGTTTACAAAGGAAGGAGAAAGTAAAAACCGGGGAACCGAGTTGCGGAGGGGAAAATGATGAACCATGATTGAATGGTGGAGCAGACTCGATGGGCCAAATGGCCTAATTCTGCTCCTTTGTTTTATAATCTTATGGACTCGCATTCCTAGATGTACTTGTCACGAGAAGGACAGACAGTACATCCGTCTCCTAGAAGGGTACACACACGGACCAAGTACTGAACTACCATAGCAACCACCCAGCCTGTCACAAGAAAAGCTTATTTAAGAGAGCACAGACATACTGCACACCGCCGAACCTCGGGCCAGGGAACAGAAGCACTGATTCAACGGTTAAAAACGGAGTTTCATCAGGAGATGGTTACTGAGGAGAGAAAGTCGCGCGGACTTCACTCAACGTGCGACCTTGCCCTACATCAAGAATATCTCAGAAATGACAGATCGGCTGCTGGAGCCTGGCGGCATCACAATCGCTCACAAGCCAACAGCGACTTTAAGGAATATTGTCTCAGGTAGCAGTACCTGAACCGAGGTCGCAGTAAAGACAAATTCAATGTGGGGTTCACGGTCACCCGTGGAGACTGCAACATGGTCTACGTCGGCCAGACAGGACGTGTTTACAGGAACACAAACTGGCTGTATGGATACATGGCCCACCGGCACTGATCTCGTGTGCGAAGACTGGGACACTGCATAGGTTCCTGCGCAGGAAAACATGAAGCAGGCACAATAATTTTTTAGAAGCGTGGTTTTTGTCTGATAACTCAGTTTAAAAAAAAGCATATCGAAATACAAAGCAACACACAAAATACCGGAGGAAGTCAGCAGGACAGGCAGCATCTGTGGAACTCCTGCTGAAAGGTCTCGGCCACTGTATACTCTTTTCCATAGATGCTGCCTGACCTTCTCAGTTCCTCCAGGTGTGTGTGTGGGGGGGGGGGGGGGGGGGGGGGCTTTGCATTTCCAGCATCTGCAGATATTCATGTGTTTGTGAAATCGAAATTGACTCCATCTACGAACCTACCAAGAGCCAAAGAAACGCGAGCCAATAACGTTCAAAGATCTACTGAAGAGGTAGCCAATCAGGACCGGCAAGCGAATGGGGTGGGGGGAGGGTACTATCTAAACGCGAACACCCCCTCACAGAGAGGAACGATCAGCAACTGAGCATGCCTCCGCGACTGGTGACGACACGTCTGCAAGTTAATTGCCATGCTCAGCGAACATCGCAACATCAAATTACAACTACATGCTACTAAGATACAGATGTCGTGAAATATCGATGTCCACTCAAATAACCTCTTTTGGCAAGCATTTTATCCCGGACAGAGGCCGCCTCCTGCCAAGCCGCGTTGTCCTTGACCCATTCAAGAAGAAAATCTGTCTTGGCTCGCTGTTGCCCAAGGTCATCCGAGCGCAAAACTGAAGTTCCATGAGCTGTTAGATCTGCCATCACTGTCCCCATGAAAATCGAACAGTGCGTTCTTTTGATTGCACATGGTTCATCAGTATGACAGCGAGTCACTTGCAAAGGCTCAGACGCCTTTGTGTATTGTGTGCAGTTTTGGTCTCCAAATTTGAGGAAGGACATTCTTGCTATTGAGGGAGTGCAGCGTAGGTTCAGAAGGTTAATTCCCGGAATGGCGGGACTGTCATATGTTGAAAGATTGGAGCGACTGGGCTTGTATACACTGGAATTTAGAAGGATGAGAGGAGATCTGATTGAAACATATAAGATTATTAAGGGATTGGACACACTGGAGGCAGGAAGCATGTTCCCGCTGATGGGTGAGTCCAGAACTAGAGGCCACAGTTTAAGAATAAGGGGTAGGCCATTTAGAACAGAGATGCGGAAAAACTTTTTCACCCAGAGAGTGGTGGATATGTGGAATGCTCTGCCCCAGAAGGCAGTGGAGGCCAAGTCTCTGGATGCATTCAAGAGAGAGTTAGATAGAGCTCTTACAGATAGCGGGGTCAAGGGATATGGGGAGAGGGCAGGAATGGGGTACTGATTGTGTATGATCAGCCATGATCACAGTGAATGGCGGTGCTGGCTAGAAGGGCCGAATGGCCTACTCCTGCACCTACTGTCTATTGTCTATTGTCTATTGCCTGAAGCACATTCATCCCTATCAGCAACCCAATTTCTGAATCAACTTCCGGCCAATGAATATGCTTCAGGTGAGACCATTCCTGAAGATCTCACTGACGACGAGGCATCTTCCTTCTGTGGACAGGCATGCTTCCCTGTGTATAGACATCAGGCAGTTCACACAGTTTTCACCATCAAAGCCAGCCACTTCCCACCCTGAAACGCCATAGCTACTCAACGTCCTCTTGACCTATGTTGCTAAGAGAATGTGTTTTCTTTTCCTATCAGATAGATAGATAGATAGATAGATACTTTATTCATCCCCATGGGGAAATTCAACTTTTTTTTCCAATGTCCCATACACTTGTTGTAGCAAAACTAATTACATACAATACTTAACTCAGTAAAAAAAATGATATGCATCTAAATCACTATCTCAAAAAGCATTAATAATAGCTTTTAAAAAGTTCTTAAGTCCTGGCGGTTGAATTGTAAAGCCTAATGGCATTGGGGAGTATTGACCTCTTCATCCTGTCTGAGGAGCATTGCATCGATAGTAACCTGTCGCTGAAACTGCTTCTCTGTCTCTGGATGGTGCTATGTAGAGGATGTTCAGAGTTTTCCATAATTGACCGTAGCCTACTCAGCGCCCTTCGCTCAGCTACCGATGTTAAACTCTCCAGACAGAGCCCGCCTTCCTTACCAGCTTATTAAGACGTGAGGCGTCCCTCTTCTTAATGCTTCCTCCCCAACACGCCACCACAAAGAAGAGGGCTCTCTCCACAACTGACCTATAGAACATCTTCAGCATCTCACTACAGACATTGAATGACGCCAACCTTCTAAGGAAGTACAGTCGACTCTGTGCCTTCCTGCACAAGGCATCTGTGTTTGCAGTCCAGTCTAGCTTCTCGTCTAACTGTACTCCCAGATACTTGTAGGTCTTAACCTGCTCCACACATTCTCCATTAATGATCACTGGCTCCATATGAGGCCTAGATCTCCTAAAGTCCACCACCATCTCCTTGGTCTTGGTGATATTGAGACGCAGATATAGATGGGTGGATTAAAAAGTTTAATTTAAAAGATTAGCGGATTATAGACAGTGGAAGAGATTGACAGAACACAGCAGGATGTAAATCATGTCCAGATATGGGCAGACAGAATTTAATGTAGGAAAGCATGATATTTTGTGCTTTGGTTGGTCAAATAAAAGAAGAAAGTATACAGTGAACAGTAAGTAGATCACTTAATAGCAATGTGGCACAGAGAAATCTTGGTGTCCAGTTCCACAGGTTCAAAGATTCAAAGTATATTTATTATCAAAGAATGCATAAATTATACACCTTGAGATTTGTCTGCTTGCAGGCAATGACAAAGCAAGAAACCTGAATAACCCAACTTAAAACAGAAAGAACCAAAAACCACTGCGCAGAGAAACAGAGAAAAAACTCAAATCATACAAACAATAGAAGCCAGCCAACAAACCGAGTGTTTCAAACCGGACTGAGTCCCCAGATCTGCTCGCGGAGCAGCTGGAGTAGATCCAAGACTCGGTCCCCATTCATCACACCAGTGGGCAAAAATGCACAGCAGCCGGATCAGTTCACAGCCTTGATGCTGTGGAGAAAGAAATAAACATTCACAGGAGAGTGAGCAAAATCCACCCCCCCCCCCCACCCCATTCCTGACACTCAGGCCTCCAGTCTATCGGGACTCATGTTTAAACTGTCCAAGCAGCAGGTAGTGCCTCACTCTAGCACCCAGACCCTGATGCCGCGATATGCATCGGTCACCCAGCCCCATACCATCTTCGATATTACCAAATCAGCTCGGTGCTTGGAGCGATCCAATTTTACACCCGGGTTAGGTGGACAGGCATCAAAACTTTTCAGCATCCTCCTCTCCCAAATGCTCACTCCATCTCCGGTGGTGATACCACCAACTTCATCTGCGACCCGGTCTCGAACACACTGTCCCAGCGCAGCTCACCCATTAACCAGCCCCACCACTGCCTGCTTCCTTACTGCCCGCAGTGATAATTCACCACAATTTGCTTAAGAAAAAATGTTATAAGTCATGTGTTAGTCAAATCTCTTGCCTTACGATCTAAGCTGTCATACAACTTCAGTAGCATCATCTTGAACTAGAAGCTCGGCCCACGGAAAATGGCTATGCATGTGGATAAAGTGCATGGATTGTTTGCTTTCATTAGCAGAGGTGTTTTAATACAAGATCTAGGAAGCCACACTGCACCTAAAAAACTTGAGGCAGAGGACACTTTGAGTATCTCGTACAGTTCTAGTCACCCCATTATAGGAAGAATAAACACTCTGGAAGAGATGCAGAAGAGGTTCACCAGGATGCTGCTGGATCAGGATATAGGAGTTCTAAGGAAAGGTTGGGGAAAATGATGTTTCTAGGACATCAGAGGCTGAGGGACACCAGATATCAATTTTGTTTTTAAATTGTGAGATGCATAGATAGGGTAGATAGTCAGAAATGTTTACCCATGGTGGAAATGTCAAACACCAGAGGACATACTTTTAAGCTTAGAGTGGGAAGTTTAAAGGTGATGTAAGCCGTAATATTTTAATATACACAGTCTGGATTGGGGAGCATGCCTTATGAGAATAGGTTGAGTGAACTCAGCCTTTTCTCCTTGGAGCGACGGAGAATGAGAGGTGACCTGATAGAGGTGTACACGATAATGAGAGGCATTGATTGTGTGGATAGTCAGAGGCTTTTTCCCAGGGCTGAAATGGCTAGTATGAGAGGGCACAGTTTTAAGGTGCTTAGAAGTAGGTACAGAGGAGATGTCAGGGGTAAGTTTTTTACGCAGAGAGTTGTGAGTGCGTGGAATGGGCTGCTGGCAGCGGCGGTGGAGGCAGAAACAGTAGGATCTTTCTAGAGACTCCTGGATAGGTAAATGGAGCTTAGAAAATTAGAGGGCTATGGGTAAGCCTAGTTACTTCTAAGGTAAAGACATGTTTGGCACAGCTTTGTGGGCCGAAGGGCCTGTATTGTACTGTAGGTTTTCTATTTTTCTAATTGGTGCTTGGAATTGATTGCCATAGTATGAGGGAAACAGATGGTTTGGTAGAGTTAAAGAGACTTTTACATGGATATGTGAATATGAAGGGACACAGTAGAAGGACATAGTTATGAATTATCATCAAGGTTAGCACAACATCATGGGCTGAATGGCCTGTCAATTGTTATACTGTTCTACACTCACTATTAATTCCTGTACACCTGCTCATTAATGCAAATAGCTAATCATCCAACCATGTGACAGCAACTCAATGCATAAAAGCATGCAGACATGGTCCGTAAGTTAATTTGTTGTTCAGACCAAAGAATGGGGAAGAAAGTAAATCGAAATGACTTTGATGGTGGAATAATTGTTGGTGCCAGACAGGATGGTTTGAGTATTTCAGAAACTGCTGATCTCCTGGTATTTTCACACACAAGTTTTCTGGCTTACAGAGAATAGAGCAATAAACAAAAATACATTCAGTACATGACAGTTCTCTGGACAAAAATACCTTGTTATGGAGAAATATCAGAGGAGAATGGCCAGACTGGTTCAAGCTGATAGGAAGGTGACTGTAACTCAGATAGACACAGATTATACATCAGTGGTGTACAGAAGAACATCTCTAAATGCATAGCACGTTGAAACTTCAAGTGGATAGGCTAAACCAGCAGAACACCATGTCAGGTTCCATCCTTGGACCTAATAAAGTGGCCACTGAGTAAATGTTGTTCTGCATTCTTAGAACTCAAAGGGAATTAGGATGTCTAAAAGGGATCTGAAATGTCATGAGGAACATTAACGAAAATACAATGGTATTTTACACATTCATTTAAAATAGAATGGTTGCTATAGAGAACGAAGTATCTCTCAAAGATAAATATAGAAAACATTGAAAACATTTCCAGGCAATGTGGTGGACGCAGACATGATAGTGGCTTTTATAAGGCACAGATCAACAAACGAACATGCAGGAAGGTGGTTTCAGTTCAATTTTCTATGTAGGTTGACATGGAAATTGTGACCCAATTAAAGCATCTTCATATTTCCTAATGCCCCTCTTAGGCACAATATACTTTCTCACACCCCCATAATGTAAAAACATGTCTACCATATGCTAACATGAGAGAAATAATTCTGCTTTAAATTTTTATTCATCTTTAAACCGAGCTTACACAGTATTCGTGCATTGTACAGCAGCTTTGATATCAATGTGATCCTTGAGCTTAAAGGTTTTCAACAAGAGTTGAAATATATAGTTCAAGTTGTGACAGCAAAAGCCTTCACTCCCCACATGTAATAATGTCCAAGCATTCGTTTTTTGTGAGTACGTGGTTCATTGCACTGAGGCCTCTTTCAACAAGGTAGGAGGGTGGAAATGTAATGAGGAAGTTTGGCTCTTCTCCAAAGACCAGGAAACTTCATATGTGCCCTATACCACAAAACCTGATATTTTAAAAAAAACACTTTTTTCTTCATCATACTGAATTTTGATAATTTCTTTTTGCACTTGTCTTCCTGTTCTTCTACCTTGCGTAGAAATGGGTTAATTACCCAGTATGGCATTTTCCAGGTCATTCGAATCCTTCAATCAATCCTTCTGAAAATCCTACTTTAGTGACCGCAGGTATAAGCAGTACTCTTGTAAATCACTGTGAAAGAGAGTGTCATCATTTTCAGGCAGGGAAACATTCTTCTGCCAATGTTTTGCTCATATATTTACAATTTTCTGATAAAAGTGGACACTGCACCTTTTGCCTGGATTAAATTGCAATTCTCACCATGCAGTTTCATATTTAGAATGTCCACTTTGTCATAGAGATCAGCTAGGTATGCCACATCTCATCTCTACATAGAAGTTCAATCTTGTTTCCCAAACTCTTGTTGACTGAGCAAAAATTCAACCACAGTGTCAAAGAAACATTTTAAGCAGCAAGCTTTTGACAGCTAATGCACTTCAGTGCAAAGAAGCAAGTGTTCAAACACTTCATTGGTACCTTGGAGTAACTGGGAAGGTTTTAATGGATGAGCTTTAATTTTGTTGATAACAGATAAATGCCACCAAACCAGTATGGTGACCTGTCATATATGCTGTTCCATCTGTTGCACAAGATTTTTTTTCATAATTGGAATATTTTTATCATCAATATTCATTTTGAGCTTGTTGTAGATTGATTCTTTATTGACATTTGTCTTCAACTTTTTACAAAAGAGAACCTCTTCATAAACTTTTGCATTTGGGATAAACCATACATATCCCATTAGCAATACCTTGTTGTCTCGCACAGTTGACTCATCCAGTTGTATCCCAAATTCTGTTTTTTGCAACATCGTGCAGAGCTGATACACAATGTCTTTACTCATTTCGTCAATACAATTAACTACAGAGTTATTACCCAGAGGAATTGATTCTAAAATGCATTTTATCCATTTTGAGATACAGTGGTGAGCAGTTCTAACATAGCAGGTATTACTAATCTTTCACCAATTGTATGAGATTTTCCACACTTCACTACATTTTGGAGATGTTATAAGAAGCAATATACCACTATCAAGGTCATTTTTAACATTCTTGGCAAATGATTTGAGTGTGTAATGCTTTTTGGATGCTTCTTTCATCTTATGGAACTGAGTAATACCATTCTGATATGTCTATCCATGGCCTCCTCTATTGGCAAAATGAATCCAAACTCAGCTTGGAGGAACAACACCTTATATACCGGCTGGGTAGCCTCCAACCTGATGGCATGAACATTGACTTCTCTAACTTCTGTTAATGCCCCTCATCCCCTTCTTACCCCATCCCTGACATATTTAGTTGTTTGCCTGTTCTCCATCTCCCTGGTGCTTCCACCCCCTCCCCCTTTCTTTCTCCCGAGGCCTCCCGTACCATGATCCTTTCCCTTCTCCAGCTCTGTATCACTTTCGCAAATCACCTTTCCAGCTCTTAGCTTCATCCCACCCCCTCCGGTCTTCTCCTATCATTTCGTATTTCCCCCTCCCCCAACTACTTTCAAATCTCTTACTATCTTTCCTTTCAGTTAGCCCTGACGAAGGGTCTCGGCCTGAAACGTCAACAGTGTTTCTCCTTATAGATGCTGCCTGGCCTGCTGTGCTCCACCAGCATTTTGTGTATGTTGTTTGAATTTCCAGCATCCGCAGATTTCCTCGTGTTTGCTGAGTAATACCATGTAGCCTTTTCAGGTGTATTTTATGGAAGTGTTCCTGCAATCTTAATAGTTTCATGTCTTCATTAAACAGTACACAAATAAGATACACGGGACATCACTGATCTGATGGGAAAAGAATAAAACCATGCTCCAGGTATGTAACATTGTATTGATTTACTTTCTGTAGTTTCTGTTTCTTAGCAGCATTAGAATTCAAGGCTTCACAGCATTCAGACTCATTGAGATCGCACAGTAGGTATTTATCCATCATTAATGGGGCTAAATTAAAATAAGAAATTGACACAAGCTGGGACTGCCTGAGTTGACATGGATGGAATGACAGTAGCAGCATGCAAAGAATGGCGAGGTGCAAATGAAGCCGAATCCAACAGTGAAAATTATGTTGACACCTACTCTGGCTGGAATCTGAATGTTCGTCGGGATAGAGCTGGTGTTCAGCAAGTTACCTTTTGACTATTCCAGTTAGCATGATTGACCAATCACGTAAGGTCTCATAATCCCCAAAGATGGTTCTTCACCACACATATGAAGCCGAGGTCACTTTGAACACCTCAAACGGAACCTTTGAGGTCAGCAGGTTCCCTGATTGGCTCTTTCTCACTGTCACCACTGTATCATTGCGCAACCTGTTTCCTGTAGATCCGTAGAGAAATTTAAAAGGGGGTACTTGACTTACCAACTATTAAATTGCATGAATTTGCTCCATGCCATGTGTCAAGGGAAGCTGTTGGGCACCCAGTAATGTCTGTTTGGTTGTCAAGGTCGGATGAGATTGTCAGGCTTCAGGTGTGTTGTGGGATGAGTGCTCACTGCTGCAGAGTTAGGTGTAACAGTGCCTCATCCTGTGTTTGGGAACTGCCTACTCTACTAACTGTTGGTCAGGTCTTGTGGCTCAAGATAGGGTGCCACTTACCGTTCCAGCAAGAATCTTAAATGCCCCTCAATGACCTCTATTTTCCCTACTGCCCCCTCAGAACATGTAAACACCCTCTTGTGAATGGGAATCACTGATCTAACAGCTATTGCAGGATGACTGGGACTAGGAACTTATCACTCCAATATATTCAAAGTTCCACATGGATCAGCAAAAGGGAAAGGAGGAGGGTGGTGTTGTTCATCATGTGTTGGTGAGAGTGATATACATAAAGGGACAATGAACAGCAGGGTTAAGACAACATGCATGGGAATGGACTCCACACCCTGAGGAGTTGTTCCTTCGTGGGACAAAAAGCGAAAGGGGAAATTATCAAAGGGAGCTAAGAAGGGAACTGTGTTTGTCAATATATCTCAATATTGACAAAACTAAACAGACTGCAAGATGCAGTGGACAAGGAATTTGTGGAGTGGTCAGGGACTGCTTCTTGCAGCAGTATGTTACAGAACCTACCATGTTTATTTTCATGTGCACAGGTAAACAAAGGCTGGCAGAGGTAAATTGATACATTGGTTTAAAATTGGTAGATTAATTTATTATTTTGGCATTTACTGAAGTACAGTGAAAAGCTTGTCTTCTACATATTTGTACAGATCAGTTTGTTACGACAGTTCATTGAGGTAGTGCAAGGTAAAACAATAAGAGTATACTAAATAAAGCACGACAGAGAAAGTGCAGTACAGGTAGACTATTAAGTAGGTGGAAGGTCATAACCAGGTACATTGTAAGGTCAGAAGTCCATCTTAATATTCTAGGGGACTGCTCAATAGTCTTAAAATAGTGGCATAAAAGTTGCCTCTAAGCTTGGTATTACCTGCTTTCTGCCTTCTTGTATTGTACAGAATGAGAGGATTGAGAATTCTTTCCTCCAGTTACCTTAATAGTCTGTCTTCTCATATTAGCCAGTGCCATGTTGATAAAGAGGAACTGGATCTCCACTCAATGAAATTTATTTATCTATCTATTTATTGAAATACAGTGCGGAGCCAAGCCCTTCCAGCCCTTCGTGCTATGCCACCCAGCAACTCACTGATTTAATCCTAGTCTAATCATGGTGTAATTTACAATGACTAGTGACCAACCGGGAGATCAGAACCTTGAGAGGAGGAAATTTCACTCAAGCTCCTTCGTGGATTACAAAATGCAGCAACTTTTGGAGCTTTGACCAGCGACCAATTGGCGTTGGAGATTGATTAGCAAGAACAAGTTAAAGGAAGGTAAGGGAAAGCACAATGGCCATTGTTGGAGTGGACTGAGGTTGAGTGGACAAAGTTTGGGACTTTAGCACTTCGAGGATTTAGTGAGTAGAGGCCTCAGTCAGAGAGCAAAAACAAAAAGCTGTAGGTACAGTTTTACTGCCCTCTTCTTTACATTTGATCAGTTAGAACTGTAAAGATGTTATGCAGAATAGTGGAGAGCATCTCTACTTGTGGGATATGGGAAGGCAGGGAGACCTGCAGTGTCCCTGCTAACTACAACTGTGAGAAGTGCATCCAACTGTGGCCTCCAGCGATCCATGTGAAGGAGTTAGAAATGGAACTGGATAAACTCCAGATCATTCAGCAGGCTGAAGGCATGATAGATAGGATATACAGAGAGGTAGTTACACCCAAGGTGCATGACACAGGAAATTGGTGACGGTCAGGAAGGGGAAAAGGATTAAGAAGCCAGCCAGTGCAGAATACCCCTGTAGCTATCCCCGGTATATCACTTTGGATTCTTTTGTGGGGAAAGATGGCCTAGCAAAGGCAAGTCACAGCAGTTGGATCTCTGGCATTGAGTCTGCCTCTGACTCAGAAGAAAAGGGGGGAGAAGTGGTGAGTTGCGGTGATAGGGCTTTGTTAAGGGAACAGAAAGGAGGTTCTGTGGGCAAGAACAAGATTCCAGAGTTGCTTCCTGGGCGCCAGGGTCTAGGACATCTTGAATTGAGTTCTCAGCATTCTTATGTGAGATATTTTGGTGTTTAAGAAATGCAAGAGAACACTTAAAGAAATCATGAAGGTGAAAGGCAGGCATGAAGTTGCCCAAGCAGACAGGGTGAAGGATAATCCTAAAGCATTCTACAGATATGTTAAGAACAAAACAATTACAAGGAACAAAATTGGTTCTCTGGAAGATCAGAACGGTAATTCATGTGTGGAGCCAAAACAGATGGGGGAGATCTTAAATGATAATTTTTTCATCTGTATTTACTCAGGATACAGAGTCTATAGAAGTGAGGCAAAGTGGAAATCAACTTCATGGACCCTATACAAATTACAGAGGAGGAGGAGGTGTTTCTATCTGGAGGCAAACCAGGGTAGATAAATCCCCAGGGCATGACAAGGTGTTCTCTCGGATCCTAGCAGAGGTAAGTGCAGACATTGCTGGGGCCCCAGCAGAGATATTTAAATCATCCCTAGGAACAGAAGAGGTACCAGAGAGCTGAAGGACTGCCAGTGTTGTTGCACTATTTACAAAAGGCTGTAAACATAAACCAGGAAATCATAGGCCAGTGAGGCTGACGTCAGTGGTGGGAATGTTTTGGAAGGTATTCTAAGGGACTGGATATATAAGTATTTTGGATAGACATGGACTGATTAAGGTGCTTAGCATGGCTTTGTGTGTGGTAGATCCCATGTGGGAGGTTGGTCAAGAAAGTTCAGTCACCCGACATTCAAAATGAGGTACTAAATTGAATTAGACGTTGGTTTTGTGGGAGAAGCCAGAGTGTGCTGGTGGGGTGTTGCCTCTCAGACTGGAGGCCTGTGACTAGTGGTCTGGTGCTGGTTCCTTTGTTGATTCTCATCCATATCAATAATCTGGATGATAATGTGGTTGACTGGATCAGCAAATTTGCAGATGACACCAAGATTGGGTGTGTAGTGGACAGTGAGGTAGGCTATCATGGCTTGCAGAGAGATATGCATCGGCTGAAAAAATGGGCTGAAAAATGTCAGGAGGAATTTAATGCAGACAGTTCCAACCTTTTGCATTTTGGTAGGACCAACCAGGCAGTAAATGGTAGGGCACTGAGGAGTATGGTAGAACAAGGGGATATGGGACAGGTAAGTGAAAGTATAGCTGTGGACATTAGTTACGTGGGTAGCAGTACTTTTGAGCATTACTGCTGTTGCAAAGACGACAAACTTCATGCCATATGCTGTTGATATTAAACCTGCTTCTAATTCTGATTCTGCTGGTGTGAGTGTGACGTAGCGATACCAAGACAGGAGCTGTGTGCAGTCCTACCAGTGGGTGTCTGACCCGGGGAGCTTACCCTTACCACACACTTTTTCTGAACTCTGTGTTGACACATTCTTCTGTGAGAAAAATTGGATCAGCCATAATGATACGGCAGATTATACACAATGGGCCAAATGGCCTAATTTTCCTCCTTATTTTGTGGTCTTATAGTCCTTTGGTCAAAATAGCTTGTACATTCCCTCCACAATCACTCTTTGCTGCTGTACCATTGACATTACACTTAGCTACATCCAGTCACACTTTTTGCTTCTCAGAACCTCTATAGCTGCTTTGTGGTCAGACCTTGTCTTTTTTGTAACTTTCAATATCTGTGCTCCCCTCACCAGGCCAAGTTCTTGTTCATTCTCTGTCCTCACTGTGGCTGGGCTGTCATTTCCTTCCCTTTTCTGAGTCACTCATTCTTCTTTGCTGCTCACTCTGATCCACTAACTTGCAGCTTTCACAATAATATTTACTTTATTGTCCCCAAACAATTGATACAATCAACACAGCGATATTTGATTCTGTGCTTCGTGCTCCCTGGAGTACAAATCGAAGTAAATATAATAAAAATTTAAATTATAAATCATAATTAGAAAATAGAAAAGGGAAAGTAAGGTAGTGCAAGTCAGGTCTGGATATTTGGAAGGTACGGCCCAGATCCGGGTCAGGATCTGTTCAGCAGACATATCACAGTTGGAGAGAAGCTGTTCCCAAATCTGGCCGTACGAATCTTCAAGCTCCTGAACCTTCTCCCGGAGGGAAGAGGGACAAAAAGTGTGTTGGCTGGGTGAGTCTTGTCCTTGATTATCCTGGCAGCACTGCTCCGACAGCGTGCGGTGTAAAGTGAGTCCAAGGATGGAAGATTGGTTTGTGTGATGTGCTGGGCTAGGTTCACGATCTTCTGCAGCTTCTTCCGGTCTTGGACAGGACAACTTCCATACCAGGTTGTGATGCACCCTAGAAGAATGCTTTCTACGGTGCTATCTATAAAAATTAGTGAGGATTTTAGGGACAGGCCAAATTTCTTCAGCTTTCTCAGGAAAGTATTTTTATACTTCTCTCATGTTCTCACTTTCTCCTCTCTCTCAAAGCTTTGTTCCATTCCCCTCTTAATCTCTCATCCCCTCACTCTTTTCTCTTCACTCACCCTCAGTGACTCACTATCCCAGGCCACTCACACAGCTGCTCATTGCTTCACTTTTGCCACGTACTGAAGAAGTGAATTCTGTAAACTAACTGACTGCTGAGTGCCCCTTCTGAATTCTGGAGAAAGAGGGTGAGCCCCAGCTCCTGACCACTGTCACATCTACCTCACTCTCGGATGACTTGGCTGCTACACAATTTATTGCTGAGCTTGAACAAACTTGCCCCTTCCTCGTCCGCTATTTCTCACCAATGCCAGCCCAACTTTCATCTCAACGTTGTCATGGTTTCCATTCTGCTGCTGTGTGACATCACTGCCATTGAAATTTAAGCTCAGTTCTAGTTCCAGAATTTTGGAAACAACCAGCAGTCACCATGGTAACAGTGACCAGGAAACAAGTGGATAAAAACCATTCAGGTTCAGTCATCTCCCTCAGGAGAGGAGATCACCCATCCCCACCCAATCTGGGCCATTGTGACTCTGGACCCATGAACACCCCATGAAATGTCCCAGCAGGTCACTCTGTTACACCGTTACAGCAACAACCAAACAGGAACCTTGGAAAATTGCTTGCAAGACACTCACTGTCTCTACAGCAAAAGTTCAAGTTGAAGTTTACTGACATATGCAGACATACCCAGGGCATAAATGACACAAAAAATTGCTTTTTGCAGCAGCAATACAGTACAAAACAATCAGAGTAAACCTAAATTACATAAACATAATTTGACACAAATTTTAGATAACTTTTTTGACACAATAAGCAGATTTAACTTAATAACATTAGTGCAGGTTGAGGGAAATATAGCCTGAAGGAGAATTAGAACGTAGAACAGTCCAAAAGACCATAAGATATAGGAGTAGGATTAGGCCATTTGGACCATCAAGTCTGCTCTGCCATTGCATCATGAGTGATCCACTTTCTCTCAGACCCAATCTCCTGCCATTTCCCTGCATCCCTTCATGCTCTGACTAATCAAGAATCTATCAAATTCTGCCTTAAATACAGCCAATGAGTTGGCCTCTTTAGCCACCTGTGATAACAAATTCCACAGATTCACCACTTTTTGGCTGGAGAAACTTCTCCTGATCTCCATTTTAAAAGTACACCCCTCAATTCTGAGTCCGTGTCCTCTGGTCTTAGACCCCCCCCCCCCCCATGATGGGAAACATCCCCTCCACATTCACTCTATAGGGGCCTTTCAACATTCGATAGGTTTAATGAAGTCAGCCCTATTCTTCTGAATTCCAGTCAGTACAGATAAAAAGCTTCAAACACTACTCATTTAACAAGCCATTCCATCTTCAAATCATTTTCATGAACATCCTTCAACCCTCTCTAATGTCAGCACATCCTTTCTTAGATAACAGGTCGAAAACTGCTGACATTGCTCAAGTGGAGGCCTCACCAGCACTTTGTGAAGCCTCAGCGTTACACCCTTGCTTTTACATTCTAGTCTCTCTAAAGCAATTTTAATATAATACTTCTCTTCCTCACCAGCTGCAAATTAACCTTCAGAGAACTGATCCCTTTGCAGCTTGGAGTTTTGAATTTCCTCACCATTAAGAAAATAGTCTACCTTTTCATTTCTTCTACCGAAGTGCAGGACCATACACTTCTCAACACTGTATTCCATCTCCCTCTTCTTTGCCCTGTCTCCTAATCTGTCTAACTCCTTCTGTAGCCTCTCTGCTCCCTCAAATTTACCTGGTTCTGCACCTACCTTTGCATCATCTGCAAAGCTGGTCACAAAGCCATCAATACCATCATCCAAGTCATTGATATATAATGTAAAAAGAAGCAATCCCAACACAGATCCCTATGGAACACCACGTCACCAACCAGAAAAAGGCTCCCTTTATTCCCACCTTTTATTTCCTGCCAATACTAGTAGCTTTCCTGTAATACCATAGGATTTTAACTTGTTAAGCAGCCTCATGTGTGTACACCTTGTCAAAGGCCTTCTGAAAAATGAGTGAACAACATTCACACACTCTCTTTTGTCTATCCTGCTTGTTATTTCTTATAGAATTCCAACACATTTGTCAAGCAAGGTTTTCCCTTAAAGTAAAAAAGTCCTTAAAAATTGAGTCCAATATTTTTGCAATAAGTTAGATCAGACCAGCAGGCCTATAGTTTCCGTTCTTCTGCCTCCTTTCCTACTTGAAGAGTGCAGTGACAATTGCAACTTCCCAATCCTCCAGAACAATGCCAGAACCCTTTCATTCTTGAAAGATCATGACTAATGCTTCCACAATCTCATCAGCTATCTCTTACGGAACCCTGGGGTGTAGACCATCTCATCCAGGTGACTTATGTACCTTCAGACCTTTCAGTTGCCCAAGTAATGACAACTTCATTCACGTCTGCCCCCGATGCTCTCAAACTTCCAACATACTACTAGTGGCTTCCACAGGGAATACTGATGCAAAATACTTCTTCAGTACATCTGCCATTTCCTTGAACCCACTACGACCTCTAAAGCATCGTTTTTCCTCTGGTCAAATATCTACTCTCACCTCTCTTCTGAAGATGTGTAGAAACATTTAGTGTCCTGTGCAGAAACGTTTAGTATATTCTTAAATATAATTGGCTAGCTTACCTTCGTATTCCATCTTTTCCTTCATTGTATCTTTTTAATTGCCTTCTATTGGTAGTTAAAAGCTTCCCAATCCTCTAAATTCCCACTATTTTTTTTCTATTATAAACCCTCTTTTTGGTTTTTATGTTGGCTTTGGAATTCTGCCTTTAGAATAATTCTTCCTTTTTGGGATGTATAACTCCTGTGCCTTCCGAATTGCTCCCAGAAATTCCAAGCATTGATGCACTGCCATTATACATGCTAGTGTTTCAGCTCCTCTCTCATTCCTCTGTAATTCCCTTTACTCCATGGTAGTTTCTACTTCTCAAATTGCAGGTGAATTCTATCATATGATGATCACTAGCCCCTCAGGGCTCCTTTAGCTTAAGCTCACTAATTAATTCTGGTTCATTGCGGAACACCCGATTCAGAACAGCTGATCCCAAGTGGGCTCAACCACAAGCTGCTCTGAAGATCTATAGGCATTCTAGAAATTCCTCTTCTCGAGATCCAGCAAAAACTTGATATTTCCAATCTTTCTGCATATAGCAATCCCAAATGACTACCATAGCTTTGCCCTTTTGACATGTACTTTCTATCTCCCATGGTAATTTGTTGACCAACGCAAGAATGG
Source organism: Hemitrygon akajei (assembly GCF_048418815.1). Taxonomy (NCBI): domain Eukaryota; kingdom Metazoa; phylum Chordata; class Chondrichthyes; order Myliobatiformes; family Dasyatidae; genus Hemitrygon; species Hemitrygon akajei. Next base: position 172,112,654 of record NC_133124.1, on the reverse strand, counting down.
GCCCTTCGGTCCATAATGCTGTGCTGACTAATAGTTTCCGTGGTCAATCCAACACTTCCCTCCTACACAATGCATAAACCTTCAGTTTTCTTCGATCCATGCGCCAGTGTGTCAAGAGTTTATACGTCCCTATTTTATCAGGTTCTACCGCTATCCCCATTGGTACATTCCAGGCACCAAGCACTCTCTGTGTGAAAATCTATCTTTGACATTTCCCTTTAAACAGATGTCCTCCGGTATTGGCCATTGCTGCCCTGGGAAAAGTTGCCACCTGTCCACTCTTTCTATGCCTTTTATCATCTCACAGAGCTCGATCAAATCTCCTATTTACCATTGCTCCAAAGAGGAAACCCCAAGCCTGATGAAAATTTCTGCATGAGATATGGTCATTTTGACTGATGATGGATGTGGTCTTCCTGAGACAGCACTTCTTGTAGATATTCTCGATGATGGGGAGTGCTGTCTCGGTGATGGAATGGGTTGACTCTACCACCCTGTGTGTCATTGTGATACAGCAAGTGGTGAGCACCCATGTGGATGACCTCGCATTTAAACATATTAACTACTAGCCAACATCTTCTCACCCACTCTTTCACCAAAGCCTCTTGAAATCCTCCTGTATGTTGTCAGCAGAGTTGGTAAAGTGACATTCAGTATTTTGTGATGGTGATGAACTGGAGCCCAAGCATCGACCCCTGTAGTACTCTTGTGATCACCCCTCTCCCAAAAAAGATGCACTGATTCCTACATTTTGTTTTCTGTTTTAGTGCCATATCAACATATATTGACAAACAAGAGAAAATCTGCAGATGCTGGAAATCTGAGCAACACACACAAAATACTGGAGGAACTCAGTAAGCCAGGGAACATCTAGGAAAAGATTACAGTTGATGTTTCAAGCTGAAACCCTTTGGAAATGTCAACTGTGCTATTTTCCTAGATGCTGCCTGGCCTGCTGTTCATCTAGCATTTTGTGTGTGTTGCTCAATATAAAATCCCACCTTAAACATTCTCTCATCATGTTAGCTACTTCATGTGTGCTAGTTTATTTATTTATTTAATTAAGAAAGAGTGGCCCTTCCAGCACTTCAAACACACTGCCCAGCAATTCCCTAATTCAACCCTAGTCTAATCATGGGTCAACTTACAATGACCAACTAACCTTCCAACTGTTACATCTTTGGACTGTGGGAGGAAACCGGAGCACCCAGAGGAAACAACCTGGTCATGGTAAGGACCTGCAAACTCCTTATAGGCAGCAGCGGGACTGAAAATCTAAATGCACCATATCCATTGGTTTTCCTTTTATCCACTCCATAAGTTGTGACACAGGTGGACAGAGTGGGGAAAGAGGCTGGTGACCTGTTTGTCCCAATAGGACAGGGCATGCATTGTAAGAGTTGGGATATTACGCTGCAGCTTGAAAAACTGATCTGACCACGTTCGGATTACGTGTACATTTCTGGTCACCACTACAGGCATATCTGACTATACTGGAGAGAGCGCTGATGACATTCACCAGACCATTCCCTGAATTGTAGAACTTCAGTTCTGGTAAGTAGTGGATAAGCTGTGCCTGTTTGCCCTGAAGTGAAGGAGAATGAGGGGTGACCAAGTAGAAGTGTGTAAGATTGAGAGGTAGAGATATTAATAGAGCAATACTGCGAGGGCACAGGCTCTTCAGCCCAACTACTCCATGCTGTCCATGTTGCCCTTGTAGCTAATCCCAATTTCCTGCATTTCGTACTTATTCTTTTAAGCCATGCCTTTCATGAACTTACCTGAATGCTTTTTAAATAATACCATTTCATCTGTTTCAACCACTTGCTCTAGTATTTACGCAGCGGTTAGCTTAATTCTATTACATCGTCAGTGATCACCATTCAAATTCAATTATCACAACTGTCTGTAAGGAGTTAGTACGATTACTCTGGGTGCTCCGGTTTCCTCCCACATTTCAAAGGTAGAGTTAAGGTTAGTGTATTGTTTGCACACCATGTTGACACTACAAGTGTGGCAACACTTGTGAGCTGCTCCCTGCCCAATTTTTGCTGATTTGATTTGATTTAAAGGATGCAATTCACTGTAATTTTGAATATTTTGATGTACATGTGACAACTAAAGCAAATCTCTCTCTTGCTCTGTGAAAATGTTGCCCTTTTAAGTCTTTCCCACCACCATAAATCTGTGACCCTTAGCTTTGGGACTCTCATTCCTTGGAGAAAAGACTGTGACCACCCAAATTAACTTAATTCTGAACACTTCCATTGGACCCCAGACCATAAGACGCAGAAATAAAATTAGATCCTTCATCCCATTGAGTCTGCTCCATCATTCCATCATGGCTGATATATGATCCCTCTCAACCTCATTCTCCTGTCTTCTCCCTGTAACCTTTGACACCCAGCCTAATAAAGAACCTATCAATCCTCTTTTTAAATATACTTGACAGCCACAGCTATCTATGGCAACGATTTACATAGATTCACTATCCTATGGCTAAAGAAATTTCCCATCATCTGTGTTCTAAATGGAAGTCCCACTATTCTGAGGCTATGCTCTGCTAGACACCCCCCATAATTGGAGACATCTCTCCACATCCACTGTATTGATGCCTTTCAACATTTAATCGGTTTCGATTAGATCCCCCCTCATTCTTCTAAATTCCAGCAAGTACAGGCCCAGTGCCAACAAACAGACTTCGTAATTTAATCATTGCATTTCCGTAATCATTCTTATGAACTATTTTGGATCCTGTCCAATGCTGGCACATCTTTGCTTCGAAAACGGACTCAAAACTACTCAAATATCATCTGACCAATGCCTTACAAAGCCTCAGCAATACATCTCTTATATTCTAGTCCAGTTGACAAGAATCCTAATTTACATTTGACTTTCCTTTCCTTAGCACCAATTCAACCTGCTAGTTAATATTCAGGAAAACCTACACAAGGACTCTGAAGTCCCTTTGCACCTCTGGGTTTTGAATTTTGTTCCCCTTTAGAAAATAGTCGACACCTTTATTCCTTCTACTAAAGTGCATGACCATTCACATCCCTACACTCTATTCCAGCTGCCACTTCTGTGCCTATTACCTGCTTGTCAATCTAGCTTCATATCATCTGCACATTTAGCGAAAAAGCCACCAGTTCTGTAAACAAAATCATTGATAAATGTGAAAAGTGGTCTGGAAATCGACCCCTGTAGAACACCACTAGTTACTGGCAGCCAACCAGAGAAGCCCCCCTCCCCCACCCTGCCCACTTAGTCTCCTGCCAGCCAGCCAATCCATGCCAGTATCTTTCCCATACCATGGTCTCTTATCTTCTTTAGCAGCCTCATATGCAGCACATTGTCAAAGCTCTCTAACAAATCTAAGGAAACAATGTCTACTGACTCTCCTTTGTCTATGCTGTCTGTAATTTCCTTTAAGAACTACAATAGGTCTGTCAGGCAAGATTTCCCCTTCAGGAAATCATTTTGGCATATTTTGTCATGTGTCTCCAAGTACTCTGATACCACACCCTTAAGAATGGACTCCAAAATCTTTCCAAAAATGTGGGCTAACTGGCTTTAATTTCCTTTCTTCTACCTCCCTCACTTCTTAAAGAGTTGAGTGACATTTGCATTTTCCAGTCCTCCAGAACTGTACAGAATACAGAAGATCATTACTAATGCCTCCACAAGTACCTGCAACTAACATTTTCAGAACCCTGGGGTGTAGACCATTTTGTCCAGTGACTTATCTGCCTTCAGACTGTTCTGATTTCCAAGCACCTTCCCCATAGTAATAGTAACTGCATTCTACTCTACTCCCTGACACTCTCTGATTTCTGGCATACTATTATTGTCTGCAACACTGAAGACTAATACAAAATACTTAATAAGTTCATCCACCATTGTTTGTCCCCCATTACTGCCTCTCCAGCGTAATTTTCCATCAGTCAGATAACCACACTTGCCTCTCTTTTACTCTTGACATATCTGAAAAACTCCTTTGGGATCCCCTATTACCTTATTGACTAGCTTACCTTCAAATTTAATCTTTTCTCTTCTTTTCTTAGTTGCTCTCTGTTTGTTTCTAGAAGTTTCCCATTCCTCAATTTTCTTTCTGTATTGTGTACACTCTCTTTTCCTTCTGTGCTGTTTTTGATGTCCCTTGACATCATCCTCTCGTTGTCTTTGCGATGTATCAATCCTGCACTTTCTGACTTGACCCCAGAAACTCCAGCCACTGCTGTTCTACCGTTACCTCTGTTAAGAGTCCCCTTCAAATGAATTTTGGCCAGCTCCTGTCTCATGCCTCTGCAATTCCTTTTGATGCATCTTCTATCTCGAAAAATTGCCAGGTGAATTCTATCATATTATTGATCAGTGCCTCCCAAGAGCTCCTTTATCTTAAGCTTCCTGATCTGATCTGGTTCCTTACAAAACATCCAATCCAGAATTGCCTTGTCCCAGTGGGCTCAACCACAAGCTTCTCTAAAAAGCTGTCCCATAGGCATTCTACAAATTCCCTCCCTTGGGATTCTTCACCAACCTGATTTTCCAGTCTACCCTCATATTGAAATCCTTGATGACTACCCTAACATTGCCCTTTTTACGTGCTGTCTCCTGTTGCAATTTGTATCCCATCACTTGAGTACAATTTGGCAGCCTGTATGTACCTGCCATCAGGGCCTTTTTACCTTCGTAGTTTCTTAATTCTGCGCTAAGGATTCTCTATCTTCCGATACTATGTCACCTCTTTCAAAGTGTTTGATTTCATTTTTAACCAACAGAGCTATGCAACCTCTTCTGCATACCTGCCTGCCCTTTCCATACAAAGCATATCCTTGGATATTAAGCTCTCAACTATAGTCTTCTTTCAGTCACGAGAATGTAACACAATGTCATACCTGCCAATTTCCAAATGCATTACAAGATCGTATCTACGGTACCTTAATCCATATACTACGTATACTCAAATATAACATGGTGTGGTGCATGGTGTGTAGGCCTTCATTAACCATGGGATTGAGTTCAAGAGCTGTGAGGTAATATTACAACTATATGGTACTGGGTGACAGGCACAATGATCCCTTCCCATTTGGGATCATGCATCAGATCCACTGTTCCACCTTCCTCCAGGACCTGGTGTCGGACTCATCATCCCTTCCTCATTCAGGACTAGGTGTCAGGCACACTGTTCACTCCCCCTCCAGGGCCAGGTGTCACATACACCATTCCCTCCCCACCCAGGATTGAGTGTCAGTCCCCTCCCCTGAGGCTGGGTGATAGGTGTAGGAGTGCAATGAATCCTTGAAAACAGTGACAGGTAGGCAGCTGGTGAAAGTGGCACTTAGCACACTGGCCTTCATCGCTCAGGACACCGAGAATAGGAGTTAGGCTTTATGTGGGAGTTGTGCAAGATGTTGGTGAGATTGCATCTGAAATATTGTGTACAACTCTCGGTCACCCTGTTAAACTGAAAAGAGCGCAGAGAGAAAAAATAGGATTCTAAGTTTAAGGGAGAGGTTGGACAGGCAAGGACTTTATTCATTGAAGCATAGGAAAATAAAGAATGACCTGACAGTTTCATAAAACAAAGATCGTAGATGGAATTAATATGCACAGTTATTTTCCCAGGGTGGGAAAACTGAGAACTAGAGGCCATAGTTTTACAGTGAGAGGCAAAAATTAAATGTCAGTCCAAGAAGCAACTTTTGCAGGCAGCGAAGGTCAGTAAATGCATTGAGCTGCCAAAGGGAGTGGTTCTGGCTGGTAAATGAACAATATTCAAAAGATATCTGACAGTTACAGGGATAGGAAAGGTTCAGAGGGATCTGAGCCAAACACAGGCAAATGAGATGAGTTGAATGGGCATCTTGAGCAGCTGAAACTGAAGGACCTGTTCCATATGGTTTGACTCTAGGACTCTCCAAGTCATTAAAGAGCTTCAGTGATTATAATGACAGGGTATCTCAGTCCACTAGAATCACCAACATTTCTGATCCTCACTCAAATGCTTGATGCAGATCGGGAATAAATAGGGGTCAGTGCTGAACCTGTGCTACACACTAGTCACAGCCAACCTGAAAATGAGCCGTTTATTCCCACCTTATGTTTTCTGTCCAATCACCAATTCTCGGTCTATGGGATAGATCCATGTGCAGTGGTACAGAAAGCTGCAGGAAGTATTGTAGCCAGTTTTGGTCACTCAGTTACAGGAAAGAAGCTATTAAACTGTAAAGCATGCAAAAAAGATTTACAAGGGCATTGCCATAAATTGAGGGACAGACTACAACATTACAACAACACTGTAATTGTTTTACCTTGTACTACCTCAATGTATGGTTGTAATGAATTGAACTGTACAGACAGAATAGACAAGTTTTTAACTATCGATTTATCACTACATCACTGTCTTCAATTTTAATGAAAATTTACTATTGCAAGTCAAGAGTCTTGTGTAAAGGTTCAAAAGTTCATATACTGTGTTTTCAATGTACATATTTAATCTACAACTCTAAGATTTGTCTTCTCCAGATAGCCACAGAAGAAAAACATCAACCCCATACCCAACACAAAAAATCAAATCTCTGAAACAGCAACACAATCATCAAACCCCACCCCACACAAAAAACTAACACATTTCACTAAATGACAACAAGAACAAATCCCCAACCCCTGCACAAAAAAACTAACAAAGTACAACAAACACAACAAAACATCAAACCCCAAACACCTCTCTCGCACAAAAATCCTAACAAATCATGCCAAATGATAACAATACGAATCCCCAAATCCAACCACTCCCTGCACAAAAATCCTAACAAATCACGCCAAATGACAACAATACTAATCCCCAATTCCAACCACTCCCTGCACAAAAAACCTAACAAATCACGCCAAACAGCAACAAGAAAGAATGGGAGAAAAAAAATGCGAAAAAAAACATAGAACTTAAAGAGTCCAATTTGAACTACCATCCCAGTACAATCTATAAATCACAGGACTTCAGTAATATTCACCAACAGCATCGATGGGGACAGACGACTAGCGACTTCCTTTCAGAGCAATGAGTGATAGGAAATTATAGACCAGTGAGTATTACTTCTGTGGTTGGTAAGTTGATGGAGAAGATCTTGAGAGGCAGGATGTATGAACATTTGGAGAGGCATAATATGATCAGGAATAGTCAGCATGGCTTTGTGAAAGGCAGGTCATGCCTTGTGAGCCTGATTGAATTTTTTGAGGATGTGACTAAACACATTGATAGAGGTAGAGCAGTATAGTGTATGTGGATTTCAGCAAGGCATTTGATAAGGTACCCCATGCAAGGCTTATTGAAAAAGTAAGGAGGCATGGGATCCAGAACTGGCTTTCCCACAGAAGGCAAAGAGTGGTTATAGACGGGTCATATTCTACATGGAGGGTGGTCACCAGTGGAGTGCCTCAGGGATCTGTTCTGGGACCCCTACTCTTTGTGGTTTTTGTAAATGACCTGGATGAGGAAGTGGAGGGATGGGTTGTAAATATGGTGATGACACAAAGGTTGGGGGTGTTGTGGATAATGTTGAGGGCTGTCAGGGGTTACAACGGGATATTGATAGGATGCAAAACTGGGCTAAGAAGTGGCAGATAGAGTTCAACCCAGATAAGTGTGAAGTGGTTTATTTTGGTAGGTCAAATATGATGGCAGAATATAGTATTAATGGTAAGACTCTTGGCAGTGTGGAGGATCAGAGGGATCTTGATGTCCGAGTCCACAGGACACTCAAAGCAGCTGCGCAGGTTGACTCTGTGGTTAAGAAGGCATATGGTGCATTGGCCTTCATCATGGACCCTGATAAGACCCCAGTTGGAGTACTGTGCTCAGTTCTGGTCACGTCACTACAGGAAGGATGTGGAAAAATATAGAAAGGGTGCGGAGGAGATTTACAAGGATGTTGCCTGGATTGGGGAGCATGCCGTATGAGAATAGGTTGAGTGAACTTGGCCTTTTCTCCTTGGAGTGACGGAGGATAAGAGGTGACTTATTAGAAGTATATAAGATATGAAAGGCATTGATCAAGTGGATAGTCAGAGGTTTTTTCTCAGGGTTGAAGTGGCTAGCACGAGAGGGCACAGTTTTAAGGTGCATGGAATTGGGTGCAGAGATACCAGGGATAAGTTTTTTATGAAGACAGTGCTGAGTGCGTGGAATGGGCTGTTGGCAATAGTGGTTGAAGCGGATATGATAGGGTCTTTTAAGAGACTCCTGGATAGGTACATGGAGTGCTATGGGTAACCTTAGGTAATTTCTAAGGTAAGGACATTTTCGGCACAGCTTTGTGGGCCGAAGAGCCTGCATTGTGCTGCAGGTTTTCTATGTTTCTATGCACAAAGACACCTTATCCAGCAGCAGCGAGAGATGCATCACAGCAGCAAGAGGTAGGTAGTCAGTACTGAACACTCACTCCCCTCTGCATCCACATTAATGTTTCAATCTTCCTCAATGCTTTAATCAGCAAGAAATGGGCTCGCACTCGCCTCCTTGAATTTTTTTTAGAAGACAGCAAAATGCTGGATCACCCAATCGATCTCCAAACTGTAAGTCACAAGGTCCAACAGTTCTAGAAACACATTTAAGATGAAAAGAATATTTCAAAAATGTGAAATGAACAGTTCCGTGGACTACCTGGAGGTCATCACCTGAGAAAGCATTGTTCACTGATGCCACCTTGACTGGAATGCAGGTTTAGACACTTTTTCTTAGTTTATTGCTTAAATTCAAAATGAATTTTTCTTTACATTTGTACATCTCTTTTATATAACTCCTCATTCAAAAGCTAGTTTGACTCTGCTGATCAGGGCTCAGTAGGGATGGTTTCAAAACCAGTGCATGAACCACGATGGCCCACCCGTGTGACTCTGAGAGTACCGCTTTATTGTGTGTTTGGGACAGTCTGTATAATCTGACATAAACCCCAATTGCTTGCAGCTTCACTTTGCTTCATTTTACAATTCAGGGCTTTATAACGTCAATCTTGAGCCAAGACTACTCCTCCCTTTGGTTCTTCTCAACTTATTATTAAATCACCCCACGGATGCAATGTTTCAAAAGAAGTTTTTATATTTAAATACAAAGCTGGACAATTACTTTAACCTTGAGAATTATATTTAGCTGCAGAATGTCTTGTGGCTTTGAACATGGGCCTGTTCCTGTGTTGCATGACTGACTTTGATGTGTTTTGGAACATGGGCCTGTCTCTGAGCTGTGTAACTGACTGTGATGTATTTTTAAACAGACATGCAGCAAGCATTGCTGTTGGAAAGAAAGGGTTAGAGAGGCATCCAATTTCCTACACCCAGTGTTTCAGGTGTCAGTCTTCTTGTGCCTAAACCACTGGCTGTAGTGTTCTCCACAGTTGCAACTTTCATATTTTCATTTAACCTAGTGATTCTCAGAGCACACCATCAGCCCCACTTACGGCAGTCTGTTCTATTTTAGGGGCCCAATTCTCCTGTTTTACAACAGCTCCCAGCACCAAGTCTTTGGGAAAAACAAAACATTATTTTGGCAAAGATCAACATAACAAACATATCAGAGTAGGTCACACAGCTCAGAGACAGGTCCATGTTTAAAAAATGATCATAGTTCTGAAAGGCTGCTGTAGGAGCCTGACTCAGTGACAGAACTCATCAGGCAATCTGCGTCCTTGTCCCACAGAGAACTTGTGGATTGTGGGAGTGTCTGGAGTTTGCTCTGCAGCTCTCACTGATTCGGTTCAATTGTGATATAACAATATATGAATACGGCCAAACGAGACAGCGTTACTACGGGGTCAAGCTGCGAAGACTCATTACCAACAGTCACACACAAGGCCACAGTCCTGTAATAAGAGTGCCGAGGCCCAGATACACCCTCCCCCCACCCACAGCTTGATGCGTACGAATCAACAAGCCAGATAGAACATTGACGGCGGGGAATGGATATGTATATAGTCCAGACCCCTCGATCCATTTTAAATCTGCAGTCACTACGCCGCCCCGGGTGAGCGCGATGGCTCGGATGCCTCTCCGCCGGCGGCTGAAAAGCAAGCGAGTCGAGATCCTACTCCATGGAGTGCCTCTAAAATAAATCTGCAGTCGGCCACAACAGAGTTTGTCTCTTGCCGAGCGAAACCCTGGGAGGGCAGTTCCGACTCCGTTCTGGATACCGGGCCACACCTCCCCCAGTGAAGCGCCAACGGCTTTGTCCCCTCACTCCAGGCGGCTGCAAACAGGCAACACCGTGGCTTCAGGTCTAGGCCTCACGCCGACGGAGGACTCGGACCCCTCCATCTGCCCCTGCTTGCATCCAATAAATGTAATGCAGCGTAGCAGATGAACAATGTCCAAAGGGGTCTTGTCATCATCGGAAAAGTGACGATGACGGCCACTCGCTATTTGACTCCATCGCCTCTGCACGATGCGCAGCTCCTTCACTGTCTCCGCCAGCAAGCAACTCACTGATGGTGTAAAACTGCTGTCCTTTGAGTTCTTGATCCTACGATCGTTTAAGTAATGGTAACACCTTTTGTTGACCCCGAACAAGCCACTGCGACCAGTTACGTCGCCATCTTGCCGGATCGTAAAGCAATCTTTGTCCAAAATGTACAAATTAAAAATAATTACATGTTGCTAAATCTCTTTATATGGAAAATTGAAATTGCAATTTGCCTTGAAATATCAAGATCTTAATCTTTAAATTAAACAGCAGCAGAATAAAACTAATATAAATTTGAAACAACCGCTATCAATCAGCATGAAAATAAAAATAAATAATTATTTGGCATAGTTGATCTTTGCAAATTCACTCTGAAGAAATCTTATTTCCTGCTGCTTAATGAGACGCGGCAGAGTGAATAGACTGTTAAAGAACGATGGGAACTGAGACGTTCAGTCGATCTCTGTGTAATGGCTGGGTTGACATTTGGGATTATCTGTGCAGCTGACTTCTCTGCCTAGTGTTCCCTAGTAAAGATTTGTCACCCTTTAAAATCGTATAATTCCTTATAAGATGACTGGAATTTACATGTGAATCTTTAGGGTAACAATTTAATTTCTGGAGCTGATATGCATTCAGTACTGTCAATGCCTGTATAATGTCCTGTCCATTTTGCCCATGGATGAAACAGATCAGATATCCCTCCAAAGAGGAGTCTCTTTGGCACTAAACACGAGTCAGCGGGATTTATAGCAACAAATACATAGAGGTTTGCAGACTTTTGTCAAAAACAAAGTTGTCATAGTAAGTGATTTTAACTTTCCACAGAAAAGGGCTGAGTGAGTTAAAGTCTGTCAGATGTGTTCAGGAAAGTTTTCTTTGTCAACCGGCTTGGAGGGCACAAACGCTGTTGGACTTGAGACAGATTCCGTGAATGTGCGCCAACATTGGTGTGCGTGTGTGTCTATATATGTTTTTCTGAGTGTATGTCACATGTGACGGATTGATCGAGTATGTGTAAGAATGTTAATATGTTGGGGCATGAGTGTATGTTTGCAGTACAGAGGTGCTATTGGGGGGGGGAGGGCTTCTCAGAGCCGAGGTTGGGTGTGGGGAAGAGGTTAACCCAGTGACGGGGTTGGAGAAGGGTGTTAAGTCGGCATCCCAGTGATGGGCTGGGGGGGTGGGTGAGTGGATTTTATAGGGATGGGCATGAAGGTAAACATGGCTTCCATAGATAGGAATGGAGAAAAGAGGAGGGAGGGGGAAGGTGGGATTGTCTCACATATGGGGAGGAGATAAGAGTGAAGGAGGGGGAATAGGGCATCATAAGAGCTGGGAGGTGGAGGGGAGGGGACATCCCAATAATTGGGGATGGGATGGAAAGAGAACATCCCAAAGATATGCAGGGTGGGTGTTGATTGGGTACGGGCTTCGCAGAGACAGGACATAGTGTGTGCTGGCTGTGCCCCACATCCTGGAGGAGTAGAGGGCATCACAAAGACAAAGTGTGAAAGGGGTGTTACGAGACAAGTGTGGGAAGTGGGGAAAAGGAGAATTCCAGAGATGGGGGGAAAAAAGTATCACAGAGACGCTGGAGTCCTGAGATGGGGAAGGGCGAGTGGGTGGCGGGGAAGGGGGGGTCCCAGAAACAGGGGCCGTGGGTTAGAAATGGAGTGACTCAGAGATGGTGGTAGAAGATGCTCCAGAAAGAGGTGAAGGTATTGAGGAGGTGTACCAGAGGTATGAAGGGAGGGTGACTAGCAGGAGTCCAGTGACTGGGGAGGGGAGAAGAGGAAAAAAGAGGGAATCCCAAAGATGGGAGGAGGCTTCTTCCCAGGGATGCATGTGGAAGGGGGTATCTCAGAGACGGTGGCAGATTGAGAGATGGAGAAGGAGCATCCCAGAGTCGGGGTGGGGTAAGTGGGTGTCCCAGGGGAGGAGGTATCTCAGAGGAGTGGGACAATGGATGGGAGTGACAAGTGACTCAGAGGGGGCAGGTGATTGGGAAGGGTTTGTCCCAGAGACCGGAGGCAGGGGTCCAACTTCCAGTGTTCTAACTTCTCATTGAAGACCGTTGGATCCAGGGCCTGCGAACATTCTAGAATATCTAACTAGAAATCAGATGCTTAAATAATTGAAGTGTGGGAAGGATTCACTGATTGATGTATCATCTGACCTGATGATACCTCAAAATGCTCATAGCAGGAAGTGTGGGAAGGGATTCAGTCATTCATTTAACCTGCAGAAACGGAGATAGGGGTGGAAGTGGACCTTCAGATGCAGGTGGGGTGGGAGGAGAGAAGGGAGCATCCAAGGGACTGGAGGGAGGAGGAGAAAGGGAGTGCCACAGAGTCAGGGAAGATGGGAGTAGAGGTTGTTCCAGAGACAGGGGTAAGTGGGGAAGTGGGCATCCCAGAGACTCGGGGGTAGAGGATGGGCAAAGGGATTTGGTACCTGAGTAGGTGACATGAACAAGTAAATCTCTTTGCTCACACAGGACAAGTGTGCAGCCGCTCAGCGTGAATTCACTGGTGCCTCATTTGATGGGATGACTGATTGATTCCCTTCCCGCACATGGAGCAAATGATCAGCCCCTCGTCGCTGTGAACTCAGTGGTATATTAGCAGATCAGAGGACCACGTGAATCCTTCCCCACAGCTGATAAACAGTGTCTCTCTGCTGTAAGCTCACTGGTTGGTCTGCGGATAGGATGACCTAGGAAATTCTCTCACACACAAAGAGTGTATGAACTCTCTGATACGTCAATAGTTCAGATGACTGAATGAATCCTAGCCCACAGACAGAGCAGGTGATTGGCCTTTCCACATTGTGAACTCTGATGTATCTTCAGACTGAATGAGTTTTTTCCTCCCACACATCTAGCAAGGGAATGGCCTCTCCCCAGTGTGAATTCGCTGGCATTTCTGCAGGCTAAATGAACGACTGAATCCCTTCCCACACTTCCTGCTATGAGCATTTTGATGTATCATCAGGTCAGATAATGCAGTGAATCCTTCCCACACTTCAATTATTTAAGCATCTGATTTCTAGTAAGATTTTCTAGAATGTTCTCAGGCCCTGGATCCAATGGTCTTCAATGAGAAGTTAAAACAGAAAACTTTGTTTCAGGCACAGAACATGCCAATCACTTGGATGACAGAATGATGGCTTTGTTGCAAAGTTTGTGGATAATACGTAGATAGGTGGAGGGGCAGGTAGTTCTGAGGAAGTAGAGAGGCTATAGGAGGTCAGGCAGTTTTGGAGAATGGGCAAAGAAGTGGCAAATGGAATACAATGTCTGGAAGTGTATGGTCATGTACTTTGGTAGGAGAAATCAAAGGGTAGATGATTTTGTAAATGGAGAGAAAATTCAGAAATCTGAGGTGCAAAGGGACAGGGGTCCTTGTGTAGGATTCTCTAAGGTTAATTTGATGGTTGAGTCAGTAGTGAGGAAGGCAAATGCAATTAAAGCATTTATTTCAAGAGGACTAGAATATAAAAGCAGGGATGTAACGTTGAGGCTTTATAAAGCACTGATGAAGCTTCATGTAAAATATTGTGAGCAGTTTTGGGCCCCTTATCTTAAAAAGAGGATGTGTTGACATTGGAGAGGGTTTAGAGAATATTAATGAAAATGATTCTGGGATTGAAAGGCTTGTCATATGAAGAGTGTTTGATGGCTCTGGGCCTGTACTCACTGGAATGCAAAAGAATGAGGGGTGACCTAATTGAAATCTATCAAATGTTAAAAGGTCTCGATAGAGAGGATGCTTCCTATGGTGGGAGAGTCTAAGACCAAAGAACACTCCTCAGAATAGAGGGATGTCCTTTTACAGTGGAGATGAAGAGGAATTTCTTTAGTCAGACAGTAGTGAATCTGTGGATTCACTACTGTGTTGTTTTCAGAAGCGGCTATGAAGGCCAAGTATACTTGATAAATTCTTGATTAGTCAGGGAATGAAGGGATATGGGAGAAGGCAGGAAACTGAGGGTGAGAGGGAAAACTGATCAACCATGATGACTTGACCATTATTTGGCAGATCAGACTTGATGGGTGAAATGGTCTAATACCGCTCCTATGTCTTATGGTCTTAAAGCAGATGCACATTTCAAGTTGGGATGAGTTTCAGTAGTATGCCTTCTTTTCCAAGGATCAATATCTGATATACTGATGTTACAAAGAAAATATCTGTTCACTCCTTCAATAACTTGAAGACAATTTACAAGGTTTATCTCCACACTGCTTCATCCAAATCTCACACTCACACAGAACACATATTCGGGTCCTCCTTACTATGACCGGTGTGGTATCTATCTAGCATCTCCAATGGCATATTAAAGATCGATGGTATTCAAGTGCTGGTGAACTGACATTTACGGCAGGACTGATGAGCTGTTGTGATATAAGTTGAGAAGATTTTAGTCTCTGAGGTGAGGTCTGGGAACACACCATTACAATGAAGCTCTGCACAAGTTAAGAGAACAAATCTTCATCTTCTACCCTGTCACCATTCAGTCATCTGGACTCAGCAACATAATCCGTGACTGTCTACCTGGCTGTATCAGAATGGGACAATCGTGTCTACTATTTATCAGTGCTTTGGATCACTGTATCTGTCTATTGCTACAGTTTCACAGTTCTGGGCATGTCCCACTGCCCTACTCGGAGCACATGGTATTTACGTGGCTGCTCCTGGATTCTTTCAGATCATTGTGACCCTGAGATGATGGACAATGGTGAAGTCAGCAATGACTGTCAAGGGTAGGTGAGTAGACTTTCTCGTTGAAGATCGTTAATGTGCAGGTCCCTTGTTACCCCAAAGGTGTTACTATTATTATACACCCAGACAGATAAAAACTATAGTCTCACTTGACAGGAAGATCTAAAACCAGATGATGTTCACAGTTGGTGCTCTGCTAAAGGATCAAAAGTGATGCGAGAAGTTTGCTTTTTCCTCATTCAGCTCTAATTTCCATTTTAATTCACTGGAAATTGGACCCAGTTCTTTCCTTTAGGTCTCCTTCTCAACTATTCCCATGAGCTACTGTCATATGGACATCAGCTGGTTCTGGATGTCAGACCTGATCTTAATGTTCCCATTCAATTGGTTGAAAATATTGTATCTACTTACCTGAATGATACATTAGAAATTCTTCATGTGAGGTAAACTTGGAACTATATTTTCCATCTGTCCCAGAAATTCAGATTTATATAGCAAGATCTCAGTTGTGCCTGGGAGGCCCAGCTGAGCCAGGGAACCTTTTATCCACTGAACACATGTGCACCTTTCAGTACAACTTTGGACACTTGGCACCCGCACACTCACTTCTCAGTGATAGCATATTCTGAAGCTTAGAGATTTCTCGGTAAGAACAATATCATTAATGTGTTTACAAGCATTGCTTCAGCTCTGCCAAATGCCATTAATCTTGTCAATATTTTTATGAGAACTCAGCAGCTAATTTAACGTAGCAAGCTCCCACAAGCAATATATTTAACGTCAACAGGCATTGTGTGTCAACAGCCAAAGTCAACCTAATACTTTTCACCATCAATCATCTTCTAAATGTTGTTTCTGTCATTCATTGCCACACCACCTGCAGTTTCCCTGTTCCTCATCATATGGTCTTACCCCTTCCACTGTCCACAGCCCCAAATTCTGCCCTATGCTGACCCTACTCCAGTGAACATTTAACTAATGTCGCAGCAACCATCTTGGAGTGGACAGAGTCAGAGTGAAGATTTTGAGGCTTTAGTCAGAGAAGGCAAAGAAAGAGCTGCAAGTAGATTTTTTTGCCCCCTTCTTTATGTTTGATCAGGTAGAACAGAAGAAATGCCAGGCAGGACAGTGGAATGCTCCTCTTGCAGGATGTTGTGAGGTGGGAGACCTCCAGTATCACTGAAAACTATAACTGTGAGGTGCTTCCAACTGCAGCTTCTAATAACCCTCGTTAAGGAGTTGGAGCTGGAATTAGATGAACTCTGGATTGTTCATGAGCCTATATGGGTGATAGATAGGACATATAGAGAGGTAGTTAAACTCCAGGTGCAGGACACAGGAAACTGGGTGACAGTCAGGTAGGAGAAAGGGTTAAAGAGCCAGTGCAGACTACGCCTGAGGCCATCCCCCTCAACAACAGGTATACTTTGGAGAGTGTTGGGGAGATGACTTAGCAAAGGAAAGTCACAATGGTTGGGTCCCTGGCTCTGAGTCTGGTTTTGTGACTCAGATGGGAAGGGAGGAGAAGAGGCAAGCTATGAAGATAGGGGACTCATTAGCTAGGGGAACTGTAATAAGGTTCTGTGGATGAGAAAGAGATTCTCGGATGATATATTGCTTCCCGGGTGCCAGAGTCTGGGACATCTCAGATCAAGTCCTCAGCATTCTGAAGGGAGAGGTTGAATGGCCAGAGGTCCTGGTCCATGTAGTACCAGTTTTTCTGCATCATCCCCAACACAACCAGGCTGGGCTTGGAATGTCAGCTCACATTTGTGTAATTAAGTTTCTGGAGCCATCGTGATCATCAAAGTATCTGCCTAGTGGTGGAAGACTAGAAACATTCGTGGCAGAGGATGTCTGGGCAGCAGAAAAGGAGGATCTGCGAGATGCTGGGAGTGAGACCGATGTGGCCAGAGGCTGCTGAATTGCATTGGAGAGAGTGCTAATGGCTGTCAGATGACACTGGCCGTCTGCAACAAGTTTGTGGGCGTCAGCCGTGAGAGTGGAGATCGCAGACACCAGACTTTGATTGCCCGAGTGAACAGCTGTTGTAAGCGACAATACCCGTCTTCCAGATTAGACTGGGCTTGTTGGTATGAGATCATCTGCCTCATTGCTTCAGTAACTTCAAAATGGATTCAATCGCCTGCACCCTGTCCCCTACCTGATCAGTGAATCTCAAGGCAAAGGGCAGCTGCTGCCCCTCTCTGATGGGTCCGCTTTGTGTGGTTGAGACTTACTATCAAGGTATTTGGATATGGCCCAAGTGCAGAGAGAGAGAGACTGAAGCAGAGCAATAGCTCACATAACTGTGATGTGAACAGCATTTTAAGGGAAAGGAAAACAACAAACACTGGACCAAACAGAGCCACTAACTAAAACTCTCAAATGGAAAACTAGATGCCGCCACCGGAGTCCAAAGGAATATATAAATATAAAACAAATACTGGTAGTCTTCCACATCAGTAGAATCACTAATCCACTTTCTCAAGCAAAGACAAATGTAAGCAGGCAGCGTTACATTGCTGTGATTAGCTCAAGTCTCAACAAGCTCTGTAATGAAAAGCAGTTAAATGCCACCCTGGTTAATTAGTAATGAGTAATTAGCTAAAACCTGCATTTTCATGAGTGCAATTGCCGAATCTGCTGCGTAGCCCACCAGCGGGAACGTGTAGACTCTGAAGCAGAGTCCGTGGTTGTGACAATTAGTTAAAGGGCAAGACCTCCAGGGTTGTGACCTCAGGATTGCTACCCATGCCACGTGCTAATGAGGCTAGAATAGGAGGATTATACAGTTTAACACATGGCAAAGGAGTTAGTGTAAGAGGGATGGCGTAAGAGTTTTGGATCATTGGGTTCTCTTCCGTGGAAGGTGGAAAATATAAAAAAAAAGACAGTTTGCACCTAAAATGGAAGGGGACTAATATCCTGGTGGGAAGGTTTGCTAATGCTGCACGGTGAGGTTCAACTAGATTTGCAAGGGGATGAGAACCAGAGTGCTAGAACGGTTAGTAGAGAGGTTGTAGGGACAGATGTTGGTGAGGCCTCAGATAAAGTCAGGAATCAAAAGGTTGAGCACGGTGCGACTAGTCTCCTGAGTTGCGTATATTTCAATGCAAGAAGTATCATGGGAAAGGCAGATGAGCTCAGGGCACGGATCAACACCTGGAATAATGATATTGTAGCCATTAATGAGACTCAGCTGCAGGAGGGATTAAGGGAGACGAGGTGGCGTTACTAGTCTGGAAAAATATCATGGCAGTACTCTGTCAGGACAGACTGGAAAACTCGTCTAGTGAGGCATCATGGGTGGGATTGAAAAATAAGAAAGTTTTGATCATATTAATGGGCCTATATTACAGCCCACCCAACAGACTGAGGGATTTAGAGGAACAAATTTGTAGAGAGATCGCAGACTGTGCAAGAAACTTAACTTGCTTCATATTGACTGGGACTCATACTATAAAGGAACTAGATGCAATAGAGTTTGTCAAGTGTGTTCAGGAAAGTTTCCTTCATCAGTATGTTAAAGTTCCAATGACAGAATGTGTAATGCTTGATCTGTCATTAGGAAATGGCACAGGGCAAGTGACAGAAGTTTATGCAGGAGAGCACGTTGCATCTAGTGATCACAATGCCATTAGTTTCAAAGTAAATATGCAAAAAGATAGGTCTGATCTGTAGGTTGAGATTCTATATTGGAGAAAGGCCAATTTTAATGTTATTAGAGATTATCTGGCAAGTGTGAATTGAGACAGACTGTTTTCTGGCACAGGAGTACTTAGTAAATGGGAGACCTTCAAAAGTGAAATTTTGAGAGTACAAAACTTGTATGCGTCTGGTAAAATAAAAGGTGAAAATAGCAAGTTTAGGGAACACACACAAAATGCCGGTGGAACGCAGCAGGCCAGGCAGCATCTATAGGAAGAAACACAGTTGACGTTTTGGGCCGAGACCCTTCGTCAGTCCACCAGCATTTTGTGTCTGTTGCTTGAATTTCCAGCAACTGCAGATTTCCTCATGTTGAAGTTTAGGGAACCTTGGTTTTCAAGAGATATTGAGGCCATGGTAAAGAAAAGGTGTGTAGCAAGTAGGAACAAATGAGGTGCCGATGGAGTATAAGAAATGCAAGAGAAATCAGGCTGAAAGAAGGTATGAAGTTACCCTAGCTGACAAGGTGGGGATTCCACAGATATGGGATATTTGTTTTCTATCCCCAGGCAAATCAGGGTAAATAAATCCCCAGGGCCCGACAAGAAGTTCCCTTGGACCCTATGGGAGGCAAGTGCAGAAATTGCTGGGGTCCTGACATCCTTAGTGACAAGAGAGGTATCAGACTTTTGGAGGATAGCCAATGTTCTGCTGCTGTTTAAGAAAGGCTCCAAACATAAATCAGGAAATTAAAGGCCAGTGAGTCTGACAACAGTCGTGAGAAAGTTATTGGAAGGTATTCTAAAGTACTGCATGTAAGTATTTGGATAGTCATGGGCTGATTAAGAATAGTCAGCATGGCTTCATGTGTGGTAAGTCACGTCTAACCAATCTTACAGATTTTTTTTGAGGGAGTTACCAAGGCAGTGGATGTTGTCCACACAAACTTCAGTAATGCATTTGACAAGGTTCTGCATCGGAGGTTAGTCAAGTTCAGTCACTTGGCATTCAAGGTAAGGTATTAAATTGGATTTGACACTGGCTTTCTGGGAGAAACCAGAGGGCAATTGTAGATTGCTGTCACTCTATCTTTTGTTGTTGTCATCTATATCAATGATCTGGATGATAATGTGGTTAACTGGAACAAATTTCCAGATGACACCAAGACTGGAGAAGTAAGGCACAGTGAGGACGGCCATCATGCTGTGCAGAGGAATCGGGATCAGTTGGAAAAATGGCAGATGGAATTTAATGCAGACAAGTGTGAGCTGTTGTACTTCGATAGGATCAATCAGGGTAGGTTTTACCAAAGGGATCTGAGAATACAGGTCCACAATTCATTGAAAAATGCCCACAGAAAGAGAATTTCAAGTTTGTATGTGGTGATGTGTATGTACTTTTATATAAATTTCACTTTGAAGTGGCAGACAAGGTGAGTCAAAGATAGATGGGGTCGAAAAGAAAGCTTTTGGCACATTGGCCTTCATAAATCAAAGTACTGAATACTGAAGATGAGATGTTACGTTGAAGTGGTGTAAGATATAGGTGAGGCCTAATTTGGAACAATGCATGCAGTTTCCTCTGCACAGCATGATAACCTTTCTCGCTGTGCATTACTTCTCCAATCTTGGTGTCATCTGGAAATTTGCTCCAGTTAACCACATTATCATCCAGATCATTGATATACATGACAACAAAAGATTCAGGACTGATCCCTGTGGCACTCCACTAGTCACAAGCCTACAGGTTTAAAGACTACAGAGTAAATTCACAAGGATGTTGCTGGGTCTGAATGACCTGAGATATAACAAAGATCGAATAGGTTTGGACTGTATTCTTTATAATGTAGAAGCTTGGGAGGAAATTTGATAAAGGTATACACAATTATGAGGGGTTGTGTTGCCTTTATGGCATTTGTTTAGTTTATAATATTTTTGCTTTAGTAATTCGTTTGTTAGCATTTTTTAGTTAAAGTTAGGATTGTTTAAAGTAAATCCGTTGTCTGTGATATATCGCGGCATGTGATGACGTCACATCCGGTTTCGCCGCGTCTTGTGGGAAAATACAGGTTTGGAGAAACGGGAAGGAGGGGGCTCACATGTGCAGGATCAGCGCAAGAAAAGTTGTCTTTCTACACATTAGAAACATAGTGAAGCAACGCCGTAAGTTCATGAGATAATCGATATGTTGAATTAAAATGGTAACGCTGATTCTGTTAAAAGTAATGACAGTTGATAAGGTTTACGTTTTTGTTAGTTAAAGAGTTGCGGATAGTTTGTGTTGAAGTGTATTTAAAGCAATCAATGGCGTAGGTAGATTCTGACTGTATGCTGCATTTTAATGTAATGTAGTTGTTGTAATTTACTTTTGCAAGTATTTAACGATGTAAATGTGGTATCAAGAAGGAAACAAATACTGTACAGATTTTGTATTGTTTTATCAACAGTTTTCACCATACGTTAATGTGGAAGAGTGAACAGTAAACGTTAATCTTACTGCAATCCTGTTTTCATTGACTACGGTTTACCTCGGTGTTTAGTTCAGCGTTCTCTTACACCTGAGCGAGAACACTACAGGGGTATTGAAAGGGTAAATGGAAGGAGGCTTTTTCCACTGAGGTTGGGTGGGACTACAACCAAAGGTCATGGGTTAAGAGTTAAAGGTGAAAATTTTAAGGGGAACATGAGAGGAAACTTCTTCACTCATTGGGTTATGAGAGTGTGGAAGAGCTGCCAGTACAAATGGTGCATGCATGCTCAATTTGAACGTTTAAGAGAAGTTTGGATAGGTAAGTAGATAGTAGGGGTATGGAGGGCTATGGTCCTGGTACAGGTCAATGAAAGTGGGCAGTTTAATTTGTTTTGGCATGGACTAGATGGGCCAGAGAGTCTGTTTCTGGGCTGTGCTTTTCAACGTCTCTAATCATTCCCCATTCTGATTTCAGACTTTAGAGGATAGAGGTGTATTCTTACAACCCAGTTGTGTGAGACACAGCACTTTAGTAGCAGTGAAACTGACCCATAACATTTGAAAGAACTGGAAATAGAGGTTAACAACCAATCTCATTTTGCCTTGACCCAGAGATCTGAGGAATGAATAACTTGTCAAGACATAACTGCAGTCAGCTCATCTTGCAGAAAGACATGTATGAAATTCAAGGGAAACCTCTTCAGCCACAGCCTGATGACCATTTGGAACCTATCACCACAGGGAAAGTAAGGGGTGAACAGCAGGAATGGATTTAAAAGGCACAAAAATACAACTGCAGATGCTGTGGATCAAAGAATACAAGAACTCAGCAGGTCAGGCAGCATCCGTGAGAAAAAACTCTTTTCTCATGGATGCTGCCTGACCTGCTGAGTTCTTCCAGCGTTGTGTACGTATTCATGGATTTAAAAGGATTGTTGTGGAACAGGAACACCGGCAAGGACAAGCTGAGTTGGTTCCCCATTGTACAAAGTGCATAATAAATTCACTAAGTCCCCGAGACAGAGTTTAGAACTGATTTATTTGTCACAGATCTAGAATATTAAACTCCAGTCACATTAAAGGAGAATATCAGCAGAAGAAACTCCTCCGATGTCCAGTGACCAGATGTGGCCAGGAGGCGGGATAACTAAGGAAATCCCTTCCCACAGTTTGAGCAGGTGAACAGTTTCTCCCGTGTGAATTAACTGCTGTGCCAGCTGAGCTGATTTTGATCCCTTCCCACAGTCTGAACAGGTGAACAACCTCTCCCCAGTGTGAACAGACTGGTGTATTTCTAAGTGGGATGTATGAGTGAATCCCTTCCCAGGCACAGAACATGTGAACAGCCTCTTCCCTGTGTGAATGTGATGATGTACCTTCACTTAAAATGACCAAGGAAATCCCCTTCCACATCTGAGCAGGTAAGCTGCCTAACGCCATTGTGAATTTGCTGGTGGGCCAGCAGGTCAGTTGATTGAGTGAATCCCTCCCCACAGATTGAGCAGGTGAACAGCATCTCCCTAGTGTGAACTGATTGGTGTGTTTTTAGGTGGTATGAGTGAGTGAATCCCTTCCCACAAAAGGAACAAGTGAATGGCCTCTCTCCTGTGTGAACTCGCTGGTGTCTCTGTAGGTTTGAAGAGTTAGTGAAACCCTTCCCACAGTGTGAGCAGGTGAATGGCCTCTCCCCAGTGTGAACTCGTTGATGTAATTTTAGTTGAGATGACCGAAGAAATCCCTTCCCACAGTCTGAGCAGGTGAATGGTTTCTCCCCAATGTGAACTCGCTGGTGTGCCAGTAGGTCAGATGATCGAGTGAAACCCTTTCCACAGTCTGAGCAGCTGAACGGCCACTCCCCAGTATGAAGGGACTGGTGTGCCAGTAGGTCAGATGACCGAGTAAAACCCTTACCGCATTCAGAGCAGACGTACGGCCTCTCTCCTGTGTGAACTCGCTGATGTCTCTGTAGGTGGGATGAGTTAGTGAAACCCCTCCCACAGTGTGAGCAGGTGAATGGCCTCTCCCCAGTGTGAACTCGCTGATGTAGCTTCAGTTGGGATGACCGAGGAAATCCCTTCCCACAGTCTGAACAGGTGAATGGTTTCTCCCCAGTGTGAACTCGTCGGTGTGCCAGTAGGTCAGACGACCGAGTGAATCCCATCCCACAGACTGAGCAGGTGAACGGCCACTCCCCAGTGTGAACTGACCGGTGTGCCAGTAGATCAGACGAACGAGCGAATCCCTTACCACATTCAGAGCAGATGTACGGCCTCTCTCCTGTGTGAACTCGCTTGTGCCTCTGCAGGTGGGATGAGTTAGTGAAACTCTTCCCACATTCTGAGCAGGTTACTGGCCTCTCCCCAGTGTGAACTAATTTGTGAGCTAGTAGGTGAGATGATTGTGTGAATTCCTTCCCACATTCAGAACAGGTGAACAGCCTTTTCACAGCGTGTTTACGCTGGTGTACCACTAGTTGAGATGACCAAGTGAATCCCTTCCCACAGTCTGAGCAGGTAAACGGCCTCTCTCCAGTGTGAACTAATTGGTGTACCAGTAGGTGAGATGATTGTGTGAATCCCTTCCCACATTCAGAGCAGGTGAATGGTCTCTCTCCCGTGTGAACTCGCCTGTGTAGCTTCAGCTTAGACGACCGAGTGAATCCCCTCCCACAGTCTGAGCAGGTGAACGGCCTCTCTCCTGTGTGAACTCGCTGGTGTAGCGTCAGTTGAGATGACCGAGTGAATCCTTTCCCACAGTCTGAGCAGGTGAAAGGCCTTTCCCTAGTGTGAACTCGCTGGTGTGCCAATAGGTCAGATGACTGAGTGAATCTCTTCCCACAATCTGAGCAGGTGAATGGCCTCTCTCCCGTGTGAACTCGCTGATGTATCTTCAGTTGAGATGACCGAGAAAATCCCTTTCCACAGTCTGAGCAGGTGAATGGTTTCTCTCCAGTATGAACTGACTGGTGTGCCAGAAGGTCAGACGATCGGGTGAATCCCTTCCCACAGTCTGAGCAGGTGAATGACCTCTCCGCAGTGTGAACTAACTGGTGTGCCAGTAGGTAAGAAGACCGAGTGAATCCCTTCCCACAGTCTGAACAGGTGAACGGTCTTTTTCCAGTGTGAATTGACTGGTGTGTCAGTAGGTGAGACGATCGAGTGAATCCCTTCCCACATTCAGAACAGATGAATGGCCTCTCTCCTGTGTGAACTCGTTTGTGCCTTTGTAGGTGGGATGAATGAGTGAATCCCTTCCCACATTCTGAGCAGATGAACGGCCTCTCCCCAGTGTGAACTCGCTGATGTATCTTAAGTTGAGAAGACCGAGTGAATCCCTTCCCACAGTCTGAGCAGGTGAAAGGCCTCTCTCCACTGTGAACTAACTGGTGTGCCAGTAGGTCAGATGACCGAGTGAATCCCTTCCCACAATCTGAGCAGGTGAACGGCCTCTCCCCAGTGTGAACTCGCTGATGTAACTTCAGTTGAAATGATCGAGGAAAACTTTTCCCACAGTCTGAGCAGGTAAAGGGCTTCTCCCCAGTGTGAATTCGCTGATGTTCCTTCAGTTGATATGACCAACGAAATCCTTTCCCACAGTCTGAGCAGATGAATGACATCTCCCCAGTATGAACTGACTAGTGTGCCAGTATTTCAGATAACTGAGTGAGTCCCTTCCCACAGTCTGAGTAGATGGAATGTTTAAATGAATCTCTTTCCACAGCTCTTTATCAATTCTCTGGCAAGTCAGAAAGTGAGATGTCAGATGGACTGATCCCTCGCACTGTCAATGTAGTGGAAGAATTGATCTCCAGTGAACAAATGCTGGTGGGTTGTCAGCACCCCGGTTCCTGTGGATTTCACTGAGTTACAACAGAAAACTTCATTTCAGGCACAAAGCAGTTTTCCCACTGCGATGAGATATTTCTTCACCTCCTAGGATCAATAACAAATATATCAGTTACAAAGGAAATGTCTGGCCACTCCTTAAATACCAGCACAGAGACAAATAAACTGTCATGTAGTTGTATTTGAGATTCCTGTACACAAATTCTTTGTTATTTCTAACCTGTAAAAAGGTTTACAAATGACATCAACACACATAAAATGCTGGTGGAACACAGCAGGCCAGGCAGCATCTATAGGGAGAAGCGCTGTCGACGTTTCGGGCCGAGACCCTTCGTCAGGACTAACCGAAAGGAAGGATAGTAAGAGTTTTGAAAGCAGTGGGGGGAGGGGGAAATGCGAAATGATAGGAGAAGACTGGAGGGGGTGGGATGAAGCTAAGAGCTGGAAAGGTGATTGGCGAAAGTGATACAGAGCTGGAGAAGGGAAAGGATCATGGGACGGGAGGCCTCGGGAGAAAGAAAGGGGGGGGGAGCACCAGAGGGAGATGGAGATCAGGCAAATAACTAAATATGTCAGGGATGGGGTAAGAAGGGGAGGAGGGGCATTAACGGAAGTTAGAGAAGTCAATGTTCATGGCATCAGGTTGGAGGCTACCCAGCCGGTATATAAGGTGTTATTCCTCCAACCTGAGTTTGGATTCATTTTGACAATAGAGGAAGCCATGGATAGACATATCAGAATGGGAATGGGACGTGGAATTAAAATGTGTGGCCACTGGGAGATCCTGCTTTCTCTGGCGGACAGAGCGTAGGTGTTCCGCGAAACGGTCTCCCAGTCTGCGTCGGGTCTCACCAATATATAAAAGGCCACACCGGGAGCACCGGACACAGTATACCACACCAGCCGACTCACAGGTGAAGTGTCACCTCACCTGGAAGGACTGTCTGGGGCCCTGAATGGTGATGAGGGAGGAAGTGTAAGGGCAGGTGTAGCACTTGTTCCGTTTACAAGGATAAGTGCCAGGAGGGAGATCGGTGGGAAGGGATGGGGGGGGGGGGATGAGTCGACAAGGGATCCCTGCGAAAAGCAAAAAGGGGGGGAGGGAAAAATGTGTTTGGTAGTGGGATCCCGTTGGAGGTGGCGGAAGTTACGGAGTTACCTACGCTCGGTCTGCCAGAGAAAGCAGGATCTCCCAGTGGCCACACATTTTAATTCCACGTCCCATTCCCTTTCTGATATGTCTATCCATGGCCTCCTCTATTGTCAAAATGAATCCAAACTCAGGTTGGAGGAACAACACCTTATATACCAGCTGGGTAGCCTCCAACCTGATGGCATGAACATTGACTTCTCTAACTTCCGTTAATGCCCCTCCTCCCCTTCTTACCCCATCCCTGACATATTTAGTTGTTTGCCTGTTCTCCATCTCCCTCTGGTGCTCCCCCCCTCCTTTCTTTCTCCTGAGGCCTCCCATCCCATGATCCTTTCCCTTCTCCAGCTCTGTATCACTTTCGCCAATCACCTTTCCAGCTCTTAGCTTCATCCCACCCCCTCCGGTCTTCTCCTATCATTTCGCATTTCCCCCTCCCCCCACTACTTTAAAATCTCTTACTATCTTTCCTTTCGGTTAGTCCTTACGAAGGGTCTCGGCCCGAAACGTCGACAGCGCTTCTCCCCATAGATGCTGCCTGGCCTGCTCTGTTCCACCAGCATTTTGAGTGTGTTGCTGTTTGAATTTCCAGCATCTGCAGATTTCCTCGTGTTTACAAACTACATCAATGGGTCAAGGACATTTCAGATAATTTTAGTCTCAGTGCTGAGCTCTGACATCTGTTACAGTGAGTTTCAACAAATCATCCTCTAACTGGGCATGGATCGGACTGACGACCACATTCTCTGCCTGTCTTCCTCTCTGTATTGGAATGGACCATTTCTGCCTGCTTCAGTTTGTGACTTGGCTCACTTGACTTTCTCCACTAGTATTATTTTAAGTTCAGGTCATGTCCCACGAGCTGCAAAGACATGGCTGCTCCTGGAGGTTTTCTCATTACTCTTGAACCCCCCCCCCCCCACCCCCAACCAGTAGTGACAGTAGTGAACTCATCAATAGCAATGCTAAAAAATATGACGGGGAGGGCAATATTTCTCATGCGAGTGTGGCACTTTAGTGATGTGAAATCTACAGATCACTTGTTACCCCGAACAAAGGTATTTATGTAATATCATTATGTACCCAGGGAGAACGGGTCAAACATGTTCACACTGGAAGAAAGGTTCAGAAGGGGAGGAGGTAGAACAAAGGTGATCATCTCAAGAATTAAAGCTGGAGGGATTTTGTTATTTTTTTCCCGAGTTCCTAACTCTTGGATTTAGATAGCTGCAGATTGGGAGCCTCTGGGCGGTCGATCCTCTGCCTGCGGTTCCTTACGCGCCCCGCACACCGGCGGGGAAAACGGTGAAAGTGTCACCCATTTTTCCTTTGTACTCGCCGGAATCCGGCACGCTCCGCGATGCACATGCGCCACCCAAATGGCGCAAGCAACCTCGCTCACCAGCGAAGGATCCTGAGAGCTCGGGTGGGGATCGTGGGGCCGAGAGAGGGGAAAGAGTGCAGGGCCACGCTGCGTCCAGGCTCACGGTAATTGTCACTAAGCCGGAGCGCGGAAAGCGGTGCCGATTAAAACCCCCACCCCGGGTACCGCTCCTACCTGCTGTCGGTT
This sequence comes from Hemitrygon akajei, assembly GCF_048418815.1. Lineage (NCBI taxonomy): Eukaryota > Metazoa > Chordata > Chondrichthyes > Myliobatiformes > Dasyatidae > Hemitrygon > Hemitrygon akajei. Next base: position 172,084,792 of record NC_133124.1, on the reverse strand, counting down.
CTCCGATTCCTTTTGTCCACTTAGCGAATGCGCAGTACTGCGAACTGGCTGCACTGTTACGCCTGCGCATTTGGTCGGTAGGTCACTAAAGCCGAATTCCTATGCGCGAAGGTTTCTGGGTAAAGCAAGGCGCCATTAAAGCACCGCAAGATGCTGGAGGAACTCAGCATGCCAGGCAGCATTCATGGAAAAGAGTAAACAGTTAACGTTTTGGGCCGAGACCCTTATTTAGTAATGGTACCATTAAAAACGTTCGCAAGCACCGATTCCATGCTACATCCCTCAAAAATAATGTTTTTATGTCGAAAACTCAGCGGCTACTTTAACGCAGCAGTCCTCTAGATACAATATACTCAATATCGTGTATCAGATGTTAAAATTCCAACGCAGAGAAAAAACGCACATGATACTGCAGATGCTGAAAGTATAGACACACACAAAGTGCGGGAGGAACTCAGCAGGTCAGGCAGCATCAAAGCAGAGGAATAAATAGTCTAGAGATGATGAAGACTCTCAGCAAGAAACGTCGATTGTTTGTTCCTCTCCATAGTTGCTGCCTAACCGCTGAGTTTCTCCAGCATTTTGCAGAATAAACGACATTTTTTCAGTCAATCGGTCTCTAAATGTTGCTTACCTTTCATTTGTAGCCACATCCTCTTTGTCTGATTCCCTTCTCCATCCCATAGACTATAGCCCTACCACGTTCTAGAGCCCCAAGGCCCTGATTTGTGCTGGATCTCTTTGGTTTCAGATCCTATTCCATCAAAAATTTACCCACCATTCTGCTGTCAGACTTTCAAGGAGAGTGGTTGTGTGAGGCACAGCTCTTTGAAATCAGTGAAAATGACCCAAAATGTTGAAAAGAGCAGAGAAGAATGACTTTAGGTAGCCACAACATTCTTCTCTGGCCTGAGGAACAAGGAATACTTGGTACCAAACCCCAGTGTATGCATCTTCTGCTGCAGTCTGCAGAAATTTATTCAGGAAATTCAAGGTAAATGTGGAAGAAAATATCTAGGATATGGTTAAAAGAGCTGTGTCTATTGCTAAAGTTTAGTGTCCTTGAGAACATTCTGTGTTTTTCAAATTAAAGTTCCTAATCTACATAACTAAGATAATATTTCTGGCCAAAATCCCTCATTAAAGTGATAACATGGCTTCACAAATGCAATGAGTGTAGACAAAAAAAAAGTCATGATAAAAAGCAACACACACAGAATGCTGGAGGAACTCAGAAGGCCAGGCTACCTCCACCTTCTTATTCTGACTCTTCAGCTTTTTCAGTCCAGTCGTGATGAAGAGTCTCAGCCCAATATGTCGACTGTACTATTTTCTAGAGATGCTGCCTGGCCTCCTGAGTTCCTCCAGCATTTTGTTTATGTTGCTAGGATTTCTGGCAACTGCAGATTGTTTCTTGTTCATGAAAGATGTCATTATGAACTAACTCCTTTGTTCTGCTAAGTTCACACATGACTGCTACTAAATATAAAGACAAACTTTTCCCTTGTACTTCAGAGTTCCAATCTGAGTTGTGAGCTCTCAATGCTAAGATAAAAGATTTGGCACTTGAAGTCAGCTAATGAGCTTTACTTTAAAAATTCTCTGACAGTAAACCTCTTCACTAACAGCATGATGACCAGTGGTAACCTGTCATCACAGGGACAGCGAGAGGTGAATGCAGTGATGGATTTAAAAAACACTGACATAAAACTGATGTGAATTTGCTGGTGTTTCAGCAGGTGGGATGATTGAGTAAATCTCCTTGATCACTCAGGATAGAAGTGTGGACTATAGTCATGTGAACTTTCTGGAGCCTCACAAGCTGGATTAACCTTCCCACACCCAGAGCAGGTGTATGACTACGCCCCTGCAGGAACTGGCTAGTGTTGCACTAGCTCAGGTGATTGAATGCATCCCTTCCCAAACTTGGAATGGATGAATGGCCTCTCCCTAGTATGAACTCTGCTGTTTTTGCAGATCAGATCCTTGGATGAATCCCTTGTTACACATGGACCAGGTGAATGGCCTCTCCTGGTGTGAACTTGTTCGTGTATCTGCAAGTCTAATGAATCCCTTCCAAACTGAGAGAAAGTGAATTACACCTCACTTTTACTCTCTGACTACTTATCAGGTCGGATTAAAGATGTGTACCCCAATTTTGGATTTTCATTGCTATGAATGGTGTGATGTCTTTGTAAGCATCTCTTGGATCAGTGGCATTCAAGTGCTGTTGACTGACAGACACAGCAGAACTGACGTGCTGTTGTGTTTGAGATTCCCATACACAAATTCTTTGTCTTTTCTGCTTTGTAAAATATTTGCCAAGGACATCAGTGGGAGAAGGACAATATTTCAATGAAGATTATGGTAACCTCTGATTACACAGTTACGGTGAGTCTCAACACAATTTGGAAGAACTGCACCTCATTTTCTAACTGGACACAGTTTATGCATTTCAGCAAAATATCAAATTCTCTGTCTTCCCAACTAACAGAATGGGTCATTTTTGCCCTTCATCAATCTGTGACCTGGCACAGTTTGTTTCTTTACATTTGTATAGTTTCACGTCGTCACAGTCCTATGAAGAGCACATTCTCTTTATGTGGCTTCTTCTGATCATTGTGATCCTCCTGGCATTTGACAGAGGTAAACTCAGGGTCAGCAATGACACTGAACCTCAAAAGTAGGTGAGTAGGTCCTGAATGGTCATGAGGGAGGAGGTGTAGAGGGGCAGGACTGACACTTGTTCTGCTCTTAGGAAATAAGGTGCTGCTGCATTTCAAATGGAGATGTGTGGAAATTTCGGGAACTCTATATCCTGGAGTAAAACCTCTAGGATTTTCTGGCCCATTTGGTGGGGAAGCCAGGTGGTTGCCTACACTTGAGGTGGAAATGGGTAAATATTTAATGGAGCAAGGAGCTGAAGGATACGGAAATGGGCACAGGAGCTGGAATCAGTGTAGATCAGCCACGATCGTGTTAAATAACTAAAAGGCATAAGGCATAGGAGCACAATTAGGACATTTGGCCCATTGAGTCTACTCCACTACTCCATCTTGGTTGATTTATTATCCTTCTCAAACCCATTCTCTGTCTTCTCCCCGTAATATTTGACATCCTTACTAATCAAGAGCCTATATGTCACGAACTCGTGTCATGGGTAGAGTATACTGAGGGAGCTGAGTTTTTTGTTTGCTGTTGGTTTTACTTTGCATTATTCATGTTTTATTAATTATCTGTATTGTTACTTTTGTGTTTTTATGTTATTGTTAGTTCTTCTCTAGTTTACATTTAAGTTGCAATCTTCCTTGTTTATTTCCAATTAATTCTCCGATACTTTGCAGATGTCCAATTAAGTATACTTGGACTTTTGTCTCTTATTAGGATAGTTGCTAGTCAGCTTGTCATTAGTCTAGGGTTTTACCAGCTGGGCACACTGTGTATTCTAACCCCTCGTTGGCTTGGTTGTCCTAATGCTTGCCTACTGACGTTCTGGCTGAGTTATCCAAGACTTTGTAAGTTCAATTGTTTTGTTTTGTTAATAAAATTTCCTAGATTTGTTTAACCCTTCTGAGCCTCTGTGTAATCCAGCGCTTAGATCCGAAAATTCAGCGTGACAGTATGACCGAGCCATCCCTGGATCCAGCAAGATTTGGCTTTTGGTTAGCAACAACGTTCGGCAGCCAGTCTGCACGAAGAGATGCTGCAAGTATCATGACCTCCTTAGAGATCCACAGAGTCAGTCAGTCAGTCAGAAACATCCCCATCTGGGCCAGAAGGTGTTGAAAAGTTGCCTAACCCCAAGCACTTTGATGGAAACCCTGAGACTTGCCATGGGTTCCTAACACAGTGTTCTTTGGTTTTAGAGCTGCCACCTTTCAAGATTTCAACTGAATGGAGCAAGGTGGCACATGTGATATCCTTCCTGTTGGGTAAGGCTCTTCTGTGGGTTACGGCATTGTAGGAGAAATGCTCTCAAATGTTCAACCATTGGCTCATTGGCTATTTCGCAAGAGCCATGAGAAGGGAACTCTACCTCCCTGCTCCCTGTTGGTGGGGGGGGGGGGGGGGGAAGGTGTGGGACAGCAGGCAGCTGACAAATTTCTCCGTATGTGTCAGAGGGTCACAAATCATGGCCAACTACTGCATCGAGTTCCAGGCACTGCCGCTTGTGAGCAGCTGGTAAGGAGAAGCCCTTGCTGCCATATTCTACCGAGGACTGGTTGAAAAGCTTGCGGAGGAACTGGCAGCCTGTGAACTGGGTTCAGGACCATGATGGACTGATTGGCTATCTGACTTGACTTGATAATTGGATGCTGAAGTGACAGAGGGAGCATTGCAGTAATTTCCCCAGATTAGAGTCCTTCAGTCCCCATTATTCACCCAGATTTAAGATTCGTACAACTACCTCACCCGCAGGCCGTTCAGCTGGGCAGGACCATTCTCACCCCTGCTGAGCAGGACAAGAGGATGAGAGAGAGGTGGTGTCTTTATTGTAGAGGAGTTGGGTACTTTTGACCTTCTTGTCCAGACAGGGTGGGAAACCCCAAGGGCCATCCAGTAGAGGGATGTTCGTGACAGTCCCAAAGATACCTCCTAATGCTATGTCATCTGGGTACATATACTCTCTTTATTGGCTTAAGGTGACAAGGAACTGGCCCTTCCAGCATTTATAGCATTATATTTTAGATCTGGTGATGGCCTAACAGCTGGGAGTCCCAGTCTCTAAGTTAAATCATCTCATGACAGCGACTGCTCTTAATGGTAGATCACTTGAGCCAGAAAGAGTATCATGTTTCAGAGCCCCTTTGCCTCTCAATAGCAGGCCATCCCTAACTGCTTCGATTTCACCTTATCTATTCTCCTGGGATCCCTCTCTTAAGGTGTCCCTGGTTGTCACATCATGGCCCTGTTATAGACTGGTCTAACAGCAGTATCCTGTGCTGGGCTTCCAGCTATCATGTCTGCCTCCCAGACGCTTCCTGAGTTCCTGAGTTTGCCTCTGACAATCCTGAGTTTGTGACTTATGATGATCTCAAAAAAGATCCCCTTGGGTATTCTGACTTTCTTAAGCTATTTAGTAAATAGATGGCAACCACACTGCCTCTCCATGGGCCATAGAGTTATTGCCAGGGACCTATCCACTCTTTCAGGACCTGAAAGACTGATCATCAACAAATATGTTCAAGAGGCCTCAGGGTTTATCAGAGCCTCCACTTTTCTGGTGACAGCAGGGTTCTTTTTTGTGACCAAAAAAAATGGGTTCCTGAGACCTTGCATATATCATAGGGGCTTAAAAAAAACGGTTAAGAATCACTACCCCTTGTCCTAATTAACACAATATTTGAATTGTTGCAAGGGCAACTATTTTCACCAAGATGGATCTGAGGGGTGCTGATAATTTAATTTGTATCACGAAGGGGACAACTGGATGACAGCCTTTAATACCCTGACAGGACCTCAAGGATACTTGGTGATGCTCTTTGTGCTGGTCAACACTACAGCTGTCTTTCAGACACTTATTAATGAGGGAAATGGTTATCAAGTTTGTGTGTGTGTGTACCTTGATGACATTTTCAGTTTTTTAAAAACTCCTATGAGAAGCATGTCATGAATAAAAAGCACGTTCTTCAGTGCCTGTTAAAGAATCTCTTGTTGGTGAAATTAGGGAAGGGTGAGTTCTACATTCCTGAAGTCTCCTTCTTGGGATTATCATCCCTCAGGAAATCTTCTTATGGAACCTGGAAACAACCTGTGCAGTGCAGAACTGGCCTCCACCTACTTTTGTTAAACAAGTTCAGTGGTTTTTACAAGAGCTTTGTTCAAAACTCTAGCTCAATAGCAAAGCCACTGATGAACCTGACCAAAAAGACACAGGGTTCTTTCCATTGGTCCCCGGAGGCTGAGACAATTTTTATGAGCTGAGTAGTTTTGTTACTGCCACAATTCTGCATCTCCCGATCCAGAGCTACCCTTCACTGTGGAGGTAAACGCATCTGATCTTAAATTGGGTGTCGTTTTATCTCAGAGATCCGCTGTTGACCAGAAACTCCATCCCTGTGACTATTTTTAAAGATGTCTGTCACCAACGGAGGTAAATTCCGACATTGCGAATAGGGCACTCTTGGTGGTGAAGTTGGCACTAGAGGAGTGGTGGCATAGACTTGAGGGGCTAAGCACCCATTCGTTGTCTGGATGGACCATGAGAACTTGGCTTATATTCTGGATGCACAAAGACTGAATACCCAACAAGTTCACCGTCATTATTGTTTAATTGTTTTAATTTTATTATGGCATATCATCCTGGGTCTAAAAGTCATAAATGATGCATTGTTGAGACAATTTGAGCCCTTATATGATGAAGAGGCTGGATTCCACTATCCTGGGTAACCTCTGTCTTGTGGGATGTGGATTCCCAAGGTAGCAAGCCCATGAAGGGAATAACCAGGTATCAGAAGGTGGTCCTGCTGATCCAATCTGAGTTGCAAACTAAGGTTCTTAAGTGGGGTCATGCTTCTAACATAACAGGTCACTCTGGTATCTAGTACACTTTAGAGTTCATTAAAAGAATATACCGTTGGCCGGGTATACAGTATATAAGGACATTAGGTCGATCGTGCAGACTTGTGACATCTGTGCTCATTACAAAAATCCTAAATCCTTTCCTCAAGGCCTTCTTCAACCTCTATCCATTCCTTCACACTTCTGGTCTCAACTTTCTCTGCATTTTATTACCAGTCTGCCCCTATCACACCCCTTTATCACTATTTTAGTTGTGGTCAATAGCTTTTCCGCAGCTTATCAAATTCATTCTGCTAAGCAAGCTCCATAGGCCGAAATTCTGATGCACCAAAATTCTGTTGTATACTTGGTTTTCGCACTGATACTATGCTGGACAGAGGTCCCCAATTCAACTCCAAGTTCAGACAAATTGATCGGAGCTACCTCTCACCTTTCCTTGTGATTCTGACTGAGAAGATGAACCAGGACCCGGAGTGAACCCTTTGCTGCCTAGTGCCTGGTAATCCATCCACTTAGTGTGTGCAGAGTTCACTCACCCTACTCATCAACATCCATCACTGGGTATGACCGCTTTCGAACGTCAGTTTGGGTTTCAGCCTCCTCTCTAACCCTGATCAGGAGGCAGAGGTTGGTATCCCTTCACCTGAATAATTTGTTCAGAGGTACAAGCGAAGGTGGTTCAAGGCCAAAGAGAATCAGGAACTGAGTTCAGCTCAGCATCAAGCTAATGCCAACAGAGAGAGGCAGCTGGGTCCCTCTCTTTGTATTGGTCAGCAGGTTTGACTTCCAACTGAAAATCTTCCACTCAAACTAGAATCGTGAAAACTAGCCTCTGGCTTATCAGTTCCTTTGAAGTCATTAGGAAAATTAACCCGGTAACATGCAGTTACAACTTCCCCGTTCTTCATGTATCCAGATTGAAACTTTTACTTGTAGCCCCTTGGCCCCAATTCCCAAGCCACCCCCCCCCCCCCCCCCACCAAGGACCACGGACAGTGAAACTGTCTCAGCAGGAGTGCTTAATTTACGGAAATTAAGGGGGTTGGTGGACTGGCAAGGATATATCATGGAGGAATGGTGCTGGGTTCCTTCCAGAGATATTTTAGATCATGATCTTATTTCAGAATTCCATTGCCTACATTCACATATTCGTGAGCTGTCAGGTGCTGGCCATGAGAGGAGGGGTTCTATCAGGACCTCAGATCATTGGTAGAGTATCCTGAGGGCTCCGAGTTTTTTGCTCTTGTTTTTCTTTTTTATTATTTGCATTTTATCAATTATAGTCATCTGTATTTATGCTTTTGTGTTTTTGTGTAATTGTTAGGTCTTCTCTAGTTTACATTTAAATTGCAATTGTCCTTGAATACTTTCAATTAATTCTCCAAGACTCCGCAGGTGTCCTATTAAGCAGTCTGGGACCTTTTTGTCTTATTAGAATATAGTTACTTGTTAGCTTAAACGAGTCAGGGGTTTTATCAGCTGGGCACAGATTCTTTCATGCCTTGAGTGTATTTAAAGGGGAAGTGATAACCCCTCATTGGTCCAGCCATTCTGATCCTTGCCTAGTGAAGTTCTGGACAAACTATGCATGAACTTGTACATTCAACTGTTATGTTTTGTTTTAATGCTCATCAGATCCATGAGCAGTCTCAGAAATCATACCATCAGGTTCAAGAACAGTAATTACTCCTCAACCATCAGGCTCCTGAACCAAAAGGGATAATGTCATTCAATTTCTCATCCCATCGACCAACTGTTCCCACAGCCCATAGACTCACTTCCAAAGACTCTTCATCTCATGTTCGCAATTTCTATAGCTTATTTATTATTATTATTGTTGTTGTTATTATTATTATTATTAGCTTCTGCTTTGGACCTGTTGTGCCGGTAGGAAAATTGGAGTATATGCATGTCGCTTCTCAGGCAGAAGTTGATATGTTTTATCACCAACTTCTCAAAACACTTCATCACTGCAGATGTAAGTGCAACTTGACGATATTCATTCAGGCAGGTTACCATATTCTTCCTAGGCACTGGTATATGATCAACAGAGGTCTTTCGTACTTGGCCAGGTACACTCTCTGGGCTGGATGCGTACTGTGGGTTCATCATCCTGAAGGACCCTCTCACATCGACCTCAAAGACTGAACTCACAGCATCATCGGGGCAGTGGGAGATTGTGATGGCTCCTCCATGGTTTGGTGGTGAGAACCAGTATAGAAGGCATCAAGGCTGTTGTCATCTTTGTCAGTTGACTTCACTTCTTAAGAGGTGGTAGTATTCAGGCCATGCCACAGCTGTCAACCATCCTTCATTGATTCAGGTTTAGTTCAGAATTGCCACTTCACTCATAAGATGGCTTTCCAAGACCATGTGTGGACCTCTTGCAACTTCTGTGGTCACCAAACCGGAATGCTTCTGATCTGGCCCTCAGTTAGTGTGACACTATTGCACCTCGGGGTGTTCCGGAGTTCGAAATTCAACTCCTGTGCCATCCTGTAAGGAGTCTCTGTATGTCCTGCCTGTGGAATGCTTATGTTTACTCCGGTTCCCCTGGTTTCCCCCACATTTCAAAGACATACTGGGTAGGTTAATTGGTCACTGTAAATTGTCCTGTGATTAGGTTAGCATTAATCAGGTTTGTCAGGGGTTGCTGGGGCAGTTTGAGTCAGAAGTCCGGAAGGCCAACTCCATCGTGTATCATAAAATAAAATAAAATAAAATTCCTTCCTTCCACCAAAGTGCAGGACCATACACTTCCCAACACTATACTCCATCTGGCACTTCTTTGCACCTTCTCCTAATGTGCCCAAGTCTCTCTGCCCCTCTACCCACCTTTATATCTTTCACAAACCATCAATTTCATCATCCAAATGATTGACATATGAAGGCTAAAGAAGTGGTATCAATACCTACCCCTACAGAACACCACTGATTACTGGCAGCTGACAGATAATATGCCCCATTTATTCCCATTCTTTGCCTACTGCCAATCAGCCAATTATCTATCCATGCTAATATCTTTTCTATAATACCCTGGGCTCTTTTCTTGTTTAGCATTCTCATGTGCAGTATCCTGTCAAAGGCCAAAGAAGGAGGAATGTGATAAAAAGAAAACAGTGAACCATGGGAGAAAGGGAAGGAAGAGGGGCACCAGAGGGAGGACATGAGCAGGTGAGGAGAAGAGAAGGCATGTGAGGGGAGCCAGATTAGGGAATGGTAAAAGGGAGAAGAGGGAGGAGGAGAAATTATTGGAAGTTAGAGAAGTTGATATTGATACCATCAAGTTGGAGACTACCCAGATGGAGTATGAGGGTGGCACCATTGTTACTGTAGAGGAGGCCATGAACGGACATATAAGAATAGGAGTAGGAAATAGAATTAAACTGCGTGGCCATGGGATGTTCCACCTTTTGTGGTGGACAGATCAAAGGTGCTCCATGTAGTGGTCCCCCAATCTACACTGGGACTCAACATTTAGGAGGCTGCACCAGAGTACAGGAGACAGTAGATAAATCCAACAGAATTGTCACCTCACCTGGGAGAATGTTCGATGCCTTGAATGGTGGTGATAGAGAAGGTTGGGGGGGGGGGTGGGTTGTAGCACTTGTTCTGTTTACAGGAGTAAGTTCCAGGAGGGAGATCAGTGGAGAGGAATGTGTGGAAATTGTGGACAAGTAGAGAATGGTGGGTGGAGAAAGGAGGGAAGGGAGGAAATGGTGTATTTAGGATCCCATTGAAGATGGCGGAGTTACAGAGAGTAATATGCTGGATGTAGGTACGACAAGGGCAACTCTGTTCCCGTTATGATGGTGGGAAGATGGGTGAGGGCAGATTTACGGGAAATAGAAAAGATGCGGGTAAGGGCAGCATCGATGGCAGAGGAAAGAAAACCTTGTTTTTTGAGGTAGGAGGATATCTCAGATGTTCTGGAAAGGGAAGTTTCATCATGGGACTGCGGCAGAGATGGAGGAAATTGGAAAAGAGAATATCGTTTTTTACAGGTAATAGGGTGGGAAGAGGTACAGTAAGGATAGCTGTGAGAGTCAGTAGGTTTATAAAATCTGTTAGTTAGTTGACAGTTTGTCTCCAGAGACAGAAAGACCGAGAAAAGGGAGAGAAGTGTCAGAAATGGACCAAGCAAATCTAAGGCAGTTGGAGGCAAAGTTGCTGAACATATCTGTAAGGTAGCTTCTGTAGAAGTCAAAGTCAAAGTAAACCTATTATCAAAGAATGTATACATACGAACTTGGGATTTATCCTCCTGCCGACATCACAGGAAAATACAGAAATACTACAGAATTCATGAAAAGCCAAAGATAAACAAAGAATGACAAACAGGCAATATGCAAAAGACAAATTGTGCATGTAATGCTGACCAAGATATCATCTGCTAACAGTGTCATAACCAACTGCTTGGGAAGTCACTGCAATCCCATGGTCTAGAGGAAAGGAGGCTCTCTCACAGAGTTCCACACTCTTGGTTGGACTCACAGCTTCCGATGGATGCCCTCCTCCAGACGAGAGACATTTACTTCCATTTGCCCAATGGGAAGCTCCAAATTCCCAACTCCGAGCGCCACATGCTTCAATACAAACGCCTCCGCCTCAACCTCACACTGATCCTGACTTCCCTGTTTCTCACCCTCAGGAGATGCGGCATTTCCAAGCTGGTTAAAACAATGTATCTCAGTGGTCAAGTTAATTTCTCATGGTGCAATAGGTATATAATTGATGTTGATACCTTCATCTCTCGACAGCGAAGGGGAAAGGGAACAGATTCAGGGCAAGTTGAGGGGTGAACCAAGTGGTCACACAGACATTCTATCTGGCCTCCCAGCAGTGACTAAGAAGGGGCAACAAGGGACAGAATGTGTCTGGTAGATTAGATAACCACAGAGGTACTGAAGTATGCTAATGATAGATATTCAAACCACATCAGGCAAGGTCACAATGACTTCACACTGGACAGTGTGACGTCAAGACCTAGGAGAAAGGGAAACAGCAACTCCAGCTCATAGCCAACTATCAGAGGGCAGAAGCAATTTGGGGGGGGGGGGTGGGGAGAGATACAGAGACAAAGGGGTAGAGACACAGAGACAGGCAGAGGGTAAAGAGAAGGAGGGAGAGTCTAGCACTTACTGAGGCCTGCTTGTCAAATTTAGGATGTTTCAAAGGACGCTTGAAAACATCTAAGAATTATCTTGAATAGTCACTGCTAACATGGGAACATTTCTTAATGCAGTCAAGTTGCAAAGTATGAGACCGGAGATCAGACAGAGGTCATAAACAAAAAGATAGATCCAGCATCAACTTTTTTCTGACAAGGAAAACTAAATTTAATCCCAAACCCTGTCCGTGTCCCACAGCCCATCTCCTGGCCCTGACATAGTCCTGAACCACACCTCACCTCCAGCCATCACGCTACTCCTTACGTGTCACCCAAAGACCCAGCCTGAACATCTGATGCACCATCAATAACTCTCTGAGACATGAGGCAAGACATAGGCTTTTATTGGCTGGAAGAAAGAACAAGCAGCAATTGACCACCACACTGCATCCTGGAGACTGAGGCCGGGGCAGTGTCTCCAATCACCTTTATACCGGGGTCTGTGGGAGGAGCCAGAGGAGCAGTCAGCGGGGGTGGGGGGGCATGTCCAGACAGGTATATGTAGTTCACCACAACATCAGACCTTGAGAAGCCATCAGAGACCTCGGCAAGAGATGGGACAATCTCTGTCTCACACTGGAGCTCGCTGATGTGGTCGAGAGTCCTGTCAACACCATTGCTGGGGTCCCAGATAAAGTGAGAGCTGGGAGCCACTGTAGGGCCTGTAAGCATCTAAAACTATTAAAATATGTAAGTAACAAGAGCCACAGGAAGGGGGACCCAAACAGAGCAGAGGGTAATTTGCAAGCATCAGAGCTTAGTTCATGCAATTCAGCGTAAACAATGTCACATCTTCTACCAAGGAGACACAGACAACAGCCGAGGGGTAGACTCACAGGGCACCTTAGTAATATTACAGAAGGAGACCAGGACAGACCTGTTAGCCAACACTTCCAGCAGGAAACATGTTCCCGATGTTGGGGGAGTCCAGAACCAGAGGCCACAGTTTAAGAATAAGGGGTAGGTCATTTAGAACGGAGTTGAGAAAAAACTTTTTCACCCAGAGTGTTGTGGATCTATGGAATCCCCTGCCTCAGAAGGCAGTGGAGGCCAATTCTCTGGATGCTTTCAAGAAAGAGTTAGATAGATCTCTTAAAGATAACGTAGTCAAGGGATATGGGGAGAAGGCAGGAATGGGGTAATGATTGTGGATGATCAGCCACGATCAGATTGAATGGTGGTGCTGGCTCAAAGGGCTGAATGGCCTACTCCTGCACCTATTGTCTATTGTCTATTCAAAGAAAGAGAGTAGAGACATTACAGACTGACTCAGCAACTGGTTTAAAAACTGTCATTAAGGCAATAAAGATACAGACTTGTCATTGCTGCTAATTTAATTTGTGGACTCAACCACACAGGGAGGTAGGTAAAAGAGCTGGGGAACACACACAATGCTGGAGGTACTCAATAGGCCAGGCAGCATCTATGCAAAAGAGTACAATCAACGTTTCGTGCTGAGACCCTTCATCAGGACTGGAAAAAAAGAGATGTGAAGTCAGAGGAAGAAGGTGGGGTGGGGGGGGAGAAAGAACTGTAAGGTCGTATGTGAGAGGTGAAACTGGGAGAGGGGAGGAGTGAAGTAGAGAGTTGGGAAGTTGATTAGTGAAAGAGAAAGTGAAAGGGGAATCCGATAAGACAGGACAGAAGCCATGGAAGAAAGGGAAGGAAGAGGAGCACCCGAGGGAGATGATGGGCAGGTAAGGAGATAAGTTGAGAGAGGGAAACGGGAATAGGAATGCTGAAGGGTGGTCCAATTACCAGAAATTTGAGAGATCAAAGTTCATGCCATCAGCTTGGAGGCTACTCAGACAGAATATAAGGTGTTGCTCCTCCAACCTGAGTGTGGCCTCATGGTGGCAATAGACGAGACCGTTGACTGACATGTCGGAATGGAAATGGGAAGTGGAACTGAAAAATGTGTGGCCACTGGGAGATTCCACCTTTCTGCTGGACAGAGCGTAGGAGCTCGGCAAAGCGGTCTGCCAGTCTGCATCAGGTCTCACCCAGGCCACACTGGGAGCAACAAGTGCAGTATATCATCCCAACAGACTCAAAGGTGAAGTGTCACCTCACCTGGAAGGACTGTTTGCGGCCCTGAATGGTAGTGAGGGAGGAGATGTGGAGTCAGGTGCTCCACTTGTTCCACTTTCAAACAAAAATGTCAGGAGGGAGATCAGTGGGCAGGGACAAACAGACAAGGCAGTCATGTAGGCAGTGATCCTGTGGAAAGGAGAAAATGGCGTGGGAGATAGAGGGAAGTGCTTGCTGGTGTGCCTCCAGCATCAACACTGCCCTCAACCACATCACTTCCATTTCCTGTACACCTGCCCTCACCCCATCCTTGCCCCACCCCACCAGGGATAGCGTTCCTCCTGTCCTCACCTACCACCCCACCAGCCTGTGCACCCAGCACATAACTTCTGCCATCTCCAGCAGGATCCCACCACCAAGCACACTTTCTGCTTTTCGCAGGCATTGACTTGACAGCAAGTGATACTGACAAAGTCTTTGCCATGCTCTCCGTGCTCAGACAATGAATGTCTGTCCCACCCTTTACCTAACTGGCTGTGTGGGGCAGCTCGGTGATGTCACAGTGACAGAGACATTGTAGTATCTGTCCCCTACATCACCCGAATGGCAAATTTGTGACATCACAACATGGAATTCCCTCCGTGTGCTGTAACTGTATCACTTCATTCTGCATTCTGTTACCGTCCACCTTTGTATTGCCCCGAGATATTGAGCTGATGAGATCATCTGGACATTTTTTACTGCAGTGTGGTGGATGGATAATCATAAGCCAAGTAAATAATTGTTCATTAGGACCGTTTCTAAAGAGGGAAATTCCTCCCCCTTCAAGGCTCCCCGGTAAAGCGTGAGACATTCCCCTATTTTGCTCTGGCTCAAAAGGCTTTCTACCTCAACATGGACTCCTGGAGTGGGGCAGTCCCTCTCCAATCAGAGACCCCCGCTGAAGATGGAGTCACTCCCGCATCAGAGGTGGCTGCTAAAAGAGGGAGTCTAGTTAAAGAGGGGGCTTCTCTCCTATCTGGACCTCTGTGAAAGAGCATGTCTCTTCCTACCCTGGAAACCAGCCACAGAGGGATTCTTTCAGCCTTCAGGGAATGTCTCACCCTATCATGGACCCCTGTGATCATGAGGCCCCCCACAGCAGCTTCCTAGTGGGGTGCCACAGGGCTCGGTATTGGGACCACAGCTGTTTACCATTTACGTTAACAATTTGGATGAAGGCATAGAAAATAACATCAGCAAATTTGCTGATGATACTAAGCTGGGTGGCAGTGTGACATGTGATGAGGATGTTAGGAGAATTCAGGGTGACTTGGATAGGCTGGGTGAGTGGGCAGATACTTGGCAGATGATGTTTAATGTGAATAAGTGTGAAGTTATCCACTTTGGGAGTAAGAACAGGAAGGCAGATTATTATCTGAACAGTATAGAGTTGGGTAAGGGAGTAATACAAAGATCTCGGAGTCCTTGTTCATCAGTCACTGAAGGTGAATGAGCAAGTGCAGCAGGCAGTGAAGAAGGCTAGTGGAATGTTGGCCTTTATTACAAAGGGAATTGAGTACAAGAGCAAGGAAATCCTCTTGCATTTGTACAGAGCCCTAGTGAGACCACACCTGGAGTACTGTGTACAGTTTTGGTCTCCAGGGTTAAGGAAGGACATTCTGGCTGTAGAGGAAGTGCAGCGTAGTTTCACGAGGTTAATTCCTGGGATGTCTGGACTGTCTTCCGCAGAGAGGTTAGAGAGACTGGGCTTGTACACGCTGGAATTAAGGAGATTGAGAGGGGATCTGATTGAAACATATAAGATTATTAAGGGATTGGACAAGATAGAGGCAGGAAATATGTTCCAGATGCTGGGAGAGTCCAGTACCAGAGGGCATGGTTTGAGAACAAGGGGTAGGTCATTTAGGACAGAGTTAAAGAAAAACTTCTTCTCCCAGAGAGTTGTGGGGGTCTGGAATGCACTGCCTCAGAAGGTAGTGGAGGCCAATTCTCTGGATGCTTTCAAGAAGGAGCTAGATAGGTATCTTATGGATAGGGGAATCAAGGGATATGGGGACAAGGCAGGAACCGGGTATTGATAGGAATTGATCAGCCATGATCTCAAAATGGCGGTGCAGGCTCGAAGGGCCGAATGGTCTACTTCTGCACCTATTGTCTATTGTCTATTTACTGAAATTGGAATCTCTCCCACATCAACTCCCCCTGTTAAAGAGGGTGTCTGTCCTCCATCAAAAGTGTGTGGGCAACTCTCTGATATCAGTGTCTCCTGTTAAAGTGGAACGTGTGGCACAGCAACAATCCATGTTGAAGAGGGAGTTCCCCCCCACCAGAAGCCCCTGTTAAAGTAGGAGGCTCCGCATAATCAGGGACCCTTGGCAGGAGAGATTCTCTCTCTCATCAGTACCGTGTTAAAGCGAGCCTCTCTCAACTGTATTCAAAAGGAAGCCTCTCACTCATCAGTGACCCTTGTTGAGAAGGGATTATCTCCCCAACTAGGACTCCTGCTCAAGATGGAACTCTGCCCTAAGAATTCCTGTCACTCCCACCTCCGGAACTCCACTGAGTCTCCCAGTCCCCCATCAAGGAGCTCGCCCTTCCCTCTCTGTAATCTTACTGACTCCATTACCTTCTCTCCCTCACTCCCACACCCTGTCCCCCTCTGTCATCTCTCATCTCTGGCTTTCATTCCATTTGTTGCTCTCCAACTCTCTGTCTCAACCTTTTTTCGGTCAGCCTTTTTTCGGTCAACCTTTTTTCGGTCAACCTTTTTTCTCAGCATCTCTCAGTAAGTTATACTGTATGGATACAGGGCCCACTGCTCAAATGGTGCTTGCTGTCCCAGGTACCACCATGAGCTGGTCAAACTTGTCTGCAGTTGACCCACATTCCTCTCAAACTTCCTATCCATGTAAATGTAACCATGATTTTTAATTGTACGCACATGTCCCACCTCCACTGGCAGTGAGTTCCTTAACCCCATCAGAATCTGTGTTAAAAAAAACCTCTTTAAATCTCCCCCCATCACCTTCAACCTGAGTCCTCTAGTTTAAGCTTAACCTAGCTGAAAATGACTGTGACCAGCCACATGATGTATGCCCCTCGTGATTTTATGAAGCATTTCAAAGTCAGCCTTTAGGCTTCTATGCTCTAGTCTGTTAGATCTCTGCTTAGATCTCAAACCTCCCCAGTCCTGGCAACAGTATGATAAATATTTACTGCAGTTCTCCATCTTAAACACATCCCCCCTCAACTGGGCTGGTTAATCAAGATCCTGTTGGAGAGAAAGTGTTGCTCCCTCTCCCCATCTTCTTTTCTCAATTTTTGTCAACGTGCTCCTCCCCTTCCAGCTCTACCTCATTCCATCTCTCATTCCCTTGACCACCCTCCCTCTATCTCTTGCTCTCTCTCTATCTCCGACACACTCTCCTTTCATTATTTATCTTTCCAGCTGCCGCTTTTCATTCTGCTCTAACCTGTTGCTTTCTCGTCTGTCGCTCCCTCTAACTCCAACCTCTTACTTTCTTTATTTATCTCTTTCTCCCTCTGCCTATCTCTGTCTCCTTTTCCCTCCTCCCTCTCCCGGATGGTATGTGGGATGGGGATGTTCCATTCTGTGGCCTAGATTCTGGGTTTCTATCTTCATCCATCGCCACATGGTCTGTTGGTAATATCCTGTCGTACCACAATGCCTCTTGCCCATGGGGCCAGCTGGAGACTTGATGTTTCCCATCCATAAATTTTGTTTCTCTGCAGTGCTGCTAGTCTGGGGTCATCCAGACTCATTGATTTCAAGCAACCCCTTCGCTCGTCCCCGTGGAGTTGGGAGGGAGCAGAAATAGTTTCTCAGTCCCACTATCCTCGGTCAACCCATCACGCTGCTTCAGTGAGTGAGGGAGACCCCAAAGATTCTTGCTCCTGAAAGATGGGGGGTGACGAGGAGGGAATGCCAAGGGAGTCGTTGTGAGAGGAGAGTGAATGGTGTGGGTGGGGTGGGAAAGGCACAAGCCCACTCGCCCTGAGATTCCAGGCAAGGCCTTTTTCCAAACTGTTATGTTATTGGTCATTACAGAAGATCTCCCTTCACACACCCTACCCCTGCTCACTCACTCTTCTGACTCCCTCCCCATTCCTCACTCCCCTTTAATTGCCTTGTCCCCCTCAACTCCCCTATCACTTTCCCACCCACTCCCTTCTCCCTAGCATACCCACTCCCTCCCCACCCCCTCTGACGACACCCCCACACTCCTGTTCTCACTCCATTTCCCCACTCTCCCTGCCCACACCTCCACACTCCTGTTCTCACTCCATTTCCCCACTCTCCCTGCCCACACCTCCACACTCCTGTTCCCACTCCCTGTCTCTATCTCCTCTGTCCACGCCGCACACTCCTGTTCCCACTCCATCTCCCCACTCTCTCTGCACATACCCTAACACTCCTGTTCCCACTCTGTCTCCCTTCCCCCTCTGCCCTCACCCCCACACTCCTGTTCCCACTCCCCACACCCACTCTCTCTGCCCACACACCACACTCCTGTTCCCCCTCCATCTCCTCTGACAACCCCACATTCCTGCCACCCATATTCCTGCAAGAATCGCGGGAGCAAGGACATGCCTCGAATGCGGCCATGCTCCTAGACTTAGTAAACTCAGACTCAAACAAGGTTACTGCTCATTCCCATAACTCCCACCCGACCTAAAGGATGCCCACAATCACCCCTGTGCTGGAACCGCCCTCCCATAGATCAGATCGCAAAGTGTTTGTCATGGATAGGAGCGCTGTCTCAAACCCATTAGGATCTCCCGCAGCAGTCTCCTCGTCATTTCCTTCTCTCGTCGACATATAAGTTGTCATCTAACTCAATGGAAGCAAGTTCTCCTTTGTCCCTGGACTTCACGCAGTGTGGCTGCTCCTCCTCAGCCTCCAGCCCAAGGCTCCATCACTGGCTGGGCCCTCCTTTGCATCACATACAAATGTCGGTCCACCCCTGCCCCTGGGGCATCTGAATTCCTCTGCAAATGGTGAGCACATGTCGACCATAGTTCCTGCTCAGTGGTGGTGCGTGGGGGGGGTGGGGGCAAGCAGTTGCCCCAGTGGTATCATACTTGGTGCTGGGTTAGATATATTCGTTCTGATATCCTCTCGTGTGCTACTAGACTTTGACTTGTAAATACCAGCTTTGGTTTGCCTTGACTTGCTGACCTTCCTTTTTCAATGCAATGAGTCCTTGAATCCTTTCTCCAACAAACAGATCCTGGAAACATTTAATACCCAATCTATCCCATCGTTTAAAAACTACATCAGTCATAGAGGTCTGAAAGATAATTCAGAAAAATGGGACTAGAAAGGGAAAATCTCAATAACCAAAGTGTTTTCTAAATTGTATCCAGATCCTCAAGGTATGTTTAACTACCACATTTTCAGTTATTTTACTTAAAGATAAAGGAAGTGAAGATCCCAAAAGAGAGATGATAGAAAATTTATTAACAGACTTAGCTTCTAAGAAAACCCACCCTGGACAGTCCTCATGATTAATATAATATAACCAAAACATAAGATTCTGCATATTAACCGCCGAATAATAAAACCTACAATTTGGTAAAGCCAAACCTCCATTCTTTTTAACTTTCTGGAGATGAACTTTATTCAGTCGAGGATGTTTATTTTTCCATTTATAAGAAGATAAAATAGAATCAAGAGAATCAAAAAAGGATTTAGGAATAAAGACAGGTAAGGCCTGGAAGAGGTATATAAATTTAGGTAAGATATTCATCTTAATAGAATTAATTCGGCCAATCAATGATAACGAAAGAGGCGACCAATTTGATAATGTTCATTTTATATAATTTAATAAAGTAAGAAAATGTTCTTTAAAGAGTTATTTATAATTCTTAGTAATTAGTGATTTAATAAATTCCAGCTAGATTTGGAACAGCAGCTCTTACATGTGGATAAATTATTTCAGCAGCGGATAGTCAATTAGTGATAAATCAAGCAGGAAGTATACTTGCAAGTCAATTAAAAGCAAATCAACAAGTTAATAAGTGAATGGATGATCTGAAGCCAGCTATCAAATAAAATTTGTGTATTTCCTAGACATGGAATCCATTCAGCCCATCGAGTTGTTGATGGTTCAGAGCAATCCAGTTCCTCAGTGCTCTGCCCATCCCACCAATTTCTCATGGGAGAAGATGACAGAACCAGGAGGGAATTTGTAATTATGAGGAGCTTGTGTACATTTCACAATTACAGCATTGGTGGTAAGGTTTGAAGCCAGCTCACAAGACATGAGAGGCCACCACTGCGTAAAATGAAACAACTGCAAATAATTGTCAGATCAAACATCCTTGGATTAGAAACCTTTTCAAGCAGGAAGCATACTTGCAAATTAATTGGAAGCAAATCAACAAATTAATAAATTAACTGATGATTGGTAACTTGCAATAAAGTACCAGCCACCAAATATATATGTCTATTTCCTCATGACATAGAAAGAACTAGCATGCAGATTATATTTTATCAAGCAAGTATGGTTTTACTATCTAAATCAATAACTTTCCCTAATTAAACTAACCCAACTGATGTGTAAAAAGTTATAAATTTCATAAAACTGAATGCTTCAAATTTATGCTTTGCAACATTCTTGTTCTTTACCATAGAATTAATGTTTTGTTGCTTCAGCCTGGCTTACCAAATTCTCTCCATTTACTGGAGCTAGCAATTCAATGTAATATATTAGAAAAGAGCAGATTAAATCAAACTATATCATATAATCAGAACCAGAACCAGCTTAAATACACCACTGATTGATTATGATCAGATAAATCAAGTTTCAAAAACCTATCGACCTTGCAATTCTGACATATGAGGGTTAAAAAGGATTCAAGTAATTCTTAGTAATTTACTATTCCCTACTTAATGTGAGCGTATGATTCTGTGTAATCTTTTGATGGTTGAATCTTACGTACAATAGATTACATTAAAACTTTTTATTGTGTAAGTATTGACTCATCATGCATTCGTACAGGAATATTGGCATTTCCAAATTCTCCAAGTGAGTGCCATTAAGCATTATTCAGACTGAAAGTTAAAGTTCTACAATTCACTTAATACAGGCAATTGTCTTTACAGCTAGTACCCCAATGCCTTCAGTTCAATATTGAACACAAGAAGATATGAATTTTAAAAGCATTCTTCAAGTAAAATTAAGCAATTGGGGATCAAATTGAGATTCTTAATATCAGTGGTGCCTGCATTTCTAAGGATTCCTTTTAGCAACAAGCTGGAAAATGTTTCTAGATCCTGTTTCTGAAATACCATTATCTGAGCTAAGTTGACTGAAGCATGCCTCTACTATTTGATACTGCACTGCACTACAATTTAACTGCTTGATGAAAACCTGGTTCAGTTTATATTAATTTATTAGAAAGCTATTTTCCAAAATATACAAAACAAAGCACATTTATTATCAAATAAAATAAAAATTATACACCTTGAGATTTGTTAGCTTACAGGCAGCCACAAAGCACGAAACCCGAGTAACCCAATTAAAAAAAAGAACAAAAACCACTGCGCAGAGGAAGAGAAAGAAACACAAATCATGCAAACAATAAAAGCAAGCTAACAGCATTCCAAACCAGACTGAGTCCTCAGATCCACTCATGGATCAGTCGGAGTAGGCACAAGCCTCAGTCACTGTTCATCACATTTGCAGAGTAAAACCGCACAGCAGCTGGATTACCGAGGAGAAAGAACGAAGATTTGCAGGACAGCGAGTGAAATCAGCTGGTCCTTGCCCCTATTCCCAACACTCGGGCTTTCTGTCTAACTGGACCAGCGTTTAAATTGTCCAAACACCAGCAGTGCCTCGCTCTAGGACCTGGAACCTGGTACCACTATACGCTTGGGCCACCAGCCCAAAACCATTCTCGATCTCACCAAATTGGCTGAGTGCCTGAAGTGATTCAACCTTGCCCCTAAGTTAGGTGGATGGGCATCAAAACCCTTCCGAATTGACTCCTCTCCAGGTTGCTAACTCAGGCTCCTTCAGTGATACCTGCTCTGTCTGCGACCCCACCTTGAATCGTTGCATCTCTCAATGCCCCAGCATGGCTCACCCACAAACCAGCCTCACCTCTGCCTGCAGCGATAGTTCACCTCAATTTTCTTCAGAAAACATGTTTTAAGTAATATTTTTAGTCAAATCTCTTGCCCTCTGAACTACCAGTAAGCTGTTGCACATCTTCGATAGCGCCATCTTAAACCAGAAGTTTACAAGAAACAATCTAATTTCCTCAAAAGCACAATTTTTACAATTGTGATTAAATCATTGAGAGAAATGCTTTCAAATATTTTCATTGTAACATGATGTCCCAAGTATTCCCAAATAAATAAAATAGTGGTTAGTCTGTACTTGTGTGCAGTTCTGGCTGCCACACTAAAGGAAGATGTGAATAAGCTTAGAGGGTCCAGGAAAGATTCATAAGGACATTGTCTGAATTGGAAGGAAAAATTCATAAGGATGTTGTCTGAATTGGAAGGCTTGAGTGATAAAGAGAGATTGGATAGGTTAGGTTTTCTTTCTTTGAATATAAGGAGGCGGAGATTTGCCATGACAGAAGTGGCAATATAAGACTTTGAGAGGCATAGGCAGAGTATATAGCCAGTGACTGTGTCCCAGGATAGAGATTTCATAAAATGAGTGCGCCGTGGTCTAAAGTGAGAATGAGGAACTTTAAAGGGCATCTAAGTGGTACATTTTTCACAGTACTTGGTATCTGGAATAAGCTGTCAAGGGTGGTAGTCTGCAGAGAATGGGCAAAGGAGAGGCAGATGGAATATAGTGTAGGGAAGTGTATGGTAATGCTCTTTGGTGGAAGGAATAAAGGTGTAGAATATTGTTTAAACAGAGTGAATTCAGAAATCTGAAGTGCAAAGAGACAGTAAGCCCTCGAGTAGGATTCCATGAAAGTTCGCTTGCTGGTTGAGTCACTAGAACGGAAGGCAAAAGCAATGTTAGCATTCATTTCATGTAGACTGGAATATAAAAGCAAGGATGCAAAGCTGACACTTTGGCCAGACTACATCTGGAGTACAGTATAGTGAGCAGCTTTGGGCCCCATATCTAAGGAAGGATATGCTGGCATTAGAGAGGGTCCAGAGGAAGTTTACGAGAATGATACCAGGAAAGAAAAGGGTTAATGTATGAGGGCTGTTTGAGGTTCTGGGCCTGTATTCACTGGAATTCAAAAAAATGAGGTGCATATCACTGAAACCGTGGATCTCACAGAAAGGCCTGCATAGGGTGAATATGGAGAGGATGTTTCTATAGTGGGAGATCTATGACCAATGTCCATAGCCTCGGAATAGAAAGATGTCCCATTAGAACAGAGATAAGAAGACATTTCCTTAGATCAGGATTGGAGAACCTGTGGAATTCATTGTGACAGATGGCTGTGGAGGCCTATTGATCGGGTAGATTTAAAGCAGAGGTTGCTAGGTTTGTGATTAGTAAGGGTGTCAAAGGTAATTGAAAAAAGGCAGGAGAATGGGGTTCAGGGAAAATAAATCAGCCATTCTCAAATGGCGGAGCAGATTTAATGGACTAATTTGCTCGTATGTCTAATGTTCTAAAGAAATTTCTCCTCATATCTGTTTTAAAGGAACATCCTTGTATTCTGAGATTGTGCCCTGTGGTCCTAGACTCCCCCACTATAGGGAGCATCCTGTCTACATCCACTCTATTCTAGGCCTTTCAATATTTGATAGGATTCAATGGATTGCAGAAGTTAATCAGTTGTATGGGGATCTGCAATGAAATACAATCAGATAATGGGTCCCATTTCTCAGACATGCTGTGAAAGACTGGACTGCCAGCGAAGGTAGTTACTGGGTGTATCATGGAGCCTACTACTCCCAGGCATCATGGCTAACTGAAGTGATGAATGGACTCTAAAGGCAACAGATACGGCTATTAACACCAACCCACACCTTGCAGGGGTGACTGACTGTACTACCCCGAGACTTGTAAAACTGAACACCAGATCCTTACCCCAAGAATCACTGATGACCAGAATGATCAAAGGTGCTTCAGAACCAGAGGACAAGGTGGGCACTACAGAAGGGGCTCCCAGAGAGCGAAGGGAAACTACCAACTCTCGTTGTACATATACCGGTTTGCATGGCAGAGATTGTGGCAAATGGGGATGGTGACTCAAAACTGGGTATCAGTGCAAGGGAAAAGCCATCTGGTGTGTTTGAACAGAAAGACATTGACCAAAAGAGGATGATTTTAAATCTTTGTAAATCTGATAACAGATGCTTTGTTTTAGTGGGAATGAGAATGCTAGAATGATTTGTGTCAGTGACATGGGCCTTCCTTTGAGCAGATAGTAACATCTGGTCATGTGGGAAGGACATGTAAAGACCTACTACGGACAGAAGAGATGTTTTCACACTTTATACTTCTGACTCTGTGGCTAAGCACAGTTTCAAGGCCGCTCTCGCAACTACTCTGTGTCCTATTCTGGCTCCGATGCCATATTTAAGTTTGCTGATAATGGCCGAATCGAAGGTGTTGATGAATTAGTACATAGCACAGAGAACGAAAACCTGGCTGACTGGTGCCACAACAGCAAGCTCTCAGTCAATGTCAGCTAAACCTAGGAGCTAATGACTGACTTCAGAAGGAGGAAACCGGAAGTCCATGAACCACTCCTCATTGGGGATTCAGAGGTGGAGAGGGTCAAAAACTTTAAATTCCTTGGTGTTATTATTTCAGAAGATCTGTCCTGTGCCTAAGTGCAATTACAAAGAAAGTGCAGCAGTGCCTCTACTTAGAAGTTTGTGAAGATTCTGCATGGCATTTAAAACGTTGACAAACTTTTACAGATGTGTGGTGGAGAGTGTACTGTCTGGCTGAATCACAGCCTGGTATGGAAACACCAATGCCCTTGACCTGAAAATCCTACAAAAATTAGTGGATAAGGGCCTAGTCCATCGCGAGTTAAGTCGACCCCACCATTGACCACATTTGCACAGAGCATTGTTGCAGGAAAGCATCATCTATCATCAAGGACCATCACTGCCCAGGTCATGCTCTCTTCTCAAGAGGGATTAGAGATACTGCAGATGCTGGAAATCCAGAGCAACACATACAAAATACA
The DNA here is from genome assembly GCF_048418815.1 of Hemitrygon akajei. NCBI lineage: Eukaryota > Metazoa > Chordata > Chondrichthyes > Myliobatiformes > Dasyatidae > Hemitrygon > Hemitrygon akajei. The sequence goes on along the minus strand of NC_133124.1, from coordinate 172,059,903 downwards.
GGAGAAACTCAGCAGGTCAGGCAGCATCTATGAAGAGGAATAAACAATTGTTTTGGATCAAGATCTTTCACCAGGACTGGAAAGGAATGGAGAAGAAGCCAGAATCAGAAGGTGGAAGGAGGTGGTGGGATTAGTACAAGCTGACAGGTGATAGGTGAAGCAAGGTGAGGGGGAAGGTGGGACTGAGAAGTTGGAGGGTGATAAGTGGAAAAGATACAGGGCTGATGAAGAGAAAGTCATGGGCACCAGATATACCTGCTTTTTTGTTGTCTGTGTAGATCAGTCCATGTCCAAGCCTTCACTGGTAAAGCTCCCCAAATCTTTCTGTACTTTATTGACAACTGCATTGGTGCTGCTTCTCTTTTATGATCTCTCTGTCTCCACTCAGGAGACAGATATTGACTGATATCCTTTTATAAACCTTCTGACTCTCACAGATACCTTTGCACCCTATCACCTGTAAAAACGTCAGTCCCTTTTCCAGCCTGTGCAGATTTTCTCTTGTTTGTGATTCCCTTTTCTCTGTTCCCAGGATAAGGCTTTCCTTTGTGGAACATCAGAGGTGTTCTCCTCCTTCAAAGAGTTTGATTTCTTTTCCTCTGTCATTGATGCCTTTCTCACCTGCATATCCTCCATTTCCTGGACATTTGCTCTCACACTATCTTCCAGCTGTTACAATAGGGATAGAGTTCCCCTTGTCCTTCCTTAACACTGCATGAGCATCCATATCCATCACGTCATTCTCCGTAACCTCTGCCATCTTCAAAGGGATCCTACCACTAAGTACATCTTTCCCTCCCCCCACACTCCTGTTTTTGCAGGAATCGCTCTCTCTGTGACTTCCTTGTTCATTAGTTCCTCCCTACTGATCTCCAGCCTGGCACTTAACTCTGCAAGGGGGACATATACTACAATTTCCCATTTATCTCTTCCCTCACCTTCATTCAAGACCCTAAAGTCCTTCTATTCTGAGCAGTGCTGTCTGGTCCTGGACTTCCCAACTACAGGAAACATCCAGTCCACATGCACTCTATCTACTAGGCTTCTCGACATTTGATGGGTTTCAATGAGATCCCACACTCCCCTCCCCATTCTTCTAAACTGCAGCAATACAGGCCCAGAGTCATCAAACGCTCCTGATATGTTAACCCTTTCATTTCTAGAATCATTCTCATGAACCTCCTCTGCACTTCTTTTCTGAGATAAGGGGCCCAAAATTGCTAACAATACTCCAAATGCAATCTGAACAATGCCTTATAAAGCCTTCTATTGGGTTTTAAAATTGAAGTACATAAATTCATGAGTGTTATAAGCATGATGAATACAAAGTAACACACACAAAATGCTGGAGAAACTCAGCAGACCAGGCAGCGTCTATGAAAAAGAGTAAACCGTTGATGTTTCGGGCTGAGTCCCTTCATCAGGACAGCATGGGATATTCAAAATCTGATTGAATGGTACTATAACATCAACCTCTCACTTAATATCAGCAAAACCAAAATGCTGATTTATTGACGTCAGCAGGAGGAAACTGGAAATCCAGGAGCCAGTCTTCATCATGGGATCAGAGGTGGAAAGTGTACATAACTTTAATTCCTTGCTGTTATCATTTCAGTGGATCTGTTCTGGGACTAGCAGCTGTGTCATTACAACGAAGGCATGACTGTGGCTCAATTTAGAAGCATATGTATAATTGGCATGTTATCTAAAACTTTGACATAGATGTCTATTGGAGAGTATCCTGATTGGTTGCATGAAGGCTTGAGATGAGAACACCAATGCCCAGGAACAGAACAGTCTATAAAAACTGGTGGATTCTGCCCAGGTTCTCCCAGGCAAGCTCTCCCTGTCATTGAGCACATTTACAAGGAGCGATGCCACAAGAAAGCAGTATCCAGCTCGCCAGCTCTTATCACTGCTGCCATTGGTAAGGAGGTACAGCACAGCAGCCTCAGGTCCCACACTCTCAGCTTCAAGAAAAGTTATCACTCTACACCAGTCACGCTGTTGAAACAATATACATCAGATACTTTACTGAACTGAGTGCTTGACAACACGCATTTGCAGTATTATTAAACATTCTGTGCATGATGGACTGTGGAGAGCATTCTGACGGGTTATATCACTGTCTGCTTTAGGGGGGGGGGCACTACTGCACAGGATCAGAAGAAGCTACAGAAAGTTGTAAAATCAGTCAACTCCATCATGGGTAATAGCCTCAAGACGTCTTCAAGGAGCGGTGCCTCAGAAAAGTGGCGTCCATTAGTAAGGACCTCCATCCCTCAGGACATGTCCTCTTCTCATTGTTACCGTCAGGAAGGAGGTACAGAAGCCTGAAGGCACACACTCAGTGATTCAGGAACAGCTTCTTCCCCTCTGCAATCTCGATTTCTAAATGGACATTGAACCCATGAACATTATCTCACTTTTGAAATTATTATTTGTTTTAAATCATTTTTAATTTAACTATTTAGTATACATACATTTCTGTAAATGACTTGTTTTCTATATTTATCATGTATTTCATTGTGTTGCTGCTAATAAGTTAACAAATTTCACTAAATATGCCAGTGATATGAAACCTGATTCTGATCTGTGTTCTCTTGCACCTTTTTTGTTTGTCAATCTTTGCTACTTAGAGTTTTCATAAATTCTAGCTTTTGTCTTTACAAACAGACAGACATACTTTATTGATCCCGAGGGAAATTGGGTTTTGTTACAGCCACGCCAACCAAGAATAGTGAAGAAATATAGCAATATAAAACCATAAATAATTAAATAATAATAAGTTAATCGTGCCAAGTGGAAATAAGTCCAGGACCAGCCTATTGGCTCAGGGTATCTGACACTCCGAGGGAGGAGTTGTAAAGTTTGATGTCCACAGGTAGGAATGACTTCCTATGCCGCTCAGTGTTGCATCTTGGTGGAATGAGTCTCTGGCTGAATGTACTCCTGTGCCTAACCAGTACATTATGGAGTGGATGGGAGTCATTGTCCAAGATGGCATGCAACTTGGACAGCATCCTCTTTTCAGACACCACCATCAGAGTCCAGTTCTACCCCCACAACATCACTGGCCTTACGAATGAATGAGTTTGTTGATTCTGTTGCTGTCAGCTACCCTTAGCCTGCTGCCCCAGCACACAACAGCAAACATGATAGCACTGGCCACCACACCCTCGTAAAACATCCTCAGCATCGTCCGGCAGATGTTAAAGGACCTCAGTCTCCTCAGGAAATAGAGACGGCTCTGACCCTTCTTGTAGACAGCCTCAGTATTCTTTGACCAGTCCAGTTTATTGTCAATTCGTATCCCCAGGTATTTGTAATCCTCCACCATGTCCACACTGACCCCTTGGATGGAAACAGGGGTCACCGGTGCCTTAGCCCTCCTCAGGTCCACCACCAGCTCCTTAGTAAACACAAAGTGCACTGCAGATGCTGTGGTCAAATCAAGACGTACAAACAAGCTGGATGAACTCAGCAGGTCGGACAGCATCTGTTGAAAGGAGCAGTCAATGTTTCGGGTCGAGATCCTTCGTCAGGACTAAAGAAGGGGGGCAGGGGCCCTATAAAGAAAGTGGGGGGAGGGTGGAAAACCAATCAGAGGAAAGATCAAGGGATGGGGGAGCAGGGAGGGGATAGGCAGGAGAGGTGAAGAAGGAATGTAAGGGGAAAGCACTATGTATTGTAGAAGAAGGCAGAGTCATTAGAGGTGATAGGCAGCTAGAAGAGGAGACAGAGTGAAGGTGGGAAGGGGGAAGGAAGAGGGAGGGAATTACCAGAAGTTGGAGAATTGGATGTTCAGACCAGCTTGTCTTGACCAGCTCCTTAGCCTTTTTCACGTTAAGCTGCAGATGATTCTGCTCACACCATGTGACAAAATTTCTCACCATAGCCCTGTACTCAGCCTCATCTCCCTTGCTGATGCATCCAACTATGGCAGAGTCATCAGAAAACTTCTGAAGATGGCAAGACTCTGTGCAGTAGTTGAAGTCCGAGGTGTAGATGGTGAAGAGAAAGGGAGTCAGGACAGTCCCCTGTGGAGCCCCAGTGCTGCTGACCACTCTGTCTGACACACAGTGTTGCAAGCGCACGTACTGTGGTCTGCCAGTCAGGTAATCAATAATCCATGACCCCAGGGAAGCAGCCACCTGCATCACTGTCAGCTTCTCGCCCAGCAGAGCAGGGCGGATGGTGTTGAACGCACTGGAGAAGTCAAAAAACATGACCCTCACAGTGCTCGCCGGCTTGTCCAGGTGGGCATAGACACGGTTCAGCAGGTAGACGATGACATCCTCAGCTCCTAGTCGGGGCTGGTAGGCGAACTGGAGGGGGTCTAAGTGTGGCCTAACCATAGGCCGGAGCTGCTCTAGAACAAGTCTCTCCAGGGTCTTCATGATATGAGAGGTCAATGCCACCGGTCTGAGGTCATTGGAGCCACTGGGGCGCTGTGTCTTCGGTACAGGAACGAGGCAGGACGTCTTCCACAGCACAGGAACCCTCTGGAGACTCAGGCTCAGGTTGAAGACATGGTGAAGTACTCCACATAGCTGGGGGGCACAGGCTCTGAGCACACTGGGGCTGACACCATCTGGGCCTGCAGCCTTGCTTGGGTGGAGACGTTTCAGCTGTCTTCTCACCTGTTCAGCTGTGAGACCCACGGTGGTGGTTTCAGGTGAGGGAGGGGTGTAGTCACGAGAGCAGGGTGGGGGGCTGTGAGGAGGGGTAGGAGGGGAGAGTGGAGTATGTGTTGGTTGGGGGCCGACAACAGATGAATCATGTGGGGGATGGGCAGAGGCCACAGTGTCAAATCTGTTGAAGAACAGGTAAGTTCTTTGGCCCTGTCCACACTGCCTTCAGCTCCTCTGTTGCTAGTTTGCCGGAACCCAGTGATGGTCTTCATCCTACTCCAGACCTCTCTCATGTTGTTCTGCTGGAGTTTCCACTCAAGCTTCCCCCTATACCTGTCTTTAGCCTCCCTGATCTTGGCTTTCAGGTTCCTCTGTATTGTCCTGTACCTTCCTGTAAATGCTTGGAAGAAAATTAATTTCAATGTAGTAAATGGTGACATTTTTGTAGTTTGATAATAAATTTCCTGAGACTTTGGCAAATGTTTTTCGATGTCACTCTTTATTTCTTGAAAGGTTTAGTGATCTATTTACAAAGTTCACAAGATTCCCAGTGGCTACTCTGATTGATAGCTTCCTCTTTCCCTCCTCCTGGGACACTGCCTTACCCTGTGACTTGCTGACTCATGGCTCACTGGTGTTACAGAGACCCTTCCCTTCACTGACATTGAATCCTCAGCAATGGTTCAGTTTGGTGCAGGACGGAAAAGGAGTAAATTGAAGTGGGCTCAGTCTGCATCTGCTGCAGTCTCTACTCCACTGTGGGCTTCGGCCTCTTCTCTTCCTGCCTCCCGCCTCGGGAACGATTAGTGTCTGTCAGTACCTTACTGACTTGGCTCCCTGCCTCCGGTTTTCTTTTCTCATCCTCAGGCTCGCAATCCTTCTTGGTCCTCACTCTCTCTGTAACCTCCCTGTCCTGGCAAACTCTCACAGATCCGCTCATCTCCTGCTGTGGCACTTCTGCACCTACAAATCTGCTCCGTTTTCATATCGGAGACCTGTGTCCAGTAGCGGGCTACAGGGATCCGTGCCTGGTCCCCTGTTGTTTTCCAGGTGTATCAATGATTTGGATGTGAATGCTGACAAATAAGTTCATAAATGGCTGCAAAACTGGTAGTGAGGTTACAACAGGATGTGGATAAGCTAGTTGGAATTTAACTCTGAGAATTTTTAAATGTTGCACTTCTGCAAGTTAAACCAGGATGGAACAGTAAGCAACAGGATCCTGGGGGCGTTGTAGAACAAAAAGAACTAGGGCATACATGGTTGATTGAAAGTGGTGACTGTATAGACTGGGTGGCTAAGAAGTCTTATTGCATGAATCCTTTATCAGTCAGAGAACTGAGTATGAAAGTTAGGATGTATTGTTACAACTGCACAACATGTTGAAGAGAGAACAATTGGCTTGTTGCCTAGGAACAGAAAGGATGTGATTCAGCTTGAGAGGGTGCAGAAAAGATTCACAAGTATATCACTGGGACTAAGTTACAAGGAGAGACTGGAAAAATCTGGAGCTGTTTTCTCCAGACTGTAGCAAGCTGAGTGTTGAGTTTATAGAGGTATATACAATCCTAAGGGGCATTGTTGATAAATAAGTTGCTGGAGTCTTTCCCCCAAAGTAGGCCATCTTAAACTAGAGGGTATACGGTAGATTTGTGGTGAGAGGGGATCAGTTTGGAGGTAACCTAGAGGGCAACTTTTGCACACAGATCTGTGGAATGAGATGTTATCTGAAGGCTAGAATTGGATGTATTTACAAAATCGGAAAGATATTTGGACAGTTACATACATAGATAGGAAAGGTTGAGAGGATCGGGCCTAATGTGGTCAGAGGACAGGCTGACATTGGCAACTTGGTTGGTGTGGATGAGTTGTATGAAGGGACTGTTTCAGTGCTGTATAAATCGAATCCAGGAAGTTAAGCCAAGAAAGGACGTACACAGCAAATGTCAGGTTCCTGTGGAGTGTTGATGAACACAGACTTTGTGGGTTCCTGCCTCCACCACTTCCTCTGGCAGCTCATTCCAGACACCAGCTATTTTCTGTTTGAAATATTTACTGTTCTGTTTGAAACATTTACCTTTCTGATTCTTCTTAATTCTCCTCCCTGTCACCTTAAAACCACTACTAGTTTCAGACACTCATCCCAAGGGAAACAGTCTTGGTCTCTCTAACCGATGGATGCCTCATGTAATTTTATCTACCTCCATTATGTCACCACTCAGCCTCCTTAATGTCAGAATATCCAGTCTCTCCTGATAACAAGCCTTCCAGTGTGCATAATATCCAACTGAATTTGTTCTGCACGATCTCAAGTTTGAGAACTGTGCACAGTTCCTGAAGTCCGGCCCAACCAAAGTATGAACAACTTTAACATGACACCCCAACTCTTGTACTCAGTGTTTCACCTGATGTAGGCAATCAGGTACATGGCTTCTTCATGACAGTGTTTACCTGTGCTGTGGGGAACTGTGTAACAACACTTCAGGGCCTGCACAAGTACTTCAATGAGCAATGCCGAGAGGGATATGGAATTAATGAAGGAAAGCTGAAGATGGTACAAAGCATTTTGTGTGTGATGGTACAAAGGGCGACTTCTCCCAGCCCATCAGCGAAACAGTTAAATTCTTCCTCCTAATGACTCTATTTCCCTTTTTAGGGTGACTGGGATCCTGTCAGGGTTTTTGATTTACAATGCATTCATATTATGTTTCTGCACAGCAGTGTGTTTCCTGTTCTTAGAGTTCGCCGATTGGCCACATTAAATGTCCAGATTCGGCCTGAAGGGCGCCTTTGGGGTGTGTCCTTGTGCGTTCCTCTGGACATAAATTCTCACCAGTGTCACGAACTGAACCATAGCAGAAGCTGGAACATTGAAGAGAGAGAGGGCAGCTGTCGGAGGCCTCTGAATTTGGTGGTCGATCAATCTCTCTCAAAATGGTGAGAATTTGCTGACAATTCTCGAGTCAGGGAACTCAAAATAAAAGCAACGCTTCAGGTAGACTGTAACATCGAAACAGTGACGACTTGTCTCTCCTTCCACTGTGGAAAGAGTGGTATCTGTCACCTGTGGGACATTGTGGGAGAGAGGGCCTGCGGGATATTGAAATGTTGGAGTGAACAGTTAGTGTTTGATGGACTGCAGACCATGGCCTCTCATTGGGGGCTTTGTTGTTTCTGTCATGGTGGCTGATGCTTTATGCTGGATAAGTGGGGGGCGGGAGGGTTGATGCTGCTTGTGGGTGGGAGGAGGGCAGGGGGTTTTGGGGTTCTTACATTTTTGTTTCTGTCACTCTGTTCTTTTCCAGTTTTGAGGATATCTGTGGTGAGTGAGAATTTGAGGTTGTATATTGTATACATTCTCTGATATCAAATGGAACCCGCATCAGGGTCAGCATGTGTGGGCCTAGATGTGATGGACTGAAGGGTCTGCTTCAATACTGAACAGCTCTGACTCCACTCCACTATTGCAATGGCTTTTCTTACTTGGGTTCTCAGTTCTGAGCTTCTCTCACTGAACCCCTCGTCTTCTGGGATGACACTTGGACCCTCCCATTATGTCCAAGCTGTCAGTCATCTCTCCTAATATCACCCACCATGCTTCACAGATTTCCCATGTAAAAGGACAGTTATTGGTTCATCGGTGATGGAGTATTTTGCTGTTCTTTTGAGGGATGTGGTTTAGTATTTGAGCATTAACACCCTTGTAGATTACAAAACCAACCCTCTTGGTTCTGAATAATTCAGGTGGCTCAAATGCCATGCATAAATTTGCTGATGATACAACCATTGTTGGTGGAATCTCAGATGGAGATGAGAGCGGGGGAGGGGGAGAGGGAGAGAGAGAGAGAGAGAGAGAGGGAGAGAGGGAGAGAGGGAGAGAGGGAGAGAGGGAGAGAGGGAGAGAGGGAGAGAGGGAGAGAGGGAGAGAGGGAGAGAGGGAGAGAGGGAGAGAGGGAGAGAGGGAGAGAGGGAGAGAGGGAGAGAGGGAGAGAGGGAGAGAGGGAGAGAGGGAGAGAGGGAGAGAGAGAGAGAGAGAGAGAGAGAGAGAGAGAGAGAGAGAGAGAGAGAGAGAGAGAGAGAGAGAGAGAGAGAACGAGGGAGAGGGAGAGAGATTGATTGATTTCTGAGGATCTAACCTGTTCCTGCCATATTGATGCAGCTATAGAGGAGGGAAGGCAGCAGTTATATTTCATGAATGAGGGAAGACTTTCTGCTGCAGGAATTTGAGTAGATAAGGGCTAAATTAAAAAGCAGAACTTTAACTTGCACATAGGTTGGGCGAATCAAGTTGGTCAAAGCAGTCTGGAGGACTTCATAGAACATATCCGTGATGGCATTCTTGAACAGCATGTTACTGAACCTACAAAAGAAAGTGCTATCTTAGATCTGGTCCTGTTCAATGAGACAGGTAAAATCAGTGAGCTTATAGTTAGGGATCCTTTTGGAAAGAGTGATCACAGTATGATTTTCTCATACAAATGGAGGGTGCAATAGTTCAATTGAAAATCAGTGTATTATGTATAAACAATGGAAACTACAATGGGATGAGGGAGGACTTAAGTAGTGTAGACTAGGAACACAGGCTATATGATGGGACATTTGAGGAATGACTTTCAAAGAGACTTTTTGCTGTACACATCAAAATTGTATTCCAGTTAATTGTATTCCAGTGGGGAAAGCGAGCCTTGAATAACTAAGGAAATAAAAGGTATCAAACTGAAAGCTCGTGCGTACAAAGCTGCCAGGAGTAATGAGGAACTGGAAGATTGGGAAAACTTTAAAAAACAACAAAGAACCACAAAATGAGCAATAAAGAAAGGGAAGATAGATTATGAAAGTTAACTAACACTAAATACAAAAATGGAGAGTGAAAGTTTTTATAATTATATAAAGTACAAAAGGGTGGCCGAAGTGAATGTACGTCCCTTTGAGGATGAGAAGGGGGAATTGATATTGGATAATGAGGAAATGGCAGAGGCTTTGAATGACTATTTTGTGTCGTGTCATTCTTCATGGTGGAGGACACACCTAACATGCTGAAGAGAGATATTATGGATGTGATGGGAGGGGAGGACCTTGAAACAATAGCTATCATGGAAGAGTTAGTGGTGACCAAACTTGGCCTTAGGATAGATAAGCCCCCTGGCCCTGGTGGAATGCATCCCAGGGTACTGAAAGAAATGGCAGAAATTTTAGTAGAGGCATTGGTGATGATTTACCAAAATTCTTTGGACTCTGGGCAGGTCCTGCCGGATTGGAAAATGGCATGGCAGGGGAATTAAGGGTTATGGGGAAAAGGCAGGTAGGTAGAGATCAGTTCATGACCAGATCAGCCATGATCTTACTGAATGGCGGAGCAGGCTCGACAGGCAAGATGGCCTATTCCTGCTTCTAGTTCTTATGAAATTATCTCCTTTGGCTCAAAAGCCTGAAAGTTGAGTGGCAGTAACTGATCCTGAACCTGGTGGTGTGAGTACTGAGGTTCCTGTACCTTCTTCCTGATTGCAGTCGTGAAGAGAGCGCATGTCCTCGGTAGTGGGATCCCAGATGAAGGATGCTGCTTTCCTGCATCAGCGTTTCATGTAGATGTGCTCAATATTTGGGAGGGCTTTATCCATGGTAAGGCCATAAGATCATTATATAGGGGCAGAGATAGGCCATTTGGTGCATCAATTCAGCTTCGCATTTCATCATGGCTTACCCATTTCCTTCTCAGCCCCAATCGCTTGCCTTCTCCTTGTATCCCTAATCAAGAGTCTATCAACCCCTACCCATTGACTTGGCCTCCACAGCCGCCTGTGGCACCGAATTCCACAGATTCACCACTCTCTGGCTAAATAAAAGTCCTCCTCATCTGCATTCTAAATGGATGTCCCTCTATTCTGAGTCTGTGTCCTCCAGTCTTAGATTCCAGCACCATAGGAAACATCCTCTCCACATCCACTCTATCGAGGCCTTTTAATATTCAATAGGTTTCAATGAGATTCCCCCTCATTCTACTAAATTCTGTTGCATACAGGTGCACAGCCATCAAACACTCCTCATATGATAAACCTTTTAATCCTGGAATCATTTTCCTTTGAACCTCCTCTGAACTTTCTCCAATGTCAGCACACCCTTTCTTACATCAGGGGTCTAAACCTACTCACAATACTTCAAGTGAGACCTCACCAGTGCCTTATAAAGCATTACATCCTTGCCTGTACATTCTAGTCCTCTCAAAATGAATACCAACATCACATTTGCCTTCCTTGCCACTGCAAATTAACCTTTAGGGAACCCTGCATGAGGACTCCCAAGTCCTTTTGCAGCTCAGATTTTTAAATTTTCTCTCCAGTTAGAAAATATTTTATGCTTTTATTTCTTCTATCGGTGAATTACCATAAACTATGGTGTTTTCCATCTGCCACTTCTTTGTCCATTCTCCTGAATCTATTAAGTCCTTCTGAAGCTGCTCTGCTTCCTCAACACTACTTCCACTTCCACCTATCGTCACATTGTCTGCAAATTTGGCCACAAAAGTTGTTACCGAAACGATTGACCAAAAAAAAAAGGTAAAGTGGTCCCAACATCAATCCTTGTGGAACACCTCTAGTTACCAGCAGCCAGCCAGAAAAGGCTCCCTTTATTCCCAGTCTTTGCTTCTTGGGAATCAGTCGATGCCGTATCCATGCTAGTATCTTTCCTTTAATACCATGGGCTCCTAACTTGCTAAGCAGCTGCACGAGTGGCACCTTGTCAAAGGCCTTCTTAAAATCTAAGTACACAACATTCACTGGTTCTCCTTTGTCTATCCTGCTTGTTATTTCTTCAAAGAATTAGATTTGTCAGGCAAGATTTTCCGTTCTGGAAACCATGCTGTTCATGGCCTATTTTGTCATGTGCCTCCAAGTACCCTGAAACTTCATCCTGAACAATTGACTCCAACATCTTCCCAACCACTGAGGTCAGACCAATTTGTCTATAATTTCCTTTCTTCTGCCTCTCTTCCTTCTTGAAGTGTGGAATGACATTTGCAATTTTCAAGGCCACTGGAGACATGCCAAAATCCGTTGAGAGGTGATGAAATGTCTCAGCCCAAAGGTCAACGATTTATTCCCTCCATTGATATTGCCTGACTTTCTGAGTTCCTCCATCATTTACTGTGTGTAAAATGCATACAGTTTTATTGGCTACCTCTATCTGTAAGACTATTATCATGATAAGAGCTCTATGTATCCAAATAAAGGATCAGAATCTGAACATGATTTCAGTTGCTCAATATCCATATAAAGTTGGCAATTCTGAGCAGAAGTTTTAGAGCAGTCTGGTGACAGTAGCCAGACTGTTGCCCTTATACACAAGTAATAAAGTTTGAGGAAGAACGAGTGCGGATGGTTGAACAGTGATGTCACTTCTTCACCCAGAGTGGTGACCATTCAGAACCCATCACCACACAGGCAGCTGTAGGTGAGCAGCAGGGATGGATTTAAGGGGAAGCCGAGTGAACAGTGATGGAGAAAAAGAACATCGCCACCGGGTGATGGGAGGAAACGGAACAGGAACTAGACAGGCAGAGTAGACTCTCTACTGTACATTGTGCTTGCTGCAGTTAGTAAGGACTTGAGAGTCAAGATGTTAAATATACCTGATTTATTTATGACAGATCCCTCCCACAATATTTAACTGCAGTCCAATTAAAGGCCTATGTCATCAAAACAAGCTTTCTTGATGCTGCAACTTCAGACCCAAACTAAAGATCATACAGAGACTCTGAGAAGTTAAGCAAAACTCCGAATTTTATTAACATACAAGTTCATGGATAACTCAGCCAGAACTTCATTAGGACAGGATCAGGTTGACTGAGCCAACTAGGGATTAGCACTACCCCTTTACGTACACTCCACGCAAGAAAAAAAATCTGTACCCAGCTCATAAAGCTACAGACTAATGACAAGCTAACATGCTACTATATTTTAACTAGAGAGAAGTCAAAAGATACTTAATTGGACACCTGCAAAGTCTTGGAGAATTAATTGGAAGTATTCAAGGACAATTGCAACTTAAATGTAAACTGAGAAGACCTAACAATAAGACATAAAAAAGCTGAACAGCAACAACACGGACGATTATAATTAATATAACGCAGAGAATACAGTAAAAGAACCCCAAGCAGCAGAAACTCAGAGCCCTTATGAATACTCTATTAATGATCCGAGGTCATGTCACTCCCCTGCCCAATGACCAGGGTTCAGTTCCAAAAGTAATGAACAGCAGCAATAACTACAGAATCTGACACCAATAGTCACTCTTGAAATTGTAAGTGGATTTAGCAAACGCAATGGTTAAAAATTCAATATGGAGTTCTTTTAAACCGCCTCCTCAGGGAACTTGGTGATGTCAGCTGGTGGGATGATGTCGTCAGCCTCTTTGCTCACATAGGACAAGGGTGCAGCCTCTCAGTGTGAAATTGTGAATGCACCTTCAGTTCAGATGACTGAGTGAATTCCTTTCCACAGTCTCAACAGGTGACAGGCCCCTCCCCGGTGTGAACTCGCTGGTGTGTCTTTAGGTGGGATGACTGAGTGAATCCCTTCCCACACGTGGAACAGGTGAATGGCCTCTCCCCTGTGTGTACTCGTTGGTGTGTCTTTAAGTGGGATGAGTGAGTGAATCCTTTACCACAGTCTAAGCAGGTGAACGGTCTCTCCCCAGTGTGAACTCGCTGATGTACCTTCAGTTGAGATGAGAGAGTGAATTCCTTCCCACAGTCTGAGCAGCTGAACAGCCTCAAACCAGTGTGAAATCGCTGGTGTGTCTGTAGGTGTGATGACTGCGTGAATCCCTTCCCACATTCTGAGCAGGTGAATGGCCTCTCCCCAGTGTGAATTCGCTGATGTACCTTCAGCTGAGATGATCGAGGAAATCCCTTCCCACAGTCTGAGCAGGTGAACGGCCTCTCCCCGGTGTGAATTCGCTGATGGTCCTTTAGCTGAGAGAACTGAGTGAATCCTTTCCCACAGTCTGAGCACGTGAATGGATTTTCCCCAGTGTGAAATGACAGGTGTCTCTGTAGGCTGGATGACTGAGTGAAACCCTTTCCACAGTCTGAACAGGTGTATGGCATCTCCCCAGAATGAACTGACTGGTGTGCCAGGAGGTCAGAGGACCGAGTGAATCTCTTCTCACAGTCTGAGCAAGTGAATGGCCTCTCCCCAGTGTGAAGTGATTGGTGTGTCCGTAGGTGGGATGACTGAGTGAATCCCTTCCCACAATCTGAACAGGTGAATGGCCTCTCCCCAGTGTGAACTCGCTGGTGCACATTCAATTGGGATGACTGAGTGAATCCCTTCCCACAGTCTGAACAGGTGAACGGCCTCTCCCCAGTGTGAACTCGCTGATGTTCTTTCAGTTGAGATGACCGAGTGAACCCCTTCCCACAGTCTGAACAGGTGAACGGCCTCTCCCCAGTGTGAACTCGCTGATGTATCTTCAGTTGAGATGAGTGAGTGAAAGTCCTCCCACAGTCTGAGCAGGTGAATGGCCTCTCCCCAGTGTGAACTCGCTGATGAACCTTCAGTTGAAATGACAGAGTAAATCCCTTCCCACATTCTGAGCAGGTGAACGGCCTCTCCCCAGTGTGAACTCGCTGATGTACCTTTAGTTGAGATGACAGAGTGAATCCCTTCCCACAGTCCGAGCAGATGAATGGCCTCTCCCCTGTGTGAACTCGCTGATGAATCTTCAGTTGAGATGACTGTGTAAATCCCTTTCCACATGCAGAGCAGGTGAACGGTCTCTCCCCAGTGTGAACTCGCTGATGTATCTTCAGTTGAGAAGATCGAGTGAATCCCTTCCCACAGTCTGAGCAGGTGAACGGTTTCTTCCCAGTGTGAACCGACTGATGTGTCTGTAGGTGGGATGAGTGAGTGAAGCCCTTCCCACAGTTTGAGCAGGTGAAAGGTCTCTCTCCAGTGTGAACTCGCAGGTGTGCCTTTAGGTGGGATGACTGAGTGAATCCCTTCCCACAGTCTGAGCAAGTGAATGGCCTCTCCCCTGTGTGAATTAACTGGTGTGCCAATAGGTCAGATGAGCGACTGAATCCCTTCCCACACTCTGAGCAGATGAATGGCCTATCCCCAGTGTGAATTCGCTGGTGTGTCTGTAGGTGGGATGACTGAGTGAATCCCTTCCCACAATCTGAGCAGGTGAATGGCCTCTCCCCAGTGTGAATTAACTGGTGTGCCAATAGGTTAGATGACAGAGTGAATCCCTTCCCACAGTCTGAGCAGATGAATGGTCTCTCACCAGTGTGAACTCGCTGATGTATCTTCAGTTGAGATGACTGAGTAAATCCCTTCCCACAGTCTGAGCAGGTGAACAGCATCTTCCAAGTGCGAATTAACTGCTGTGCAAAGGTCAGATCACTGAGTGAATCTCTTCTCACAATCTGAGCAGGTGAAGTGTCTCTTCTCAGTGTGAATTGTCACTCAGAGCAGGTGAATGGCCTCTGCATACTGTGAACTCACTGATACGCCAGCAGGTCAAATGTCAGACGCAGTGAAACCCTCACACAATCGACGTAGCGGAAGAACTGAACAAATGCTGCTGTGTTCTCAGCACTCTGATTCAACAGAAACCTTCACTTCAGACACAAAGCACGTTTCCAGCTGGAGGGAGATGTTTCTTCACCTCCTAGGATCAACAACAAATACCGTATATCAGTATTACAACAGAAATATCTAGTCACTCTTTAAATATCAGCACAGAGACAATAAAACTGACATGAGATGTATTTGAGATTCTGCACACAATTTCTTTGTCATTTCTAACGTGTAAAAAGATTTACATACTACATTAATGTGCAAAAGACAACATTTTAAATAATTTTAGTCCCTGTGCTGGGCTCTGACATCATACTGGTATTGCGATTATCATCAAATCATCCTCTAACTGGGAACAGATCAGACATCCAGACTAATTACCATATTCTCTGCCTGTCTTCCTCGCTGTATCAGAATTAACCATTTCTGCCTGTGCCAATCTGTAACCCCACAGGGTTACAAGACACAGCTGCTGCTGGAAATTTTCTCATTACTCTGACCACACCCCCCCAGCCCAGGTTATTGACGGTAGTGAACTCATCAAGGACAAAGTCAATAAATATGACAGGGAGGGCAATATTTCTCATGGGAGTCTGGCACTTTTGTGATGTGAAATCTTACAAGTCACTTGTTACCCTGGACAAGGGTGTTAATCATTATGTACCCAGAGAGAATGGGACAAATCATCTTCTCACTGGTAGAAAGGTTCAGAACATGAGGAGGTAGAACAAAGAGCTAAAGCTGATGGAAGGATTTTGCTCTTTTTCCAAGCAGCACTAATTGATATTTTCACTGAATGGAAGATAGTTTTTTTTTTCCCATTTGAAATATATTTTGGTTCCGAGTTCTTAATTTTTGATTTTAGAAATGATCCCCTCTATACCGTGCACACCCTCCGCCCTCCCTCCCCCTCCCACGAACGGGAGACCCAGCTGTCACAGTCCCAGCGATGCGCATGCGCCGCAGAAATGGCGCCAGCACCTTCGTTAATCAGCAGAAAACTCCCCCGGGCCAGGGTACGGATCGTGGGTCTCAGAGAGATGGAAGAGAACTGCTACTGTCTCGGGGTGCGGGGCCACGGTGTGTCCAAGTTCACTACGGCTGTCGCTGAACCGAGGGGCGGGCACCGGTGCTGATGAAATTCTCACTCGGCGTCTCGCTCCTACGTGCTGTCGATTCTCCAGAGTCCTCTTCCGCTGCGCGCATGCGCGAATACCCGGAACTGTCTGGGATCCTTACGCCTGCGCATTTAATCGTCCAGTCACAGACGGTGAATTCTGAAGCGCGGTGGCGCCTGGGTATATGAGGTACCATTATACATGACTGCAAGCACCAGATCCACCCCACATGCCTCATTAAAATTATGTAGTTACTTTATGTGGAAGACGCAGTAGTTGCTTTATCAGAACAAGCCAGAACAAAAAATATAGTCATTATCAACCCACATGTGTGTGTAAAGTGTCAAAGTCCAACCAACTTACAAATGCAGATATAGTACACAAGAGATTTTGCAGATGCTGGAAATATAGAGCAACACACAAAGTGCTGGAGGAGCTCAGCAGGTCAGGCAGCATCTAAGGAGAACAATAAACAGATTAGGCACAGTGAAGGGTCTTGGTCGAAATATCAACAGACCTTCCCTACCTGTAGAAATAGACTGCGACTGTCAAGGTTATTTCAATGTTCAAAGTATATTTACTACCAAATTTTTGTATAAATTATACAACCTTGAGATTCGTCTGCTTATAGCCAGCCAAAAAGCAGGAAACCCGAAAAACTCAATTAAAAAAAAGAAAGACCGACACCCAATGTGCAGAGAAAGAAGAAAAACTAGCAGCAACATTCCGAACCAAATTGAGTCCATAAACCCCAATCCCAGAGCAGCTGGAATAGGCTCAAGCCTCAGTCTCAGTTCATCATATAGTGGGCAAATTGCCGTTGAAGCTCACAGACATGAAGTGCCATGGGACGGAGAAGAGGAGAGCTGTCGTCATTGGGGACTCTATAGTCAGGGGAGCAGACAGGAGATATTGTGGACGTGCGAAGGACACTCATATGGTTTGTTACCTCCCGGGTACCAGGGTCCGGGATGTCTCTGACCGGGTGCACGACATCCTGGTACAAGAGTGAAAGCAACCAGAAGACGTGATACATGTTGGTACCAATGACATAGGCAGGAAGAAGGATGAGGTCCTGAAGTGTGAGTTTCGGGAACTAGACAGAAGGTTGAAGAACAAGACTTCAAGGGTGGTATTGTCAGGATTGCTGCCAGTGTTACATGATAGTGATGGTAAAAATTGGAGGAGATGGCAGTTGAATGCGAGGCTGAGGGGTTGGTGCAGGGGGCAGGGTTTTAGATTTTTGGGTCATTGGGATATCTTCTGGGGAAGGTGGGACCTGCACAGATTGGATGAGTTGCACCTGAACTCAAGGGGGAGCAATATCCTTGCAGGTAGATTTGCTAGCATGGTTCGGGAGAGTTTAAACTAATTTGCAAGGGGGATGGGACCCGGAGCGATAGAGCAGTGGAAGAAGTGCATGGAGTAAAGCCAGATCTAACATAAGAGAGGCTTTGAGGAAAGAGAAGCAGAATAAAGGGTGTAAACGTAGTAAGGTAGAAGGGCAAAAGTGCGTGTACGTCAATGCAAGAAGCATCAGGAACAAAGGTGATGAACTGAGAGTTTGGATACATACATGGAATTATGATGTAGTGGCCATTACAGAGACTTGGCTGGCACCAGGGCAGGAATGGATTCTCAATATTCCTGGATTTCAGTCATTTAAAAGGGATAGAGAGGGGGAAGGGGAGGAGGGGTGGCATTACTGGTCAGGGATACTATTACAGCTGCAGAAAGGGTGGGTAATGTAGCAGGATCCTCTTTTGAGTCAGAATGGATGGTAATCAGGAACAGGAAGGAAACAATTGCTCTATTGGGAGTATTCTATAGGTCCCCTGGTAGCAGCAGAGATACCGAGGAGCAGATTGGGAGGCAGATTTTGGAAAGTGCAAAAATAACAGGGTTGTTATCATGGGTGACTTTAACTTCCCTGATACTGACTGGCACCTGATTAGTTCCAATGGTTTAGACAGGGCAGATTTGTTAAATGTGTCCAGGACAGATTCCTGTCACAGTATGTTGACAGGCCGACTAGGGGGAATGCCATACTAGATCTAGTATTAGGTAATGAACTGGGTCAGGTCACAGATCTCTCAGTGGGTAACCATCTGGGAGAGAGTGACCATCGCTCCCTGGCCTTTAGCATTAACATGGAAAAGGATAGAATCAGAGAGTACAGGAAAATTTTTAGTTGGGGAAGGGCAAATTATGAGACTATGAGGCTAGAACTTGTGGGTGTGAATTGGGATGATGTTTTTGCAGGGAAATGTATTATGGACCTGTGGTCGATGTTTAAGGATCTCTTGCAGGAAGTTAGGGATAAATTTGTCCTTGTGAGGAAGATAAAGAATGGTAGGGTGAAAGAACCATGGGTGACAAGTGAGGTGGAAAATCTAGTCAGGTGGAAGAAGGCAGCATACATGAGGTTTAGGAAGCAAGGAGCAGATGGGTCTATTGAGGAATATAGGGTAGCAAGAAAGGAGCTTAAGAAGGGGCTGAGGAGAGCAAGAATGGAGCATGTGAAAGCCTTGGCGAGTAGGGTAAAGGAAAACCCCAGGGCATTCTTCAATTATGTGAAGAACAAAAGGATGACAGGAGTGAAGATGGGACCGATTAGAGATAAAAGTGGGAAGATGTGCCTAGAGGCTGTGGAAGTGAGTGAGGTCCTCAATGAATACTTCTCTTCGGTATTCACCAATGAGAGGGAACTTGATGTAGGTGAGGACAATATGAGTGATGTTGATGTTCTGGAACATGTTGATATTAAGGGAGAGGAGGTGTTGGAGTTGTTAAAATACATTAGGACAGATAGGTCCCCGGGGCCTAACAGAATATTCTCCAGGCTGCTCCATGAGACAAGGGAAGAGATTGCTGAGCCTCTGGCTAGGCTCTTTATGTCCTCGTTGTCCATGGGAATGGTACCAGAGGATTGGAGGGAGGCGAATGTTGTCCCCTTGTTGAAAAAAGGTAGTAGGGATAGTCCAGGTAATTATAGACCAGAGAGCCTTGCATCTGTGGTGGGAAAGCTGTTGGAAAAGATTCTTTGAAATAGGATCTATGGGCATTTAGAGAATCATGGTTTGATCAGGGACAGTCAGCATGGCTTTGTGAAGGGCAGATTGTGTCTAACAAGCCTGATAGAGTTCTTTGAGGAGGTGACCAGGCATATAGATGAGGGTAGTGCAGTGGATGTGATCTACATGGATTTTAGTAAGGCATTTGACAAGGTTTCACACAGTAGGCTTATTCAGAAAGTCAGAAGGCATGGGATCCAGGGAAGTTTGGCCAAGAGGATTCAGAATTGGCTTGCCTGCAGAAAGCAGAGGGTCATGTTGGAGGGAGTACATTCAGATTGGAGGGTTGTGACTAGTGGTGTCCCACAAGGATCATTTCTGGGACCTCCACTTTTCATGATGTTTATTAACGACCTGTATGTGGGGGTAGTAGGGTAGGTTGGCAAGTTTGCAGATGGCACAAAAGTTGGTGATGTTGTTGATCGTGTAGAGGACTGTTGAAGATTGCAGAGAGACATTGATAGGATGCAGAAGTGGGCTGAGAAGTGGCAGATGGAGTTCAACCCAGAGAATGTGAGGTGGTACACTTTGGAAGGACAAACTACAAGGCAAAGTACAAAGTAAATGGCAGGATACTTGGGAGTGTGGAGGAGCAGAGGGATCTGGGGGTACATGTCCACAGATCCCTGAGAGTTGCCTCACTGGTAGATAGCGTAGTTAAGAAAGCTTATGGGGTGTTAGCTTTCATAAGTCGAGGGATAGAGTTTAAGAGTTGCGAGGTAATGATGCAGCTGTCTAAAACTCTGGTTAGGCCACACTTGGAGTACTGTGTCCTGTTCTGGTTGCCTCACTGTAGGAAGGATGTGGAATCATTGGTAAGTGTACAGAGGATGCTGCCTGGTTTAGACAGTATGCATTATGATCAGAGATTAAGGGAGCTCGGGCTTTACTCTCTGGAGAGAAGCAGAAGGAGAGGAGACATGATAGAGGTATACAAGATATTAAGAGGAATAGATAATGGATCGTCAGTGCCTCCTCCCCAGCGCACCACTGCTCAACACAAGAGGACAAGGCTTTAAGGTAAGGGGAGGAAAGTTTAAGGGGGATATTAGAGGAAAGTTTTTTACTGAGAGAGTGGATGGTGCGTGGAATGCACTGCCTGAGTCACTGATGGAGGCAGATACACTAGTGAAATTTAAGAGACTACTAGACAGGTATATGAAAGAATTTAAGGTGGGGAGTTATATGGGAGGCAGTGTTTAAGGGTTGGCAAAATATTGTGGGCCAAAGTGCCTGTGCTGTGCTGTACTATTCTATGTTCTATGTTATGTTAAGTGTGGCATACACCTTCTTCACCATCCTATATCTCTTTCTCACTACTTTCAGTGAACTATGATCTCATGTCCCTAAGTCTCTGTTCTGGGATAATCCCTAAGGCCCGACCATTTACTGTGTTTGTTCTTCTCTGGTTTAACTTGGAAAAATACAGCACCTCACACCATCCCAATTAAATTCCATCTGCCTTGGCTCCTTGGCTCACTTCCCCATTTCATCGCCGTCCTAGCATCATATTAGACACACAACTTCACTGTGCACTGCATTACCAATTTTGGTATCAGCTGTTAACTTACTGATCAGTGCAAGGAGTGATAATTGACCAGGAGGAGGAAACCAGTGGTTCATGAGCCAGTCCTCTTTGGAGGATCAGAGGTGAAGAGAATCATAAACTTTAAATTCCTCAGTGGTATCATTTCGGAGGACCTGTCTTGGACCTAGCACATAAGTATAATTATGAAGAAAGCATGCCATCACCTCTGCTTCCTTAGGAGTTTGCAAAGATTCGGGATGTCATCTAGAAATATACAGTAGATGTCTGGTGGAAAGTATATTCTGGCTACATCACACCAGGTATGCAAACTCCAACGCCCTTGTATGGAAAATCCAACAAAATGTAATGGATACGGCTCAGTCGATCATGAGTAAAGCCCGCCCCCCCCCCCCCCACCCACCACCACGATTGAGCACATCCACACACAATGCAGTTGCAGGAAACCAGCATCCATCATCAGAGGCCACCCAGGACATGTTGTCTTCTCACTGCTGCCATCAGTAGGAAAGGTCAGTAGCTTCAGAACACACACCACCAGGTTCAGTAATTATTAATAGCCCTCAACAATCAGGCTCCTGAACCAAACTTCACTCAACTTCACTTCATATCAAAGTGTTCCCACAACCAATAGACTGACTTTCAGTGACTCTTCATTTCACGTTCTCAATGCTTATTTCTTATTTTTATATTATTATCATTTCTTTCTTTTAGTATTTGCACAGCTTGAGTCTTTTGCACACTGGTTGAACGTTCAAAATGGTGCAGTATTTCATTGATTCTATTATGGTTATTAATCTAGTATGGATTTAATGAGTACTACTTGCAAGAAAAAGAATTTCAGTGTTCTGTATAGTGCGATATATGGACTGTAATCTGATTATAGATTCACTTTGAACTTTGGTTTCGTGTTTGAATAATTATGAGTGGGATGCTGTCCCGTCCCATGAATGGTGTTGAGGTTCTGAGCGTTGCTGAAGGCGCACCCTTCCTAGCAAGTGGATTGTCTTTCATCATACTCCTGCCTTGAACCTTACAGATGGCAGATGGGTTTTGGGGAGTGAGGAGGGGAATTGTGCACCCCAGGATCCCTAGCCTGTGAGACTCTTCCTTCTCATTGTTTTCGGCTTGCCTGGTGTGAATGTCAATTGCTACTGATTAGCTAAGGGAAACACATTTCTCAAAACTTGCTGTAATTATAGGTGAACTGTTACATTATCTGAGGAGTTGCTATGGCATTGTACATTGCCTAACCATCAGCCATCATCCATCATCCATATGGCTGACCCTTCGATCGGAGAAAGTTCATTAATGAATCAACTGATATGGTTGTCCCATGGGCAGCATGCTAACCAACCCTTGCAGAGATGTCCTGTGACCGAGATGACTGGCCTTCAGTCACCACAATTATCCTTTGTAAATGCCCTTGGTTTTATGCTAATCCCGCTTTCCAGTGACATACAGTATTTTGTCACATTTGTCACGCTATATTTTCAAGGGGCTTTTCAGAGTCTAAAGTAATGTGAAAGATGACTCACCATGTAACTTCTATGTCCTTGTCATTTTACTTCCTACACTTTGGATAAGTGCTTCACTAGAACTCAGGGCATCATTTGACAGCACGTGGCATAGACAATAGTTGGTACAACTCATGTTAGTGGAAATGAAAGAGAGTCACTGATAACCCTCACAAAGGACAATCTTTCAAGTTATTAGAAGTAGAACCTCAACTTGCGTACGTCACTGCAAGAGTTCCTCAGAGCGGACAATACTTTTAGCTTTGTTCAACTGCTACATCATTGAACACGCTTCCATCAGAAATGGAGCTGATTAATGATGGAAGGGTCTTCCATTCAGATTCCAGTTCTTCTGAAGGTGAATTGTCAAGACTTTGAGTCACCAGTTGACTCTTTGTGTGCAACAGTCTTCAGTGATAGATGACCTACTTCCCTAATTATTTAACTGTGTCTGCGTCTCTGAATATCAAGCTCGAGTGTTGACATTGAACTGTATCTCAGCAAGACTGTGCACAAACTACCGTGTCACTGAGGTAACTGAGTACCTTTGATTTTCCAGTTTGGATTGTTTTCTTATAATAACGATCGCCTTAATTCTAACACGACTGTGTGCTGTTAAAAATAGCATTAATAAGGAGGCTTAAATGTAGTAATAGGGAGATCCAGAAAGCCTACTTACAGCTTATTACATGTTACAGATTGCGCTTCTTATTTCAGTCCTTTCCAGACAGCATGATTACTGAGGGCTGTGTAACATTGATTTGTCAGGGCATGGTACATCAAGAGCTAGGAGCAGAAACTATAACATTTATTTCAATTAATTGTTTCATTATTTTTGTGTAATTTGTGTGTGATAGTCAGCAGAAAAGTCTGGTCTCTAATCTATACAATGTAAATATTCTATTTTCTAATCTAACATGAGCAATGTGCTTGTATTGGTGAGGAGAGGTGCTTGACGTGTTATATGACCTTTTTCTTTATTTATCTACGTAAGTTCTTTCATGTGCTGGAGGAGAAGAATATTTCCTTTTCTTATCTTTGAGATAAAGGTCATGAGTGCTAGTGAATCATTAACTTGCATCTCCATGTTGAACAGTATTATAATGGTTTTCTTGGCAACCCCCAGACTAGTGTAGAGGTAACTATACATTGGATACACAGAGCTGTATTCACATCCACTTTGAGCATTGAGGTACCTATCTGCTTGGGCGGCCAAAGTGCATCATCTCATTCTACTCTTTTTAAAGAACACCTATTTTGCATTTGGCAAGCACCATTGGAGCTTCTTTGTTCAAGTTCAAGTTGTTCTGTCAAACATGTTTGGATTGATGTTGGATTTGAAAGGAATGAGCTGCAACATACTCAAATGTTCACATATCTAAAGAGGAGATACAGAGAAGATATTGAATTATTTTTATTATGGAGAGAATCATTAACAAGGGGATGTTAAAGCCTGAGATTTAAATTGAGATGGTGGGACATTCCTTTACTAAAAGATTAGTGAATCTCTGAAATTATCTTACAAGGGTGTTGAGGAGAGAGAGAGACACACACACACACACACACAGAGACAGAGAGAGAGCGACAGAAAAAAAAGAAAAAAACACACTCGGTTATTAGTCCCCTTTAATTTCAGGTGCAAACTGGTTCCTCTGTACATGTCCCATCTTATCTGAAAGAAAGCCTAATAACCATGTTCCCCCAGCAGTAACCTAATAACCTAAAATCTAATGCCCTCCCCATTACACCAATTCTGTAACCACGTGTCAAACTGTATAATCTTCCTATTTCTTCTTGTTCCCGTATTGCAAAAAGTCCAAAATGATTTACAGTCAGTTAGGAGAGACTTTTCTTGAAGTAATTAAATCCTCTTTCATGATGTTACTGCTGATCCCAGCCAAAGTGTGCTTTGTCGAGGGATTTACGATTGAAGGAAATAAAATGGCTTAAAGGTACTGACCTTTCCTTGGTGAAACTCTGCATCCAACTCTTCCTGCTCTTTTAACAGGAGCTATCTCGGATTGCAGGCTACTAACTCCTTGTACAAAGATTAAATAAGGTCGAACCTCTTTACCGCTGACCAACTTTCCTCGATCATTCAACTTCCTGAACTTCGATAATTCTTCACTCTCCAACTGGACTTTAACTGGCAGTGATTTTCAGAACTGCCGGCACAATGATTCTTACAGTAGAAATTAAAACTCCACTTGTAAAACAAAACTAGGTCATAAAATCAAATACACAGCAGAATGGAGTCACTGACTTAAGCCATGAAACTGACCTGCGTGATGGGGGGGTGGGGTCTCCTTTTATACCCTGTTGAAAAAAACTATCACATGACCTCTCACTGGCTGGAAAATTATGTCACTCCACCATCACAAGACCATTACATCATGCCCAGCAGAGCCTCAAATACAAAACGGTCATGTGACAGTCACAGGTTACCCAAGGGTACTTAACACCTCCCTCCAAAAAAAATGGTCTGTCATGAACAAAATTTTAACAATTAACTACTTACAAAAAAATACAAATGTATAACATTTACAACGTACACGATATATATTGTATTATCATACAGCACCTTACAAATTATTACACAGGAGTGTTACAAATGTTAAAATATCACTCCAATAAAAAAAACATGGTACATTCAAAATCAAGATAGACAATCAGCAATCACATTATCTTTGCCTTTAATAAGATTAATCAAAATATTGTACTCCTGTAACATTAAACTCCAATTCAATAACTTTCTATTTTTGTTTTTCATCTTACTCAGAAACACTAATGGATTATGATTGGTGTAGACTATGAGTGGTTTTGAGTTATACCAACATACACAACAAAATGTTCTAAGGCCAAAACGAGAGATAACAATTCCTTTTCTATTGTCGATTAGTTTCTTTGATGCTCATTAAATTTCTTTTTTTTTTTCTAAATATTTATTTATTTATTAATCTTTAGAAAATTACAAAGAATAAATGTAATGAAAAATCAGTAAGAAAAAGAAAAATAATATTAATCCTCCCCCTCCCCTTAACCCTCCCCCCCTTAACCTTTATCTAAAGAAAGAGAAAGAAAGAAAGAAGAAAAAGATTGCCTGGATATCGGAGGATCCCCACATGCTCCAGGGAGTTCAAAATAATTTTAATATTTATTTTTACTTTCCCCAATTACTTTATAATTTTATCTTCAAAGGACCTATATATTTAATCCTATCTTTTGTAGGTATGGGAGCCAAATTTACAGAAATATATCATATTCATTTCTTAGATTTTATGTAATTTTTTCAAGTGGAATACAACTATATATTTCATTATTCCAACGATCCATAGTTAAATATAAATCAGATTTCCAAGTAACTGTGATAGCTTTTTTAGCTACTGCCAATGCAATTTTTATAAATTTTTTCTGATATTTATTCAATTTAAGTTTCGGTATTGTCCCTTCAATATCTCCTAATAAAAATAATATTGGACTATGTGGGAGTTGTACTCCAGTAATTTGTTCCAATAAAAGTCTTAGATTTATCCAAAATGGTTGAATTTTAAAACAAGACCAAGTAGAATGTAAAAAAGTACCAATTTCTTGATTACATCGAAAACATTGGTCAGACATATTTGAATTTAATTCCATTAAATTTCTTAGAAAAGTAAGCTACTGGATGATCAACCTCATCACCCTCATCCCTTTGCATTAATACTGCTCCTGCAGCCTCATCATTAGCATCTACAGTTAATGAAAAAGGTTTTTCAAAGTCAGGTGCCTTGAGCACAGGTTGATGACATATCATAGT
This sequence comes from Hemitrygon akajei, assembly GCF_048418815.1. Classification (NCBI taxonomy): domain Eukaryota; kingdom Metazoa; phylum Chordata; class Chondrichthyes; order Myliobatiformes; family Dasyatidae; genus Hemitrygon; species Hemitrygon akajei. The sequence goes on along the minus strand of NC_133124.1, from coordinate 172,033,635 downwards.
TTTCAATTTTTCAAATGCTTCCTGACAAAGCCACACAAACTTTTCATTCTTCTTCAAGATGTTAGTTAATGGAAGGGCAACATTAGCAAAATTCTTACAAAATTTTCGGTATTATCCTACCATTCCCAGGAATCTTCCACACAATGTGTTCTAATCATAGTTGTGGTTAGAATGAAACCTCGGCAAGGCACATTGCGATTCTGGATGGTACACAGAGGAAGTAATTTGTTTAGCTGCCAATTTATAAACTATCTGTTGAAACAATCCAGGCACAAAATTACCACCTTGATCAGATTGTATTTCCTTAGGTAACCCAAAATAAAGTAAAGAATTTTATAAGAGCCTTTATTTCAATTTTAGTTGTTATATTCCTAAGTGGTACTGCCTCTGGAAACCTAGACACAGTGAACATGATAGTCAGCTAGTACTGATAACCAGTTTTTGTTTTTGGTAATGGACCTGCACAATCTATAATAATTTTGGAAAACAGTTCACCGAATGCTGGAATAAGCTGTAGTGGGGCCACTGGAGTAACTTGATTTGGTTTACCCACAATTTGGCAAGTATGACACATTGTGCAAAACGTCGCCACATCTTTTCTTAAACCAGGCCAGTAAAAATGTTTTAAAATCTTGTCCACAGTTTTCCTTACCCCTTGATGTTCACCCACTGTGGGCTAAAGTTAAAACCTCATTTCGATAAACTTTAGGAACAACTACCTGGTGAACAATATTCCATTCATCACTTGAAGGAATTATAGGCGACCTCCACTTCCTCATCAATACTCCTTTCTCAAAATAATATCCTATTGGCACCTTATCAATTTCACTATCCAAAAGAGCTTGTTATTTTAATTTGATAATCTCGGGGTCTCTACTCTGCTCTGCTATTATCTCCTTCCGAGACAGAGATAAATCTTCATAGTCAGACTTAGTCCAATAATTTTGTTGAAACAATGAAGGTAAGAAAGTTTCTGACACATCTTCAAAACTTGAATCCTGAGTTGAACAGTCATGGGTAACAACCTCATTCTGCACATCAAACTTTTTGCCGTAGCTCGAGTTACAACACAGGAGGAATCTGTGTTTGAATCTATCCGTGGTTCCTCTGACTTTATTGTCAAATGCACTTCAGGAAAAACTTGTCCACCTGCCAAATCATTACCTAACAATAAAGAAATATCCTTCACGGGTAAGCTGGATTGTAGTCCTACTTTAACAAGTCCTGTAACTAACCCTGACTTTAAATTTACTTCATGCAGATGTACAGGCATAAGGGCACTCCCAACACCCCGTATATAATTTACCTCACTGGTGTCAGACTCATCATTAAACTTTAACACACTGTCTAACATCAGTGATTGAGAAGCTCCAGTATCCCTAAGGATTTTTATTGGCACCGGAGTAGATCCTTTTTTCAAGGATACAGGCCCTTCAGTTATACAAAGAAAAATGAGCATATCCCTTCCTAACTTGGTGAGACTCTAACAAAGCTTCATTTGTGTTCATCGAACCCTGTGAATTTACACGTTTCTGTATGTTGCACACAATCATCTGGGACTGCTTCCTTCTCCTTTTTCAATTGGAAACAGTTAGCTATTACGTGACCAGGTTTCTTACAATAATTACAAATGGGACCAAACTGTCTTTCCTTCACCAGTTTTTCTTCCTCCTTACCTTTCTCACTAACTTCTGGTTTAATTTCTGGTTTACCTTGATTCACTGTGTTATGTTTCCTTTTAAAAGTTCTGCCCTGAGGAAATTTATTCTTGTGGATTAAAGCATACTCATCAGCTAATTTAGCAGAGTCCTGCAATATAGCAGTGTCTCTCTCATTTAAGTGTGTCTTTATTTCAGCAGGGATGCTCCTTTTAAATTCCTCCATTAAAATCAGCTCTTTCAATTTATTACATTTACATTATTTACATTTTTAGAGGAAACCCATCTCTCAAAACACACAGCTTTATCGTAGGCAAATTCCACATATTTTTTTCCCACAGATTTCTTCAAATTTCTTAATCATTCTCTATATGCTTCCAGGACTAACTCATATGCCTTTAATATGTGCAGTTTCACAGTATCATAATCAAGTGCTTGCTCAGCAGTTAAAGCTGTATAAACCTGTTGTTCTTTGCCCATAATTACACTCTGTAACAACACTGACCATTTCTCTTTCAGCCACACTGAAATCAGAGCAATAGTCTCAAAGTGTTGAAAATAGTTCTCTACTTCTGTTTCACTAAATGGAGGGACCAATTTAATTCCTGACAAACAACAAACGTTTTCCTAGAACCAGAAGACTGATTCTCGGATCTTAATTCTGCCACCGCAAATTCAAATTCTCTCTTTTTATTTTCAGCTTCTATCCTACATCACTCCAAGTCCACTTTACTTTGTTCTAACTTCATTTGCTCGATTTGTAACTGCATCTTTAGAGTACTTATTGGAAACATATCTAAAACCGACTCATCAAAATCACCTGAATCTACATATCTACACAATTTCTCTCTGAATTACAGACTTCGTTGTAGTCTTCAAAATAGCTTCAAGTTCCAACCTACTAGCAATCTCAGATACATCACTCTTTTTCGCCTTCACTAATAACTCTGCATCCAGTGATGCCAGTAAGTCATCAATATTCATTGTTGCCGAATACAACTCACAAGCCAATCAAACAAAGAATCAGGTATTCCCCTTTTCCAAAACACCGATTGATAATTAAACATATATTTAAACTCAAAAATAGTTCATCCCAGACGAGCCCCCAAATGTTATGATCCAGCAACAAAGAAGGTACAATTGAGACAGATTTTTTATAACAAATAAAACATTTATTAAGCACTGCTTAAAAAACCCCAAAAGTAAACAAATGGTAGTCAGCTGTGATACGGCAGCTCGAACAGTTCTTAAAGCGAGAAATGTGAACTCAGTTCTTTAAAGTAGTATTGCAAAAAGTCCAAAATTATTTACAGTCTGTTAGGAGAAACTTTCCTTGAAGTAATAAAATCCTCTTTCATGACGTTACTGCTGATCCCAGCCAAAGTATGCTTTGCCGAGGGATTTACGATTGAAGGAAATAAAATGGCTTAACGACACTGACCTTTCCTTGGTGAAACTCTGCATCCAACTCTTTCTGCACTTTTAGCAGGAGCTATCTCGGATTGCAGGTTACTAACTCTTTGTACGAAGATTAAATAAGATCGAACCTGTTTACTGCTGACATCAACTTTCCTCGATCCTTCAGCTTCCCGAACTTCAATAATATCTTCACTCTCTGACTGGACTTTACCTGGCAGTAATTTTCAGAACTGCCGGCACAACGATTCTTACAGTAGAAATTAAAACTCCACTTTTAAAACGAAACTAGGTCATAAAATCAAATACGCAGCAGAACGGAGTCACTGACGCCTTAAGCCACGGAACTGACCTGCGTGATGGGTGGGGGTTCCTTTTATATCCTGTTGAAAAAACTATCACATGACCTCTCACTGGCGGGGAAAATTACATCACTCCACCATCACAAGACCATTACATCATGCCCAGCGGAGCCTCAATTACATCATGGTCATGTGACAGTCACAGGATACCCACTGGTACGTAACACCTGTAAGTACAGCCCCAAGGATGCCAAACGCTCCTCTTATGTTAACCCCTTCATTCCCAGAATTTTCCACGCGAATCTCCTCTGGACTCTCTCCAATGACAACACATTCTTTCTGAGATAAGAGGCTCAAAACTGTTGGCAATACTCGAAGTGCGGCCTGCCTAGTGTCTGATAAAGGCTCAGCATTATCTCCTGTTTTTATATTCTCGTTCACTTGAAATAAAAGCAACATTGTATTTGCCTTCTTTATCATAGACTTAAACTGTGAATTAACCTTATGGGTGTCTTGCACAAGGACTCCAAAGTCCCTCTTCTCCTCATTTAGATAATAGTCTGCACTATTGTCCCTTTTACAAAATACATTATCAAACATTTCACAACTCTGTATTTGATCTGCTACTTTTTGCCCATTCTTCCAATTTGTCTTAGTCCTGCTGCAATTGCATTGCTTCCTTAGCACTACCTGTCCCTCCACCTATTTTCGTATTACTTGCAACCTTTGACACAAAACCATCAATTCCATTATCCAAATCATTGACAAACAATATGAAAAGTAGCAGTGCTAATACTGACCACTGAGGAAAGCTAATAGTCACTGGCAGCCAAACAGAAAAGGTGCCTTTTAATCCCACTCGCTGCGTCTGCCTGTCAGCTGTCCCATTATCCATGCCAGTCTCTTTCTTCTAATGCCATAGAAGAACTCTAACAAATTTGTCAAGCAAGATTTCCCTTGTAGAACCATTCTGACTTTGACTTATTTATCACTAGTCCCCAAGTACTCCGACACCTGATCCTTAATAATTGACTCCAACACTTTCTTAACCACTGAGAATAGGTGAACTGGCTTATAATTTCCTTTCATCTGCCTTTCTCCATTCTTAACGAGTAGAATGACATTTGCAATCTTTCAGTCATCCAGGATCAAGTGATTCCCGAAAGATCATGACCAATGCATTTTCTCCTCAGCAAGCTCCTTCAGGACTCTGGGATGTAGCCCATCTGGTCCACGTCACGTATACGCCTTAAGACCTTTGAGTTTACCTTGCACTTTTTTCTTTGTAATAGCAATGGCACTCACTCCTGCTCCCTGACACTCACAGAACTCTGGTACAATGCTAGAGTCTTCCACAAGAAGACAAATGCAAAGTACCCACTAAGTTCATCTGCCATTTCTTTGTCACCCATTACGACCTTATCAGCATTATTTTCCAATGGTCCAATGAAGACTCTCACTTCTCTATTACTCTTGAAATAATTGGGAAAAAAAACTTTTGGTATTCTGCTTTTTATTATTGTCTTGTTACAATAGCATAGGAAGTGAACCCAAGTGCAGGACGCAGGCACGGAGAGTGAGTTTAGATGCTTACATGGGCGTAAACTCCAAACAGCAAACAGGAAGAATCTTGACAATGAGCTCTGATATGGAACCTTGACATGGAGCCTTGACTTAGCGGCTTGACACAAAGTCTTGACGCAGAGCCTTGACTCAGAGAAACTGAGATTCATAGGTAAACTTTGGAACAGGAGCTAGACTTAGAATAAGCAGTTGGGGAATGTAGTTATCTCACAGGAAAAAAAGACCAGCAAACTGGTGACTAGTGGTCCTGTAGGGGATATATACTGAGTCTTTGATGGAAACCAGTTGTGCCATCATTAAAGAGAATTGGAAGCAATTTGGGAAATTAACAATCGGGACCATGGCATAATCAAAGAAAATTAGGAACAAGATAGGGAATTAACGATTGGAACAATGACAATATCAACCCATCACACACCCCCCCCCGCCCCTTAACAGGAGTCTCCAGGTGATACACCAGGCTTGTCTGGGTGGTCCCGAGGGAGATCAGGGATGAGGGCAGGGTCCAAGGTGAAGGAGCAGGGAATCCATGAAAGTTCCTCCAGGCCATATCCTTCCCAATCGATCACATATTGGAGGCCCCTGCCTAGACAGTGCACATCCGGTAATCGCTGGACGGTGTACGCTGGGTGGTCGTCAATGACCCGGGCGGAGGGAGGGGGTTCGGCAGGAGGCCATAAAGGGCTGGCAGATACTGGCTTTAATTGGGAAATGTGGAATGTAGGATGGATGTGCATAGATTTGGGTAGTTTGAGTTGGACCGCCGAGGGGTTGATAATACTCTGAATCTCGAATGGTCCCAGGAAACGAGTTTCCTGGGCTCGTTCTTGTGGGGGATGTCTTTAGAAGAGAGCCAAACCTTCTTCCCAGGCCGATAATCAGGTGCAGGAATCCGATGGTGATCAGCAATCCTCCGGTTGCGGTCAGTTGAACAGAGCAGGGCCACGCGTGTCTTTCCGGATCTTGCGGCACCGGAGGAGATGGGCCTGAACAGAAGGCACAGCAATGTCATGTCCATGAGTGGAGAACAGAGGGGGGTTGGTAACCGAGGGAGCATTCAAAGGGAGACATTCCTGCGGTGGTGCTGATCAGGGAGTTGTGGGCATACTCTACCCAAGCGAGATGGGTGCTCCAGTTAGACGGGTTGTTGGCGGTTATGCAATGCAGTGCTGTTTCCAAATCCTGGTTAGTTCATTCTGTTTGCCCGTTCATCTGCGGATGAAAGCCAGATGACAGATTTACTGAGGTTCCAAGGGCTTGACTAAAAGATCTCCAGACTTGAGAGACGAATTGGGGGCCCTGGTCAGAAATAATGTCAGAGGGAATCCTGTGAAGGCGGAAGACGTGATAGACGAGAAGGTTGGCTATTTCATGAGCCTTTAGGAGTTTGGAAAGGGCTACGAAATGCACAGCTTTGGAGAAGTGGTCCACCACGGTGAGTACGGTAGTGTTCCCATGTGAAGGGGGTAGTCCCGTAACGAAGTCCAGCGCAATGTGAGACCAAGGGCGGCTAGGAACAGGTAGGGGATGAAGCAACTAAGCAGGTGGTCGGTGGGAGGCTTTTCCCTGGGTAGAAAGAGAACAGGCAGAGACAAAGGAACGGGTGTCAGCATCCATGGAGTGCCACGAGAAATATCTCTTCAGGAGGGACAGAGTCCAATCGATCCGGGATGGCAGGCAAAACGAGGCGTGTGCCCCCACTGGAGAACCTGAGAGGCGGTTGGAGGGTCCGTTGCCTGGGTCTGGCTGAGTCCATTCAGTCTCTTTGACTATGGCCTCGATTTCCCAGCTGAGGGCAGCCACTACACAGGATGGCAGAAGGATGGTCTCGGGGTTGGGAGGGCCCTCCTCGGAAACATATTGACGGGACAGAGCATTGGGCTTCCCAAAGGGCCTGGCGGGAATTCATGTGTTTGGCGGTTTGGATGTAGGATCTTGTGATCGGTCCAGACGATAAACGGATATTCCGCTCCCTCCAACCAGTGCCTCCACACCTCCAAAGCACGTTTGACCATCAGTAACTCCCGGTTTCCTACGTCGTAATTTTGTTCAGCGGGGGACAGCCGCGAGAAAAGAAGGCACAAGGATGAAGTTTTTGGTTAGGGCCTGAACGTTGGAAGAGGACCGCTCCCACCCCAGAGTCGGAGGCGTTGACCTCCACAATAATTTGACAAGAGGGGTCTGGTTGGACCAGGATGGGAGCGGAGGTGAAACGCCTCTTCAGCTCCGAGAAGGCAGCATCTGCTTCGGGATCCCAGAGAAACGGGGTCTTAGGAGAGGTGAGTTGAGTAAGGGGCGCTGCCATCTGGCTGTAATCCCTGATGAAACGATAATCAAAGTTTGCAAACCCCAGAAATCGCTGGAGTTGCTTAAGTGTCATAGTTGTTTGTCACTCTGTTACCGCCTGGATCTTTTCGGGATCAGTCCTCACTTGCCCGCTCTCGATGATGTACCCTAAGAAAATGACTGAAGGAACATGAAGTCACTTCTCGGCTTTTACGAATAGTTTGTTCTCCCAAAGCCTCTGCAGAACCTGACGGACGTGGTGGGTGTGTTCCTGAAGACTGCTGGAGAAGATTAAAATGCCATCCAAATAAACAAACACAAAGCGGTTAATGAAATCTCCAAGGGAATCATTTATCAGGGCTTTGAAAATGGCGGGGGCATTGGTGAGGCCGAATGGCATGACCAGATAATCGAAGTGACCAAGCAGGGTGTTGAACGTGGTTTTCCACTCATCTCCCTCCCTTATCCTTACCAGATGATAGGCACTTCGTAGGTCCAACTTGGAGAAGATGGTGGCTCTGTGAAGTGGTTCGAAATCAGAGTTGAGAAAGGGCAGTGGATATTTGTTCTTTATGGTTATGCTATTTAGGCCTTGGTAATCAATGCAGGGGCGCAGTGAGCAGTCCTTCTTCCCCACAAAGAAGAAACCTGCGCCCATAGGGGAGGATGAGGGCTGGGTAATGCCTGCTGCGAGAGATCCATTTAAGTACGCCTCCATTGCCTCCCTTTCTGGCCGGGACAAATTATATAGCCGATTGTTAGGAAGAGGGGCCCCGGGGAGAAGGTCGATTGTGCAATCATAAGAGTGGATTGGCGGCAGGGAAAGGGTCTGTTGTTTGCTGAATACCTCTCCCAGATCGTGGTAATCTGCTGGAACACTGGATAGGTCAGGGGTCTCAGCGGCAGATGAGGTCGTGTTGACTTCCATGGGAGAAAGGCTGATTGAAGCTAAGTGGAGTGACAGAACGGGCTCCAGCTGGCTATCTTCCCAGTTGATGTGAGGATTATGGCGGACCAACCAGGGATACCCAAGAACTATAGGAGCTAGAGGGGCGGAAATTAAGTTAAATTGTACCTGCTCTCGATGGTTCCCGGAGAGAATTAGAGACGGGTAGTGTGCAGTGTGTGACCCGGGCCAGAAGTCTGCCGTCCATTGCCCGGGCCTCCAGAGGGGTACTCAATGGCTCCCGAGGAATCCTGGTTCGGGAAGCTATGTCTTCATCCAGAAGGTTGCCCTCAGTACTGGAGTCCACTAGAGCTGACAGAGGCAGGGATTGTTTGAAGGGAATGTTCTCTGACTCACCAGGGTCCCCCTTTCTACTGGTGAGCCTTCCTTCTTTGGCCGAAGGGGCAGCTAGCTTGGAAGTGGCCGGACTGGCTGCAATATAGACACTCACCCACTCTCAATCTCCGGAGTCGCTCAGCGGGAGAGAGGTGGCTCCATCCCCGCTGCATGAGTTCCTTTCCCGGGGCAGTGGAAATGGCCGGACTAGGAGCTACTCTTGGAGCAGGAGGAGGAGAGCGACGTTCTTGCGGGAAGCGGAAATGAGTGCCGTGGAGTGGCCAACGGTGGTGGAAGACCAGATCTTTCCCTATGGAGTTCTTGAAGACGGTTGTCCAGCCTGCTAGCTAGGGAGATCAATGTATCCAGGCTGTCGGTGTCATCTCTTGCCGCCAACTCCACAACCTCACTTGGAGTACTGTGCTTAATTCCGGTCGCCTTACTACAGGAAGGACGTGGAAACCATAGAAAGGGTGGAGAGGAGATTTACAACCCTGTTATTATTACTCCTTTCACGAATCTGTCTCCTTATCTGCTCCCCGATGTCTCTGTTACTATTGGGTGGTCTGCAAAAAATGCCAGGTAGAATTACTGACCCCTTCCTATTCCTAACTTCCACTTTCAGAGACTCCGCAGACAACCCCTCCATGACTTCCTCCTTTTCTGTTGCCGTGAAACTATCTCTGATCAACAGTGTCACGCCCCCACCTCTTTTGCCTTCCTCCCTGTCCTTTCTGTAACATCTAAAGGCTGGCACTTGAAGTAGCCTATCCTGCCCCTGAGCCTGTAATGGCCACAACATCATAGCTCCAAGTGCTGATCCACGCTCTAAGCTCATCCACCGTATTCATAATACTCTTCACATTAAAATGCACACATCTCACTCTATCATTCTGAGTGCATCCCTTCTCTATCAACTGCCTATCTTTCCTTTCGCACTGTTCCAATCTTTCTCTATTTGTGAGCCAACCTCCCTTTCCTCCGTCACTTCAGTTTGGTTCCCACCCCTCAACAATTCTAGTTTAAACGCTCCAATACACTTTGCAAACTTCCCCGCCGGATGTTGGTCCCCCTGGGATTCAAGTGCAACCCGTCCTTTTTGTACAGGTCACACCTTGTGCAGAAGAGGTCCCAATGATCCAGAAATCTGAATACCTGCCCCTTCTCTATTCCCTTAGACACACATTTTTCCTCCACCTCATTCTATTCCTATACTCACTGTCACGTGGCATAGGCAGTAATTCCGGGATTACTATATTTGAGGTCCTGCTTCTCAACTTCCTTCCTAACACCTTTCAGAACCTTCTCCCTCTTCCTGCCGATGTCATTCTCCTTCCCACTGCAGGATATCGTGGACAGGATCCAAAAAATCCTGACCCTGGCACTGGGAGGCAAACTACCATCAGCATTTTTTCCTGTTTCCACAGAATCACCTGTCTGACCCCATAACTATAGAACCCCCTATCACTGCTGCCATCCTCTTCCTTTCCCTACCCTTCTGAGCTACAGGGGCAGACTCTGTGCCAGAGGTACAACCACTGTTGCTTCCCCCAGGCAGGCTGTCATCCCCAACAGTACTCAAACAGGAGTATTTGTTGTTAAGGGGGACAGCCACTGGGCTACTCTCTAGCACTTACCTCTTGCCCTTCCCTCTCCTGACTGTTACCCACTTCTCTGTCTCCTGTGGTCCTGGGGTGACTAACTGCCTATAGCTCCTCTCTATCACCTCCCTACTCTCCCTGACCAGACGAAGGTTATTGAGCTGCATCTCCAGTTCCCTAACGCAGTCCTAAAGGAGCTGCCGCTGAACACACCTGGTGAAGATGTGGCTGTCCAGGAGGCTGGGAGTCTCTGGGACCTCCCACATCTGACACTGAGCACAGAAAACCGGCCTCACACACATTCTTTCTGTCTGTATTCTAAACAGATAACCTACCTCACCTCAACGTTATCACTGAAGCCTCATTGAGCCAAATCCTTCCTGCTCGGTCTCTCTCTACTCCGTTGCCCACTCCTCCGATGCCCTTTCTGTAAAGCTGTCTTCTTTTTAAACTCTTCCCGCTGTTCTCACTGGCCGACCTCCACGTTCTTGTGCAGTTGTGCCCTGGTCAAACTGCGCACAATGTTCTTCAAGTTCAACAGGATTAACATCTCCTTCCTTATTAGAATGATGACGGGATGCGACAGAGAGTAGGATGCAGATTAGATAGATCAAATCACAGTATGCAACCTGCTGAACTCAGCCCGTCTCAATGTTTACTAATTCCAATGATGTATCATTTCATACTTCAAAATTGAAATATGGTACAGTGATCTGTCAAGGAAAACCTGGAGAAATGAAGCAGGAACATTAATTATGAAAGGATTCAAACTTCTATGAGTTTCAAACTCATCCTTTTGGAAAAATGCAGCTCAGTTTCTAATGGCTATTTCATATAATTATAGTTAATAGAGGTAAATACAACAGATCGGTCTGGTTATGCACTGATTCAAATTATGTTAGGAATATAGTAGATAGATATTTTCCCAAACAGGTGGAGAACACACATACGTAGAGTCATTGTCATAGAACACTATGCACAGAAACAGAACTTTCAGTCCGTCTAGTCCATGTCGAACCATTAAACTGCCTAGTCCCAAAGACCTACACCTGGACTGTAGCCCTCCATACCCCTCCCATCCATGTACCCATCCAAATTTCACTTAAATGTTGATATCGACCCCACATCCCAGCACCTGCACTGGAAGCTTGTTTCACACGCTCACCACTGCCCCCTCATGTTCCTCTTAAAAATTTTACCTTTCACCATTAATCCATAAACTCTAGACTCAACCACCCTCAGTGGAAAAAGCCTGCTTTCATTTGCCCTATTTATACCTCTCATAATTTTGTATACCCAATCAAATCATGCCTCAATCCTCCACGTTCTCGGGAATAAAATCTTAACCTCGTAACTCAAGTCTTCAAGTCCTGGCAACATCCTTGTAAAAATTCTCTGCACTCTTTCAATCTTATTTACATTTCCTGAAGGTAGTGACTGCAGCTGGACACAACACTTCATATCAGGTCTTACATAATTTTAACATAACATCCTAACTTCTGCACTCAATAAACAAACGAGAAAATCTGCAGGTTCTGGAATTAATTGTATACATTGAGATGTAAAGGCCAATTTTCCAAAGGCTTTCTCTATGACTCTATCTATCTGTCTGTCTGTCTATCTATCTATCTATCTATCTATCTATCTATCTATCTATCTATCTATCTATCTATCTATCTATCTATCTATCTATCTATCTATCTATCTATCTATCTATCTGTGATGTTGCTTTTAACGTCTTCCCAGATCCTTCTGCTCTATCATACTCCACAGTGCCTCTCTGCTCACTGTGGAAGACCAACTCTGGTTGGATCTCCCAAAGTGCAACAACTTATACGTGTCTGAATTAAATTCCACCTGAATTAAATCTTGGTGTCATCAACAAATTTGCTGACACAATACTTCTACATTTGTGCATGTGGAAGTATATTTAGGAAATATTATTGTCTCCACCATTAGTTGAGGTGTTACACATCCCGGGACATACCAGAGACCACTTACTGTGGTAGCAAGCGAGCAAATGAACAAGCAAATATCGAAAGGCTTAGAGGAAGGAAAGAATCAAGAGGTTAAGCGAGGCATGGCAATGCTGGTCTACTCTGGAGGCCAAATATGAGCTACAACTGACCCTGAGGGCAACTCTCCGTAAACAACATGCCAAGTATAAAAATAAGCCTAGAGTGCACAAGGTTACACCATATTTCTTGATGTACAAAATCCACCTGAACACACCCCTAATATATAACTCAAGCCAACTTTAGCCTACGCCCGATACAGGTCTCCGTAAGGAACTGAGAAATCTTATGGGAATTCACCATAAAGCAAAATAACCTAACAAGAAAATGTGGATACCACAAAAACGTGAATGGGTCCTAAAATCAAATTCCATAAAAATAATTGTCTCATTCCCCAGGTTATGGTGGACAGGACTGTGGTAAACGGCACAGGGATGAGAAACAAGACTACAAGAAAAATAGTCCCTATGGATGCCACCAAACCTGCTGAAGCAGTATATGTTGGAACTGTTATGTTAGATCAGTCTATGCTTCCACCACATACAGCTGTACCAAAACAGAAGGGGGTGACATGTATTGAAATGATAAAGTACGTGCTTAAATATGAAACAAACTTATACATTTCTTTTCACATGCTGCATTGCATACATTGACCAAATAAAATCCAGCTACAAAGTGCCCAGAACAAGAGAAGTCCTGCCAAGGGGTCTCGGCCCAAAATGTCGACTGTACCTTTTTCCATAGATGCTGTCTGGCCTGCTATGTTCCTCAAGCATTTTGCATGTGTTACCTACTAAGTGTTCTTGATTCGGAGTAAGAAGGACCTTATCTTCATAAAGGGCTGTTTATCTTGAAATTTTACTTTGATATTTATGCTTATCATAATAATCTCAGTGTTACTTACCATTGCATTAATATGTTAGGCCCAAGATAGATGTGCCTCCACGTCACCATCTGAAATTCAGCCAACAATAGTTGCGTCATCAGCATATTTATAGACAGCATTTTAGCTGTGCCAAACCACATAATCGTGGGTGTTGAGAAAATAAAGCTGTCGGCTAAGCAGGCAACACAGAGGTGCACCAGTATTGAATATCAGCCAGGAGGAAATCTTATTTTCGATCCGCTCAGACTGTGGTCTTCAGTGAGGAATTCAAAGACCTAGTTGAAGTACAGATGCCCAGAATTTGAAGCCTGTCCATTACACTGAGGGTATAATTGTGTTGAATGCTGAGTTGTAGTCAATAAACAACAGCCGGATCACCTGGACGTCTTGTGGAAAGCCAGTGAGATTGGACTGCAGTACACCTATTGCAGCTTGTCCAGGTCCTTGCTTATGTAGGTGCTGATTCTGACCGCGACAAAACACTTCATCACAGTAGGTACAAAGTACACTGCAGATGCTGTGGTCAAATCAACATGTACAAACAAGCTTGATGAACTCAGCAGGTCGCTGCCCAACCTGCTGAGTTCATCCAGCTTGTTTGTACGTGTTGATCATCACAGTAGGTGTGAGTGCCACTGGACAATTGACATTTAGAGCAGCTCACTTCACTGTTCCTAGGCACTGGAATGATTGTCGCCATTTTGAAACAGTTGGGAACCTCCGACTGCAGTGAGAATTTGAAGATGTCCTTCAGCACTCTCACCAGTTGCTTGGCACAGTTTTTCAAAGACCTACCAGGCACACCATCAGGTCCTGACATCATTCGAAGCTTCACACTCTTGAATGAAGTTCTCACGTCAGCTCTGAGAAAGAGATCACAGGGTCGCCAGATGCTGCAAGGAATCCCACATGTTTAATATTGTTTTCCTTTTCAAAGCATACTGTCTCACGACACTTCTTAATGTTAGGTTTTGAGTTGTAGTTAGCAATGGTCTGGAAAACCCTGCCACAGTCTATGTGCATCCGATTCCGGCTCTAACATCGAACGGAATTATTATTATTTTTTTCCTCTTAAAATAGCCTTCCATTGGTTGTAACTGGCCTTCTTGTATAGTTCTGAAGTGCCGGTCTTGAATGCTACAAATCCAGCCCTGAGTAGACTACGAATATCCTGGTTCATCACAACTTTTGGTTTGGATATGGGGCATGTTCTCGAAGGCACCCACTCATTAACATAGATCTTAATAAAGTCTGTGACAACTGTGGCATATTCTCTCAGATTCAAAGATGAGTCCTTGGTTATTGTCTAGTCCAATCATCCCTGTTGGCGAGATTGATGGATGGATAAATCCGAAGACCAATGCCTCCTTAATGTATTGTGCCATGACTAAGGTTTCTGGACGAGAAAGGGAAAGGGGGCAGACCGGCGGAGGACGAGTACAGAGCAAGAGGTTAATGGAGCATTCGTTCAAACAGTGAGGAGGCAGACAGGAGATTTTCTCTTTTCCTGAAGACCCCAATAAGATTTGCATATTCAGCCAGAATGCCAGACAAGTCAGCACTAGTAGTTGCCACAAGAAGGTATTCGTGGGGCGGCACTTGAGCAGGACATGGTCCAGGCCAGACTCCAGATCAAGACACACCTCTTTTCCCAGAGATAGAAGGTGGTTCTGATGGGGAAACTTGGCAGGCCCATTCCCATCCTCTGTTGCCACCCAGAAAACTGGTACATTTGTCATCTGACTCTCCACTACATACTGCGTAGACGACCAGAGGTCAGCCAACATATGCTTCCCAGGTAGCCACAAGTTCTTTATGAGGACTCGGTCTCTAGGCATGAGTCGTGAGAACCTAACTTCTTGATCATACCTCCTCTTATTTCCTTGATTCTGCTTGGCAGCCAAGATCTCGACTAATTCATAAGCCTTTTTCAACTCCCTTCTCATATCAGACATATAATTCAGATGTCTTTTCTTTATCAGCCTTACTCATGGGTATCTGGCAATATTCATTCCTGAAGTTCAGCACACTATTCAGGCAGGCCAGCGCGTCCTCAATTCCAGGGACTGTATACTTGTCGTGGACTGTACGCCTGTTCAGAATCCGATAGCTCACACACATCCGTACCTTCCCATTCATTTTCCTGGCCAGTACTACTGGCGACGCATAGCTTCTAGACTCGGTGATGATCCCAGCTTCCTTCAACTTCCGCAGATGCTACCGAACGTCCTGTGCCTCTGCATGTGCTTGTCGCAGCGACCTTTCTCTGTACGGGATGTCCTCTGTCACTCAGATGGTGTGGCGAGTGCTCTCGGAACAACACACATCAAACTCGTCTTTAGGAAAGACATCTTCCAGCTTCAACATTTTCTCTATCGACCTCTTCTTCCAGCCTTCAGGTACGGGGGAGTCCCCAAAGTTGAATGACTCGGAAGTCATCTTTCCTCTTTTCGGAGAGAGTTTCTCCCCAGCTTGCCTTCACAGGGCCACTAAACATTACCGTCACCGGGAAGAGGTGCGCTCTTGGCATCCCCCGCCTGTAGGTGATCTCCTGCTCTGAAGTGTTCCTGACACTGTCATCCTGTTCACCAGTACAACCGAGGGCTTCTGCAGTTTGGGGCTCACCAGTACCACAGCAGGTAAGCCTGACTCCTCTTCGTGCTCCTCCGGAGTATCCAGCAGGAGGAAATCTGGGGTTTCTCATCACTCTCGCTACTTCCCCAGGTCGTAAACCGACGGGTTTTGAACCACCCAGTCCCTCGTTTATGCTCATCATCCATCCCAGTGCGGCCACGCACTTCTACAGCTGGGAACACAGGGTGAATGGACAATGTTTTCAGAGAGCTCTCTCCAACTTTCTCCTTGCAGGCTTCCATTAGTCTCCTCACGATAGGAGTATTCCTCCCCATGAGAATTGGAGCTTCGCTCCTGTCGACCGGGTCCGGACAAACCAATATTAATGTATCAAGCACCTCAGCTACTCCCGCATCTGCCTCCGAAAACTCCAGCATCATTGGCAAGTAACCATTGTACGGATAGTCATTCGTACTAAGACCCCAGATCTCTAGCGCACTGAGTGGTGTCAATGGTATATACGTCAAATAGCGGTTGTAAAATGAAAGGTATAGCAGAGTAACTGAGAGCCGGTGTCAAGTATGGCTGTAGCATAAATACCCCCAATCCATAGCGATACACTGGAGCTTGGCCCCACTAAGCCTTCAGGAATAGGGTTTTTGGTTTTAGGGTGTCCCTTGATTTATTGCTGGGAAAGTGTTCCCCCCGAAATGTCAGGCCCTTCCCTCACAGGGTCTCTCCGCTTAGGTACCCGCGGGCTCACTCTCCGAGAGGTTCCCCGTCGTTCACACCCTCGACTGAAGTGCCCCTCTTAACCGACGTTACTACAGACAATACCGGCCGCTCTCCTCCTCGCGGGACCCCGACCACTGGCAGCCCTCTACGTAGCCCACCTCCCTATCAGCTCTATTATAAGTGGGGGGGGGGGGGGCGTACCCGTTGATAACTACCGGAATATCCCTTCTCCTGAAACATGTTCTGAAACGCCCGTCATAAGCTCCAACGGGCTTCCCGACGCGCATGCACGTCGGCCGCAGAGGTAGCAAAAAGGTTTCTGTGTCTTTCCGGATGTCACTCTGTCATTAGCCGGCCCCTTCAAACTTTCAACCAATCGCAGTATGTTTTCGTCATCCAGCAACTGACAGGTCTGCTGTGCCCACGTCTCAGACTCCTTTTCCTCTTTAGGGGTGGGCTTCGTTCCTGAGAACAGGATGAGCTGACGGTAGCTGGGACTTTGAAACTAGACATTTTACCATTTATTCGCCAGGAGGTAAGGGTTGTTACCAAGTCAGAATGCTCAGCCCTCGCTGGAAGATTCTTTCGTCCTTCCACATCAGACCACTCCTTCCCCTCGCTCCGCAGAAACGAGAGCAATTCGTCTTTAAAGTCTCCGCTCCTAGCTACGGGAAACTCGGCTTCCGATTCGACACGCTCGCCTTCACTCCCCCTCCTTCCGGAAAGTATGGACAGTCCACACCCCCCTCCCCCCCCCCCCCCCACCGGGGGCCCAACAGGACCACTGCAGTTCTACTGCCGTTACATTAGTGCTAGTCTGAACTAGAAGAAAGTCTTTGCCCGCCATTTTATCAAACCTCCGCTCCTCCCCTGCAGCATCCATAACCACGTATCGTGATCACTTTACTGAATACAGACTTAAACACACAACCCACTCGATCAATGCTCAGGGCAATTAAACAGCATCCAACGAAATCGATCCCGGACGAGACCCACACCCTAGTCTCCTTGGCTGAGTAAGTCTAGGGAAGACAACCTCCAGCCGCGCCAAACTCGTGAGACTGAGGCGCGCTCAATCCCACCCAAACCACGGTTTGTGCGGATGTTGTGTCATTTGCTACCGTTACAAATTAATGC
The DNA here is from genome assembly GCF_048418815.1 of Hemitrygon akajei. Classification (NCBI taxonomy): domain Eukaryota; kingdom Metazoa; phylum Chordata; class Chondrichthyes; order Myliobatiformes; family Dasyatidae; genus Hemitrygon; species Hemitrygon akajei. The sequence goes on along the minus strand of NC_133124.1, from coordinate 172,016,159 downwards.
CACGAAATAACAGACAGTACACCGCATACAGTTAAAGGAATTATATTTATGAATCTTAACTAAACGGTCAGTAAAGACTAACAAAAAATAAATGGGCCCATTCCAATTAAACAATCAAAGGTGCACAAGTTGGAGCTCATCTTGAACTTCTCTCTCACTCACGCGCTGGGCCCTTGGTCAACGTGAAAGCCCACACCACGTTCCGACCGTCACTCGCAATTCATCTCGAACAAACGGGTCTCTCACCAGATCGTATGCTACGACCAGTTCTCCCCAGACTCTTGCCCACTCGATAAAAAGCTCCAAGCCCAACCTTAGTGTCTTTCACCAGAGAAACCTCCCCTTAATCCGACCATCCGAACTGGATGGCACATATTTCTCCTCATCTCTTATCTTCAATAATAACTCAAACATCATCGGTCTCCAGAGACCATGGATCTGCGCCTGGAGTTTCCAGGGCGCAGGCCTGGGCTGGATTGTATGGGAGACCGGCAGTTGCCCGAGCTGCAGGCCTTCCCCTCTCCACGCCACCATTGTTGTCCACAAGGACCCATGCAACTTGGCACCGGTGTCGTCGCAGAACAATGTGTTGTTAAGGACACAAACACGCTGCCACAGCTGAGGCTCGAACCAGTGACCTTCAGGTTACTAGTCTGATGCCTTGCCCACTAGGCCACGCGCCAACACTAACATAAGCTGAAAACAAGCGGCTCTCACAGAACTGCACAAAATGAGATACGTACAGCATAACAGTCAAAATTATGAACCAGGGCATTACATCTTGAAAACACGAGAACGAAAGGAAGTGAGTTATGTATCACCACAATGAAATGCGAATTAGATTAAACCTACATGCTCACGAGCGGGTTTGCAAAACCTGTTCCGCAGTCCTCCTGCGTTGGCACGTAGATTTCTCTGTAGAGTCCGTGATGTGACACTACCGACTCAAAACAATCCTGTAAGTGCTCCTCCACCTCTTTTGAATATACTTTCTTGGTCCTCACCATTACTACTGCGGTCTCTATTCTCTGCCTGTAAGCTGAAGTAGCAGTCAGGTGATTAGACTTTGCAAAGTGCTTGCGCGGAATGGCACGGTAAGCGTTCTTGATGGTGATATAGCATTAGTCAATGTGTTGCTCCTCTGGTTCAACAGGGATATGCTGGTGGTAGTTGTTCAGACACTTTTGAAGCTAGCCTGGCTGAAATTCCCCGCAATAATAGGGAAGGCATCAGCATATCCGCTGCTTACGTTTCTCAGCTACGCCACTGCCTGCCTGACGTTAGCCTGTGGTTGAACAATGGTGGCTCCAATATAGATATCATCAAATTGCTCTTATCCCTTGGAACAGTGTTCACGAATTCATTAGAAATTGCCTCTGGCAACGTGAATGTTTCCATCCTTTTACACATTCACTTGGGCCTCAGCACAGAAGAACTGAACGTGGACTCCTGAAGAAATCTATAGCCGCTGTATAGACCCCTGATGGGAAGATGCCATTGGCATTTTTGTGTATTGTAAAATGAAGCAATTTGAAAAGGATTCATCTATATTAGATGGATTTCTTAAAGTACATATCCTTTAGGCCCAGCAAGTATTTGGCCATACTTTTCACAAAGATTCTACAAGTCCACACCAATCTTAAATGTTATAGGTACCATGACCATGTTGTGCACTATTGGTTTATATTCTAAATGGTTCAGCGAACCCCATGATGCAGTTTTTAGCATTGAAAGATAACATGCAGAGATCTGTAGGGTAACGTAATTGGGAGAAATGTGTACAATTTACAAACACCAACATTCAGTTGGGGTTTCTCTTTAAGAGGCTGGTCTGACGAGATGACACCATTACGCGAAGTTTTTAGGGTGGTTTGAGTGTAGGTTTTGGAGATCAATAAAATGTATTACGTGTTTCACTAAACATAAAATGCTTCACTTCATTTGATTTGTGAAGGCCTACAGATGCACCGAAGCAGAAGGTTAGATTAAACAGAATTCTGTTCCTCCTTGAAACTGCCAACTCTAATAATTTTTTTAAAGGTTTTTGTCTCATAGACGACTGTATCCACCCAGATTTCCTAGTTGCCTTTAATCAGCGCATAGCAAATGTATTGTGCAGTGGCACAGATTATACCTAGGAATACAAATTTGTTCAAAATTATTGGTGCACTTATAAGTCTAATTATACTTTAGACAGACTATGACTACAAGTTGAAAAACAGGGTAGGCAAGACTATGACATACTTTAGTGATTGAAGCCAATTGCTAACGTTAAATCTTCGTTTGATTTGATAACACTTCTCTCCAAATATATAATAGTACATGCAAAATCAAACATTCAGCTATGGCTTAGCATTCAATTGTTTGGCATTTATCATCAACAAGCAAAAAATAATTCAGCTCTTTACAATTTTTATGATATCCTAGAAAATGTAAAAGGAAACACGGTCTGTTCTAGATGGACTGCCACAGATATCCCAGATTCTGGTGATTACAATCGTATTCATGTTTGGTGACGATCGTGCGGGACAATAGCCTTTCTTTCACTGAGCGCTGTGGTATTAACCCTGGAGTATGGTGTGTCACACTGCACATAGGCACTGATCGCTGCGGTGTCCTTTAAAAAAAAAGTTGGCCAGGTTGTGGCTTGCCAAATCAAATCCTGAATGATATTGAGCTGGCATGGTAGAGTAGTACCAATGCTTTACAGTACAAGTGACCCAGGTTCAGACCTCGTTGCTGCCTGTAAGAAGTTTGTACGTTCTTCCCATGGGTTTCCTCCAGGTGCTCTGGTTTCCTACCACAGTCCAAAGACGGTACCGGTTGGTCATTGTAAATTGTTCCATTATTAGGATTAAATTAAGTTCTCATTAAATCTAGGGATTGCTGTGCATCGCAGCTCGAAGGGTGGGAAGCGCCTTTTCCATGCTGCATCTCAATAAATAAACAAGTAAATAAATAAATATTCGTAATCCTGGCATCTCAATTTTAACTAGCATTTTAGTCCAGATGTATGCTAACAAGTTGGCTGTCACTTTTATTAAAATAATGATTACGACTGGAACTATCAGATGAGTGAGACCCCTTTGTCATAAGAGTCCTGTACAGACCCATACGAAGCCCCTGAATAGATTAACAGTCCAGCCAAAAAAAGGTGGTATTCTCAGCTGTTACAAATTTAACTTCTGAAGCAGTAAGTGCAATTTCAGTGTCGATTGCCATACTTTACTTATATATATCCCGATCTTCTTCTATCTGCTTCTCCCTCCAAAAGACTACGGACCCCACTAGTGTCCATCACAAATTTCTCTCCGCCATCTCTCTTGAAGACCTTCTCCCAATTCCACCATTCTGATTGGCTGAAAAAACATTCCTAAGCTGAGCATCATAGCCCCTTATCTTTGGCCAAAACCAAAACATTCTACCAGCAGGACACACTGTTTATACAGAAAGTTACTAAATGAAACACCCTGGAGCACTAGCAGTAAAAAATCTTAGGTAGGGCATTACACACACACACACACACACACACACACACACACACACACACACACACACACACACACACACACACACACACACACACACACACACACACACACACACACACACACACACACTTATAACACAGAAATACACACTATAACCTTCTACCACGTGCCTATCCATACGATCAAAGCCTCTCATTATCTCGTACACCTCTATCAGGTCACCTCTTATCCTCCATCGCTCCAAGGAGAAAAGGCCAAGTTCACTTAACCTATCCTCATAGGGCATGCTCCTCCAGCCAGACAACATCCTTGTAAATCTCCTCTGCACCCCTTCTTTGGTTTCCACATCCTTCCTGTAGTGAGGTGACCAGAACTGAGCACAGTACTCCAAGTGGTGTCTGACCACAGTCCTATATAGCTGCAATATTACCTTTCGGCTCTTAAACTCAATCCCACAATTGATGAAGGCCAATGCACCGTATTCTTTCTAAACCACAGAGTCAACCTGCGTAGCAGATTTGAGTGTCCTATGGACTCTGAGCCCAAGATCCCTCTGATCCTCCACACTGCCAAGAGTCTTGCCATTAATACTATATTCTGCCATCATATCAGACCTACCAAAATGAACCACCTCACACTTATCTGGGTTGAACTCAATCTGCCAATTCCCAGCCCAGTTTTGTATCCTCTCAATGTCACGCTGTAACCCCTGACAGCCCTCCACACTATCCACAACACCTCCAACCTTTGAGTCATCAACAAATTTACTAACCCATTCCTCCACTTCCTCATCAAGGTCATTTATAAAAATCACAAAGAGGAGTCCCAGAACAGACCCCTGAGGCACAGCATTGGCCACCGGCCTCCATGCAGAATATGACCCGTCTACAGCCACTCTCTGTCTTCTGTGGGCAAGCCAGTTCTGGATCCACAAAGCAATGTTTCCTTGGATCCCATGCCTCCTTACTTTCTATATAAGCTTTGCATGGGGTACCTTATCAAATGCCTTGCTAAAATCCATATACACTACATCTACAGCTCTAGTTTCATTAATATGTTTAGTCACATCCTCAAAAACTTCAGTCAGGCTCGTAAGGCATGACCTGCCTTTGGCAAAATCATACTAACTATTCCTAATCATATTATACCTCTCCAAATGTTCATAAATCCTGCCTCTCAGGATCTTCTCCATCAACTTACCAACCACTGAAGTAAGACTCACTGGTCTATAATTTACTGGGCTTCTTCAGAGCGATGCAATATTGGAGCCTCCAAGGCCTACTAAGCATTTAGTTGTGACAATATACAACCAGTGACGTCTTTCAAGGTTCATTTTCTGAAAAGATGAATGCAAATGAGAATGCGAACATCACTGTGAAATAAATGACCGATCTTCAATCCATCAAAGAACATTGCCAGCTGACCAGATGAACCAATAGCAACAAAGAATTTCTAATGAATTACAAATTATTGCATTAACTTACTTTTATATTCAAGGTAAAAATGTATTGCCATCAATTCATAATAGCTGACGCCAATCCGAATGTATCAAATGTACAAGTTTAATACTACAGGGGGCACAGGTGATTGCAGATGCCAATGACACTGCCAAATAACCAGCTCTCTATTCAGTATAAAGGGACCTATACATGAATTGTTAGTATATATACTTTATAAATGAGTTTTAAAATCAAAAAGGACTGAGAATGTTATACAGAAAAAGTCTTCATGTCCATTTTATAAACTAGTATTAAATGAAAAGATGTGGAAACTGGATAATCTGAAGTAGGACCATAGATTTCACATGTCCTAGTGCAAATAAGTGATCATTCATCAGTTTGCAAAGAGCCAAAGACTATATTACAGTTTAAAAATAAAACTATAGTTATAATAGAAACCAGATTTCAAGTCACTTTCATAATTTTCATGAAGATCAGGAGGATAAGACGTGAGGACATACAACCAATCAAGCGTAACTGTGGAAAAGTGTATATGGAACCAGAGGAGCTAGCGGAGGTACTTAATGAATAGCTCCAACAATCCTGAACGTAGTTGCTCTAAATACAAAACATTTCATAGTTGTACATCTCGTCTCGCCTTGAAATTGTTACTAAATGGCGATAAAAACAAACCTGCACGTGCTTAAGTTACGAACCAGCTCCACATATTCCCTTGTTCATGATATTAATATACATATTTGTTAGGAAGATGAAATGGACATAAACATTCCGACTGACTGCCCGTGAAATTCAATGCACCAAGAGTGGAAAACGTAATTTAAATGATACATTTCAACACAGAAATAATTGCTCAGCCTACAGATTGGCTTTCAACGAATCTACAAACCATGTTCTCAGTGTTATTTATTTATTTATGTTTGTACCGATGCACATATCTATCTGTTTATCTAGCTACCAATTCCATCATCTGAAGTATTAACATATAACGTGAAAAGAATTGGCCGCAACACAAACTCCTGTGGAACACCACTAGTCACCGGCAGCCAACCAGAGCATGCTCCCTTTATTCTCACTCTTTGCCTCCTGCAAATCAGCCACTGCTTTATCCGTACTAGAATCTTTGCTGTCATACCATGGGCTTGGAGCTTGTTAAGCTGCCTCGTGTGTCGCATCTTGTCAAAGTCCTTCTGAAAATCCAAGTAGACAACATTGGCTGATGCTCCTTTGTCTATCCTGCTTATTATTTCTTCAAGGAACTCCAACAGGTTTGTCACACAAGATTTTCCCCTGAGTAAAGCATGCTGGCTAGGGCTATTTTATTAACTGCTTTCAAGTACCCCGACACCACATGCTTAACAATCGACTCCAACATCTTCCCAACCACTGAGCCAAGAGTAACTGGCCGATAGTTACCTTTCTTCTGCCTCTCTACCTTCTTGAAGAATGGAGTGGTATTTGCAATTTTCGAGTCTTGCATTTCAGAACCTAGTGATTCTTGAAAAATCAGTCCTAATGCCTCCACAAACTATTCAGCCACATCTTTCAGAATCCTGGGGTCTACCTTCAGACCGTTCATTTTATCAAGAACCTTCTCCCTTGTGATCTTAACCTCACACATTTCATGACCCTGCCACATGGAAATTCCACTATACCTCTAGTGTCTTCCATAGTGAAGACTGATGCAAAATACTTACACAGTTCGTCCGCTATTTCCATTCCCACCACTCCAGCAATGTTGTTCAACAGTCGGATATCTATTTTTATCTTTCTTTTACACTTTATCTATCTGAGGAATCTTCTGGTATCCTCTTTAATATTATTGGCTAACTTACATCCTTCTTTATCTTCTTAATAACTTTTAAAAATTGACTTCTGTTCGTATTTAAAAGCTTTCCAATCTCCTATCTTCCCACTTTTTTTGCTCTATTATATGCCCTCTCTTTGGCTTTTATGTTCGCTTTGACTTCCCTTGTTAGCCATATTTGTGCATTTGCTTTTAGAATATTTCTTCGTCTTTGGGATGTATATATCCTGTGCCTTCTGATGTATGTATATTTGTATTTACTTACTTATTTACCTATCTATCCATCTCGGTACATATTGACACCAATGTCATAAGTAGGAATGGTGAGCAGGTCCTGAACAGATATTTTTTGGAGCTAGGCAGAAGGTAGATAACTGCGTAGTTGTGAAAATGGTGCAGGGGGCAGAGGTCTGGATATCTGGATCATTGGGATCTTTCTGGGGAAGGTACGATCTGTAGGAAAGGATTTCACCTGAATCTGAAGGGGACCATTATCATTGCGGGCAGGTTTGCTACAGCTGTTTGGCGGGGTTTAACCTAATTTGACAGGGGAGTGGGAACCGGAGTGATAGGCTAGTTGTTTATGAATATAGGCAGTATGCAGTGAGACTGATAGCAAGCAGAGAAAGATACAAAGGCAAAACTTCAGTTAGGGGATGAATTGCAATGTAAAAGGGGTGCAGAATGGAAACGGGTGATGAACAGAGAACTGAAGGTGCTACATTTGAATGCACGCAGTATACGGAATATGGTAGGTGAAACTGTAGCACATTTACTAATGGTCATGTATGCTGTTGTGGGGCTTACTGAATCGTGGCTGAAAGAAGATTATAACTGGAAGGTTAACGTCCATGGATACATATAGTATCAAAGGGTCAGACATGTAGGTAAAGGGGCTCTGTTGGTAAAAATGAAATTGAATCATTAGAAAGAAATGACAGAGGACCGGAATGCATAGAATCGTTTCAGGTAGAGCTAATAAACTGCAAGGATAAAGAGACCCTGATGGTAGTTAAATTCCGACCTCCGAAAAGATCATGTCTACAAATTATAATGGAAGACAGAAAGTTTACGTTAAAAAGGGCAATGTTATGACAGTGAAAGGGGAATGTCAAGTAGGTAGACTAGAAAATCAGGCTTAGACTGGATCCTGAGAGAGGGAATTTGTAGAATGCATAAGAGGTGACTTCAGAGCTGCGCGTGGTTGAGCCTACTCGGGGATCAGCTGTTCTGGATTGGCTGTTGTACTATGAAACGGAATTGATTAGAGAGATTAAGGCAAAGGAACCCTAACGGGTCATAATACAGCAGATTTCACCCTGCAGTTTGAGAGAGAGAAGCAAAAGTCAAATGGATCATTATTACGGTGGAATAAAGGGAATAAAGGGGCATCAGAGAGGACCTGACCAAAATTGATTGAAAAGGAACTCTAGCAGAGATGACGGCAGAGCATCAGTGGTTGGAGTTTCTGGAAGCAATTCCGAAGGCACAACATAGATATATCCTAATGAAGGATAAGTATTATAAAGGCAGGTTGACACAAGAGAAGTCAAAGCCAACATAAAAGCCAATGAGAAGGCATATAATAGAGCAAAACATAGTGAGAAGTTAGAAAATTGGGAAGCTTTTAAAAACAAAGAAAGCAACTATTAAAGTCATAAAGAAGGAAAAGGTGAACTGCGAAGGTAAGCTGGCCAATAATATTAAAGAGCATACCAAACGTTTATTTGCATATATAAAGTGTAAAAGAGAGATGACAGCAGATATCGGACTGTGGAAAATGATAGTGGAGAGGAGGTAATGTAGACAAGGAAATGGCGGAGAAACTTAATAATTATTTTGCATCAGCTTTCATTGTGGAAGGCACTAGCAGTATTCCGGAAGTTCAAAAGTATCGGGGTACACTTTGACAAAATCTTGCCAGAAGTGAGCGATGTTGCCATTAGCAGAGATTGAGCTCTTCAATGTCGATTCGCTTTTCACGAAGTGAGAGAAGCAGAACGAGGGAAATGGGCCAGTTAGTCTGATCTCAGTGGTTGGGAAGATGTTGAAGTCGAATGTGAAGCACGTAATTTCGGGTCACATGATTTCCTTAAAGGAAAATTTTGTCTGATAAATCTGTTGAAATTCTTTGAAAAAGAACAAGCAAGATTGACAAAGGAAAATCAGTGGATGTTGTGTACTTGAATTTTAGAAGGCGTGTATAAGGTGTAGTACATGGGGCTGCTTAACAAATTAAGAGCCCATTGTATTACAGAAAAGATACTAGCGTGGATGGAGGATCACCTGATTGGCAGGAAGCAGAACGTGGAAATAAAGGAAGACTTTTCTGGCTAACTTCCAGTGACTAATGTTGTTCCTCAGAGGTTGGTGTTGGCACCGTTTCTATTTAGCTTTTTTTATCAATCATATGGATAACAGAATTGATGGCTTTGTTACCAAATTTGCGAATGATGGCTGGAATGCAGACAGTGCTAAGGAAGCAGATAGGCAACAGAAGGACTTAGCGTATTGGGCGAATGGGCGAAGAAGTGGCAGATTGAATACTGTGTGGGGAAGTGTACGGTCATGCACTTTGGTGGTAGAAATAAAAGAGTTGATTTTTTTTTCTAAATGGAGAGAAAATTCAAAAAATCAGAGGTGCAGAGGGACTTGGGAGTCTTCGTGCAGGATTCCTGAAAAGTTAAGTTTGCAGGTTGAGTTGGTGGATAGTGAAGGCAAATGCAATGCCAGCATGCGTTTCGTAAGGACTAGAACTTAAAAGCAAGGATGCAATGTTGAGGTTTTGTAAAGCACTGGCGAGACGCAGTATTCCAAGCAGTTTTGGGCTCCTTATCTAAGAAAGGACGTACTGACGTTGGAGAGAGTTCTCATGATTTTCACAAAAATGATTCTGGGTTTGAAAGGCTTATCACATGAGAAGCCTCAGAATAGAGGGTCTTCCATTTAGAACGGAGATGAAGAGGAATTCCTGTAGTCAGATATTAGTGAATCTGCAGAATTCTTTGCCAGAGTAGGTGCGCAGGACATGTCACTGGGTATATTTAAGGCAGAGGTTGATAGATTGTTGATTAATCAGGGTATGACGGAGTACGGGGAAAAGGCTGAGAGTGAAATGAATCAGCCATGATGAAATGGAGGAGCGGAGTCGATGTGTTTAATGGCCTGTTTCTGCTCCTATATCTTATGATCTTACGTATCTACCTATTTATTTATTTACTTACGTATTTACTTAAACAGTTTGTCTACTTTTGTACATCGATTGTTTGGCAGCGTTTGTTTATGTGTAGATTTTTTTCAGGTGTTCTATTATATTTCTTTATCTTCCTGTAAGTGTACACAAGAAAGTGAATCTCAGAATGATGACACACGTGCTTTGATAATAAGCTAACTTTGACCTTAAATTTGATGAACACAGAAAGGCACGTCCCTAAATAAATTCCAGTTTCGGAGCTAGGCACGTGTCACAGTTAGCAAACTTCATGCCAAGCTTGTGGTCACAGTACAGTAGACGCTAAAGCGGAGAAACAACTCCTTCGGCCCACTGTTCCTCGCCGAGTTATTATTTCACTTAGTCCCATCAACCTGCTCCTGGGTCATAGCTGTTAATATCCTTCTCAATCACGTAGCTATCCAATCGTTTCTTAAATGTTGCAATTGAACACGAATCCACCACTTCTACTGGCAGCTCTTTCAACAATTGCACAACACTCTGAGTACATGAATGCCCCGCTCAGCTTTCACTGACGTTTCACCTTTATCATAAGGACTCCAGTAGCATGGACGTTTCTACAGTGTAGACTCGTCAGCGTTAAATATGTTGAGAAGTATATGTAGGAGTGGAATGGACTAAGTGGGCATCTGTAAACATTTCTGGAGAAAGGAAAATGTGTGAAGGTTGTAAGTCTATGATGGCTTAATATAGAATTGAAATTCAAAAACTGAGATTAATCCTGTAAAAAAACAGAGAAACTGAGCAAAAGTTTAAAAAGAAGAAGGCAGAAAGAACAGAAAAAAATTGATAATGTCTACCTCAGTGTTTGAAAAGAAACAAGAGTCTGGGGATGAACTAAATGCTGTAAGCTTGCCTTCCCCAGGCGCGGGTTCAACAAATCCCACGCCAAGTGGAGCCTCCTGAGTAGTCAATGAGGCCGGAGTCAGCCGATTCCCTGTCACTAGCAGCGGCCCGCAATAGCACTACTGGAGACGAGGGGCATAGGGTTCCAGAGGGAATGTACGAATTGTTGATTGAAATGTACCTTTAACTGATCTAGTAGGAGCCCTTAGATAATGTTCAATCGCACTGTAGGTTGGCAAAAATACAATATTGTAGAAAAGACAAGAAGGTCAATGAAAATGTAGAATGCGTGCGTTAGTATTTTCAAAAGTATTCCAAATTAACTCTACAAGCTGGGACGCCAGTCTTAATAAATGCTATTGTAAATAACATAGGAACATAGAACTATGGAAAACCTACAGCACAATACAGGCCCTTCGACCCACAATTCTGTGCCGAACATGTACGAGTGATGATTGATAAATTCGTGGCCCAAGATAGAAGGAGTCGGTTGGAAGTTAATAACTTATCTCCTTCTTCCTTAGGCCACGAACTTATCAATCACCCCTGTTGTGGACATTTTCTGGAGATCCAAGATCCATATGCTCCATGACTGCTGGACTATGTGCGTAAATGTAGGAGGGGACTATGTTGAAAAATAAGTGTACTAGGTTTTCTAAAATTGACTCCTTCTACCTTTAGATAGATAGATAGATAGATAGATAGATAGATAGATAGATAGATAGATAGATAGATAGATAGATAGATACTTTATTCATCCCCATGGGGAAATTCAACTTTTTTTCCAATGTCCCATACACTTGTTGTAGCAAAACTAATTACATACAATACTTAACTCAGTAAAAAATATGATATGCATCTAAATCACTATCTCAAAAAGCATTAATAATAGCTTTTAAAAAGTTCTTAAGTCCTGGCGGTTGAATTGTAAAGCCTAATGGCATTGGGGAGTATTGACCTCTTCATCCGGTCTGAGGAGAATTGCATCGATAGTAACCTGTCGCTGAAACTGCTTCTCTGTCTCTGGATGGTGCTATGTAGAGGATGTTCAGAGTTTTCCATAATTGACCGTAGCCTACTCAGCGCCCTTCGCTCAGCTACCGATGTTAAACTCTCCAGTACTTTGCCCACGACAGAGCCCGCCTTCCTTACCAGCTTATTCAGACGTGAGGCATCCCTCTTCTTAATGCTTCCTCCCCAACTCGCCACCACAAAGAAGAGGGCGCTCTCCACAACTGACCTATAGAACATCTTCAGCATCTCACTACAGACATTGAATGACGCCAACCTTCTAAGGAAGTACAGTCGACTCTGTGCCTTCCTGCACAAGGCATCTGTGTTGGCAGTCCAGTCTAGCTTCTCATCTAACTGTACTCCCAGATACTTGTAGGTCTTAACCTGCTCCACACATTCTCCATTAATGATCACTGGCTCCATATGAGGCCTAGATCTCCTAAAGTCCACCACCATCTCCTTGGTCTTGGTGATATTGAGACGCAGGTAGTTTGAGTTGCACCATATCACAAAGTCCTGTATCAGTTTCCTATACTGCTCCTCCTGTCCATTCCTGACACACCCCACTATGGCCGTGTCATCAGCGAACTTCTGCACATGGCAGGACTCCGAGTTATATTGGAAGTCTGATGTGTACAGGGTGAACAGGACCGGAGAGAGTACGGTTCCCTGCGGCGCTCCTGTGCTGCTGACCACCGTGTCAGACCTACAGTCTCCCAACCGCACATACTGAGGTCTATCTGTCAAGTAGTCCACTATCCAATCCACCATGTGAGAGTCTACTCCCATCTCCGTTAGTTTGTGCCTTAAGATCTTGGGCTGGATGGTGTTAAAGGCACTAGAGAAGTCAAGGAATGTAATGAACTTTATGCCATGAACTTACCAATCACCCCTCATACTTACTTTAGAAATTAACCCTGGTTACCCATAGCTCTCTATTTTTCTAAGCTCCATATACCTATCCAAGCGGTTTTTAAAAGACACTATTGTGTCCGACTCCACCACTGTTGCCGGCAGCCCATTCAACACACTCACCACTCTGCATAAAAAGAACTTACCCCTGACATCTCCTCTGCACTTACTTCCAAGCACCTTTAAACGATGTCCTCTCATGTTAGCCATTTCAGTCCTGGGATAAAGCCTCTGACTATCCATACAATCAATACCTCTCATCGTCTTATACACCTCCATCAGGTCACCTCTCATCCTCCGTCGCTCCAAGGAAATAAGGCCGGATTCACTCAACCTATTCTCATAAGGCATGCTCCCCAATCTCCTCTGCACCCTTTCATTAGTTTCCATATCCTTCCTGCAGTGACGTGACCAGAACAGAGTAGGGTCTGTACAGGGTCCTATATAGCTGTAACATTACCTGTCTGCACTTGAACACAAACCCACGGTTAATGAAGGACAATACACCGTATTACTTCTTAGCCTCATAGTGAACCTGCGCTGCAGCTTTGAGTGTCTATGGACTCGGACCCAAGATCCCTCTGATCCTCTACACTGCCAAGAGTCTTACCATTAATACTATATTCTGCCATCATATTTGAACTACCAAAATCAACTATCTCACACTTATCTGGGTTGAACTCCGTCTGCCAATTCTCAGTCCAGTTTTGCATCCTATCAATGTCCCGCTGTAATCTCTGACAGCCCTCCACACTATCCACAACACCCCCAACCTTTGTGTCATCAGCAGATTTACTATCCCATCCCTCCATTTCTTCATCCAGGTCATTTATAAAAATCACGAAGAGAAGGCATTCCAGAACAGTTCTCTGAGGCACACCACTGTCAGAATATGGCCCATCTACATTCATTCTTTGCCTTCTGTGTGCAAACCAGTTCTGGATCCACAATGCAAGATCCCCTTGGATCTTATGCCTCCTTATTTTCTCAATAATCCTTGTATGAGGTACCTTATCAAATACCTTGCTGAAATCCATATACACTACATCTACTGTTCTTCCTTCATCAATGTGTTTAGTCACATCCTCAAAATATTCTATCAGGCTCGTAAGGCACGACCTGCCTTTGACAAAGCCATGCTGACTATTCCTCATCATATTACACCTCTCCAAATGTTCATAAGTTCTGCCTCTCAGGATCTTCTCCATCAACTTACCAACCACTGAAGTAAGACTCACTGGTCTATATTTTCTTGGGCTATCTTTACTCCAGTTCTTGAATTAAAAAAAACAACATCTGCAACCCTCCAATCCTCTGGAACCGAACCTCTCCCATTCCCATTGATGATGCAACGTTCATTGTCAGAGGCTGAGCAATCTCCTCCCTCGCTTCCCACTGTAGCCTGTGGTATATCCCGTCTGGTCCCGGTGTCGTATCCAACAATGCTTTCCAAAAGTTCCATCACATCCTCTTTCTTAATGTCTATATGCTCAAGCTTTTCAATCCGATGTAAGTCATCCCTACAATCGTCAAGACCCTATTCCGTAGTGAATACTGAAGCAAAGTATTCATTAAGTACCTCCACTACCTCCTCCGGTTCCGTACACATTTTCCAGTGTCATGCTTGGTCGTATTTCCTCACGTCCTATCCTCTTGCTCTTTAAGAAAATTATGAAGGAGACTTGAAATCTGCTTTCTATTATAATTATAGTTTTAATTTAAAACTGTAATGTAGTCTTTGGCTCTTTACAAACTGATGAATGATCACTTATTTGCACTAAGACATGTGGAATCCATGGTCCTACTTCAGATTATCCAGTTTCCACCTCTTTTCATTTAATACTAGTTTAAAAAATAGACGTCAAGACTTTTTCTATAAAACTTTCGCAGTCCTCTTTGATTTTAAAGCTCATTTATAATGTATATATACTAACAATTCATGTATAAGTTCCTTTATGCTGAACAGAGAGCTGGTTAATTGGCAGTGTTATTGGTATTGGGAAAACGCTCGTTTTTTTTTCAGGTGTTCTTTTGTTCGCGGACACCCTGACCACTGAACTCGAAGATGCCTTCACGTCAAGGCAACTTTGTTAACAGTTTTCGCCTCCACCGCCACCAGTACAATAAACTACGCAGTTTAAACAATCCGTTCCCAAATTGTGCTTTAAAAACCTGTGCGATTTTAATTCTGTCTGTTGTAAAATATCTACACTTTTTCGCCTTAATAAAGCTTTTATCCTTGCAGCCTGTGCACTGACCCTTGTTATGAGTTAGGAGTGGTATATGACAAGTCGACTACTATGGAAACTTCTTGGGCTTCTCTCCTCTTCGGAGCTCTGATAAAACACGGTAAAATAACACAATCTTTTCCTGCTTTTCAATTACTGTACCTACTGCAATTGCTGTTATGAGCTATGCGGTTTATATTAACGGGAAGGATGAAATAACGAGAGGGAACAGACGAGCTGAATCCTTTGCAAAAAAGCAACAGCGGATATTTATGATCACGTAGCACACCAGTCTGATTAGACTGCCTATACTTTACAAATTTAATATTACAGCGTGTTATGTCAGTAGTCGGAAAAAAGACTTTATGTATTAAAACACACTATGTGTTAGGACTATAAATGATAAGAGGTACAATTAAAAGAAGTCAGAGATTTGCGAAAAGAACAAGAAAAAGTACTAACAACTGCATGATTTGTTAGAGACATAATCTTGAAAGACACTGCCAGTATCTGCTGAAGCTGTACCCTCTCCGAAAAAGTTGTTTGTACATCTCCAAATGAACGTCATACAGTTATATATACGTAAGGGTTGTGATTATGTATTTGCAATTTTCTTGGTTATCTCCATGGTTAAAAGGCGATCCAGCTCAAGTAAATGATGTCGTGATTGTTGATGATTTTATTATAAGAATTTATTCCCGAGATTGGGATCACCGAGAAAATCTGAAGTGATAACTACCCTCACTTACGCGTGCAGTTATATGAGTTGACGAATTTGCGATTAAGCAGTGGGTGAGAATGAGATTCCGTTGCTCAATCATGTATCGTTCACAGATTCTAGTTTTGAGATTTGAGATTTGCTTTTAATTGACAAACCTCTTTAAAGCGCTTTCACATCTGGTACATATTGCGTTGAATACTGCAATATTTCAGGAGTCAGAAGTATACTGTTTGCCTTACATGGTTTGTGTAATGTTATCACTTAATAAACGTAATCATGGAAACAATTCTGAGAAAGTTCAAATCTAAACAAGGCAGATTTATGTACGACAGGAAGTTACAGAATGGCATTGATAAGTGAGGCATATTAAATGTCAAACCCTGTCCGCTAGATCTGTGAGCTTGATGAAATATCATTTCCAGCTGAATGAATGGCACCCTTTATTTTCAGCCATAATTAGATGTGATTTTCTGGTATTTCGAAATTATTAGTTAAATCTCTGAACTAAAATTAATTCGTATCAGTTGGGATTCGGCACCTCTGTCATCATTTATTTTTGTTGTTCATGTTGGTTAAAATCTTATTTTTAGCTGCAATCGATCGTCAGTATCCCATCGGAGACAGCGTCGGAGATAAAAGGCCGGAATGGTAGCAGTTCTGAACATCATTTGTGGAGACAGCAGTCAAGACGGACGCAGAGCTCCGCTTAGAAGATGTGGAAAACGTATGAAAATGTGGAAAAATGGTTGTACCTGATAACTGCCATCATTGGAGTTCCTGGTAAGTGATCACAAACCACGAATTGCACAATTCTTCGTCAGTATTGATTAGGCACAACCGATTGGCGGTACAATGCATGAACGGACTTTAAGTTTGTAGGCAGAACCAAATTAGATTCAAGTGTGTGTAGTGCGTAGGCAAGCGAAATGTATCACAGCGTAGATAAAGGTAAACGATATCAAAGTTCGTAGGGAATTCGTGTACACTTGTTCACTCTTCACGAGAAACGAGCATGCAGGTGTGGTGGTTAATGATGCCAGGGAGTCTTGCTGAGAAAGGAATATCCAGGGCTTCTCACTGAGCATTAACGTCAGTGGTGCAGTTAATAGGCATGCTCAACCGAATTAAATTTCAATTTAATTGAACGGAACGGAAAGCGGACGGAAAGCGGAACTTCAATCCGTAATATCACATAATTAAGTTAAATCTGCTCCTTTCAACTTCATTCAGCGAGTGGAAATGAATTCCATATAACTCATGTATTTTCCACATGCAAAGCAATTTCACGTCTCGCCGTACCAGGGCATTATTGGGCAATTCTATGAAACATTATGACCAGGAGGGGTTTAGAGAAGAAAGTATTGAACAGAATCGAATACTTAGCCTTTTGACCGCACCATTCAGTGCGGAATTGTTGAAGTAAAGTCACGCTAACTGCGTGTCAGATGGAAGCAATGGCCGTCCATTTTTTCGCGAGAGACTATTACTGTAGAATTGAAGTCATCATAGTCACTACAACGAATGAGTGAGTTGAAAGTGCAAGGGTATCTTCGTGAACGTTTAGGTCATTGCAAGTTTGTATTCGCTAGGCGTTGTTCACTGGAGTCTAGAGGAGGTTCGCGAGAATGATCCCTGGATTGTAAGGGTTAAAGTACGAGAAGCTGCAGTTTTATAAATTAGGCGGAATCTCACTGACACCTATGGAATAGTGAAAGGCCTCAACAGATTGGATGTGGGCAAGATGCTTCATATAGTGGGAGAGTCTAGGACCAGAGGGCACAGTCTCTGATTGGAAGGACATCCCTTTAGAGCAGAGTTGAGGAGGAATTTCTTTACCCAACGCATGAATCTGAAATTCATTGCTTCAGACTGGTGTGGAGGCAAAGACTGGATATATTTAAAGAAGATATTGATTTTGATCAGTTTAATTGTCATTCAGACCATACATAGATACAGTCGAACGAGACTGCGTTTCTCTGGGACCAAATTTCAAAAATATATACGCGGACTACAGATAGAAATAAAGGAGGAAAAAAACCATCGTCACTTAGGAAAACACATTTTTAGTTGATCCCGCAAATTGACTATTACTGACAAATCAGCCTGTCATTTCACCGATCGAGCACTGGATGGCAGCACAGATGGGTTGGTGAGTTCTTGATTGTTCAGGGCGTCGAAGGTTAAAGAGGAAGGCAGGAGAATGGGGTTCAATAATAAATCAGTCATGATCGAATGGCGGAGCAGATTCGATGGGTGGAACTCTGGCCGGATGTCTTATGGCCTTGTAGTTCATAGGCATAACTTAACTGAACTAAAGTATCTAAGGGCAGAAGGGGGGACCTTCGTTCCCACTCGTTAATGCGACCAACAGCCCCACCTTTTGCTTGCCCTCGGTCCATTTCATGCTGATCCTAATTTCATGCTAATCATGAATGCATTCTTGTAATTGTATCCGCCTCTAATGTCGACTCTATAGGTTTCTTCCATTTACCGTTCAAAACTCTTGTGAAAATAAACGTCCGCAGCCCCCTTTCGTACTTTCCCTGCTCACATTAAACCTGATGCCTTTACTTATAGTATCTGCTGTAATTGGAAAACGATGTCTGCTTCTCATAATTTTATTATCTTCTGTAAAGTCACTCCTTAGCGTCCCGTGAAGACAATGCTAGTCTATATAACTATCATTATAACTCAGTCCTCAACTCCAGCTGACATTTGTGTGAACCTTTCCTGCAGCTTTTCTAGCATAATTACATTCTTCTTTTAGCGTACAGACGAGTTCTGCGTACTGCTATGTTGGAGAGCACGGCTGATCTCATCATTGAAAAAATCCCATTCGGGACAGCCAAACACTGCTGCAGCATTCAATGAACCAATCTGCCTCCTTTGAGTAGTAACGTGGCAGGTTCATACCATCCGTTTGGCTAACCCGTCTCTGTAATTGTTTGACCTCGATAGGAGCAGTAATGTTCAAT
The DNA here is from genome assembly GCF_048418815.1 of Hemitrygon akajei. Taxonomy (NCBI): domain Eukaryota; kingdom Metazoa; phylum Chordata; class Chondrichthyes; order Myliobatiformes; family Dasyatidae; genus Hemitrygon; species Hemitrygon akajei. The sequence continues at coordinate 171,997,476 of NC_133124.1, read as the reverse complement.
TGGAATTGCTTGGAGATTTTTATTGTTATCAGTTGTGATCAGGCTGATCAATATCAGTATGCATCCAAGCCCGGGATATGGACAATAATTTCCAGTGACATGTTCTCTCATCTCCCTGCAGCGAATTTACTTGCGGTGGTCATCCTGTCCCGGGGAAAGTGTGGCCTCTCCACCTGCACCACTCGCTACCTGGTAGCCATGGCAACAGCGGATCTCCTGGTCATTATCACTGAAGTCATTTTCTCTCGCACCAAATATCATTATTTCCCAAAGAGCTTCCTGAATATCACCTATGTGTGTCGTGTTATTAAAATACTGGCACACGCAGCCACGGATTGTTCTGTCTGGTTCACTGTTACTTTCACCTTTGATCGTTTTCTCGCCATTTGTTGCCAGAAGCTGAAAACAAAGTATTGTAACGGGAAAACTGCGGCTGTGGTTCTAACAGCAACCGGCATTCTGCTCTTTCTGAAGAACGTTCCCACATACTTCCAACTTGAACCTGGATATATTATCAGCAATGTGCCGTGGCTTTGTGTTACGAAGGAAATTGCTTTCACCGACCCTGGGTGGGTGGGATTCGACTGGTTTTGTACGGCCTTAACTCCATTGATCCCTTTCGCTCTGATCCTGCTGCTCAACGCTCTGACAGTCAGACATATTTTAGTGGCCAGTCAGGTGAGGAAAGGGCTGCGCGGTCAGATCAAGGGGGAGAACCACTGTGATCCGGAGATGGAAAGCAGGAAGAGGTCTGTGGTTTTACTCTTCACCCTCTCCGGCAGCTTCATCCTGCTGTGGATGACACATGTTGTAAATTTCCTGTATTATCAGATCGCAATACTATCATGGAATGATTCTGATTTTATTTTTCATTATGCCGGATTTTTACTGAGAACTTTCAGCTGCTGTACGAACACATTTATTTATGGAGCAACGCAATCCAAGTTCAGGGAGCAGGTGAAGTTCGCCGTGAAATATCCAGTCATGTCTTTACTTCGATTTATCGATAAATCCTCCATGTAAATGAAGCTGGTGGACGACCACAGTGATTTTCCACCGGTTCTCTATCTCTCGATTTTTGTGGTATTGATATTATTGTTACATATGCAAAGATTCAATCAAAAACCTCTTGTGTACCGATCAAATCTTTACACGCCCCCTGTGAGTGTTGATTCATATGTTCGATTTGGACTGTGAGCGTTCTTGAGGATGAAGCCTGCGGCAATGTCCCTCTGCCCACAAATGTGGGTTGAAGAAGGGGTGGGTATACTTTACCGGACGTAAGCAGTGGTAATGAATTTACGTTGAAGGTGCTGATGGATAAAGGTTTTGTATCCAACATTCCATGGGACAGTGACACTGCCCTTAATTTATTGAGTTTGGAACATTCCACACAGTATCACAGAGCAATACTCCTCAACCACAATTGTCGCAGACCTTTTACACTTACCCACACTCTAAATTAAATATTAACCCACAATTCCAACTTGGAAATTCAACCGTGTAATGCTTGGTCAGCGTAGCCTCCTTTTCTCGGGTATTGCCTATTCTTTTCTTTAACTATTCCCGGAGAGTCAGGGAAACTTCGTCGATATCCACTTGCTTGCGAACTGAGCCAATACTGGTACTTGTCAGTAAATACAGATTCTCTTTGTGCTCATTTGATCATTATTACTAAGGGGTAATCCCTGAAACAGTGTTCTTTGTAACAGAAATGGCGGCCCGGTTGGGGGCGCAGGGATCAAACTCTATGTTGCGTCAGTGGGACCCTCATGTCGGATCAGGTGCGTGATTTGCGGAGAAGGTGCTTGCGAAACTGAAAGGTCTGAAGATAGATAAGTCACCTGGAACAGATGCTCTACAGTCCATGGTTCTGAAAGAGGTGGCTGAAAATATCGTGGAGACATTATAAGTCATCTTTCAAGAATCAGTGGATTCTGGCATGGTTCTGGAAGACTGGAAAATTGCAAATGTCACTTGACTCTTCAGGCAGAGAAGAAGGCAGAAAAAAAGAAATGATAGGCCAGATAGTCTGACCTCTATGGTTGGCAAAATGTCAGAGTCGTTTGTTAAGTATGTGGGTTTGAGATATTTGGGGGCACATGATGAAAAAGGCTATAGTCAGCATGGTTTTGCCGAGGGAACACCTCGCCTGGACGGTGGCTTTGGTAAGATTTAGAAGGGCCGGAGGCTCAGGATGAGAAGTCACTACAAATCAGTTACTGCTCAGGTCATTAATGTTTCAGGACATTAGCTGAAAATCTAAGGACTCGTGTATCACAATCCGAGAGAAGTGGGTTGTTAATTACACACAAAGAATTGGCATGCATCTTGGTGATGGCTGTGTTAGTTCAAGATTGGAGGGACAAATCTGTTGGAATTCTTTGAAGAAATAGCAAGACAGAAGAGAATCAGTAGATGTAGAGTACTTGGATTTTAAGAAGGCCTTTGACAAAGCGCCACACATGAGGCTGCTTAACAAGTTAAGAGCTCATGGTATTACAGGAAATATACCAGCATGGGTCGATTGGCAGGAAGGAGAGAGTGGGAATAAGGGGAACCCTTTGTGGTTTGCTGTCGGTGAGTGGTCGAGGCTGTGGTGGGACTGCTTCTTTTTATGTTTTATGTTAACGATATGGTTGACAAAATTGATGGCCCTCTGGCCACGTTTGCAAATGGAAAGAATATCGACTAAAAGAATGGTAATTTTGAGAGTTCAGAGAGGCTACAGACGGTCTTATGTTAGGAGAATGGACAGGGTAACGGCTGGTGGAATACAATTTCCGGAAGAGTATGGTCGTGCACTTTGGCAGTAGAAGAAGATTATTCTTTTTTCAAAATGGATAGAAATTTCAAAACAATGAGGTGCAGAGAGACTTGAGAGTACTCACGCAGAATTCCCTAATGTTGGCATTCATTTCGAGAGGACAAGGATATAAAAGCAAGAATGCTATGTTGAAGCTTTATAAGGCAGAGGTAATCATTTAGAGTATTGTGAATAGTTTTCGGTCCCTTATCTAAGAAAGGCTGTGTCGACATTGGGAGGAGTTCAAAGGAATTTCACGAAAATGATTTAGGGATTACAAGTCTTACCATATGAGGGCATTTGATTGCTATGGGTTTGTACTCACTGGCGTTTAGAAGAATGTGTGAGGATAACATTGAAGCTTTTCGAATGTTGAAAGGCCTTAATAGAGTGGATATGGGGAGGATGATTCCTAGGGTGAGGGAACCTGTCTGGTGGACATAGCCTCAGAGTAGAGGGACGTCGATTTAGAACCGAGATGTGGAGGAATTCCTTTAGCCAGAGAGTGGAGAATCTGTGGAATTCGTAGCAAAGACGGCTTTGAAAGTCAAGCCTCCAACAAGTCCTCCAAAAGGGAGGACTTTGATAGATTCTTGATTAGCCAAGGCATGAAGGGATACGGGAGAAAGCGGGAGATTGGGGTTGAGAGGAAATGGATCATCCACGATGAAATGGCGGCGTAAACTCGATGGGCCAAATGACCTAATTCTACTCCTATATCTTATGGTCTAGACTCTAGAGTATTATTGTAAATGCAGTGTAGCTACTACGGGATATTCAATTATTGAAATGTTAAGACTGGAAAAGGTAGCTATGGAATGAAATGGCGACGGAAAGTTCTCAGTATTGAACATGAATACCAATTTCTACAAAATGAGACAGCGGCTACCGAAATCCAAACAACTGAAACTACAGGTTAATATATTTCTTCTATCCGCCAAATTACTGGATATCCGACTTGAATGAGAAGCAGCCATTTCTGTTGCTCGGCAATCCACACCTGCGGCAGGCAGCCTGACACGACGTGTTCCAAAAGACGCTGATTTAAACAAAGGATCAGACTCCAGTGGGTGTGCCCGTGCTCCTCGGTTATATAAACTCTGTTGCCTTCGGATGTACGCCTCGTATACACGTATTAACTTTGTAATATGTTAATTTATTAGCATTATATGACATTTTGACACAGAACTAAATTAAAGACAACATTAATAAAACGGAGAAGGGAACAAATAATACTTCTCAGCCTGTCAATAAGCTGAAATATACAAGGCCAGAGGGAACTTCAGGTGTCTGTGTCATGGTCCCCGATCGTTAATTCCCTATCTTGCTCCTAATTTCCTTTGATTGTGCCACGGTTTCGACCGTTAATTTCCCAATTGCTTCCTATTCGCTTCGATGACGGCACACCTGGTTTCCATCAAGGACCGCAGTATAGGAGTCCTGGCGTCACAACCACTAGTCGCCAGTTCGTTGGATTTTTTTCAGGTAAGGTAACTGCATTTCCCGACCGCTTAGAACCGTTTGTTCTAAGTTTAGCTCCAGTTTCTAGGTTTACCAATGAGACTCCGTCTCTTTGAGTGAAGGCTTTGTGTCAAGATCCCTCCTGTTTGTTTTTCGGCGTTTACGCCTGTGTAAGCATCCAAACTCAATCACCGTGCCTGTGTCCTGCGCTTGGGTTCGCTTCCTTCGCTCGTTGCGACAGTCTGACAAACTCTTTTTGCAGCCTTTTCTTTGTCTCTTCGCGCCAGCCTGGTCCAAGGTAATAAAACTTTCAAATTCGCACATAGAATTTTGCCCTTTTATAATATTCAACATAGTAAAATATTTTTATCCTGAGCGTTTTCATTCAGCCGTGGACTCAGTCTGTAAACCTTTATCTCCTGTGCCCCTTGTCGTAGGCAGATATCTCAAACATAGACACAGCAGGTCTTAAAAAAAACATTCTTCACCAGTATCTAATATCAAGAAAGTGCATCTCAGTATTTATTCCTGGTAGTAACACATTCCATTTTATCTTATTATCACCATTTATAACATAAAAACAAAGAACACTACATCAATCTAACACCTTTCTGCCGACCTTAATGCATACTCTAACGTGAATCCAAATCTGTCCGACATAGTCATGACCATTTTGTCATCATCCATATGTCTATTTAAGAGTTTCTTAAATGACTGTAATGTCTGCTTCTAGAACCACCCCTGGCACGGCTTCCTACGCATCCAACGCTCTTTGTGTAAAAAAAAACTATCTCTGACATAACCGTCGTTACTTTCCTCCAATCACCTTAAATTTATCTTGCCCCTTTTCAGCCACTTCGGAACTTGAGGAAAAAACGTCACTGGATATCCACTCTATCCGCAACTGTTATTTCTTTGTAAAATTCTATCAAGTCCTCTCTCATCCACCTTTGACAAGAGAAAAGCTTGTTAGTCGGAAACCATCCTTAATAGGCATGTTGTCTAACCCAGGAAACATCCTGGTAAATCTCCTCTGAGCTGTCTCTAGAACTTCCACGCCATTCCTATAATGAGGCGACCAGAACTAAATACTGTATTCTAAGTGTGACCTAACCATGGCTTTATGGAGCTCTTGAACTCAATCTCAGGACTGAAGAAAGCCAGCATACGCCCTCTTAACAACCCTATCAACTTGTGTGGCAGTTTTGATAGATATACCGACGTGGTTCCCAACTCATCAGTGTGCTTCGCCACATACTCAATTAATTCAGCCAAGCTCCTGAAGCAAAGCTATTCTGATTACCCCTAATCAGACAATGCTATATCAAATGTTACACATTTTGCACACGGCAAACAGTAAATAAATACGGTTTTTGTCAAATATAAGGGTTTAGACGGGGCTGAGTTTGTTAAGTGTGTCCAGGATGGATTCCTGTCACAGTATGTTGACAGGCCGACTATGGGGAATGCCATACTAGATCTAGTATTAGGTAACAAACCGGGTCAGGTCACAGATCTATCAGTGGGTGAGCATCTGGGGGACAGTGATCACCGCTCCCTGGCCTTTAGCATTATCATGGAAAAGGATAGAATCAGAGAGGACAGGAAAAATTTTAATTGGGGAAGGGCAAATTATGAGGCTATATGGCTGGAACTTGCGGGTGTGAATTGGGATGATGTTTTCGCAGGGGAATGTACTATGGACATGTGGTCGATGTTTAAGGATCTTTTGCAGGATGTTAGGGATACATTTTTCCGGTGAGAAAGATAAAGAATGGTAGGATGAAGGAACCATGGGTGACAAGTGAAGTGGAAAATCTAGTCAGGTGGAAGAAGGCAGCATACATGAGGTTTAGGAAGCAAGGATCAGATGGATCTATTGAGGAATATAAGGTCGCAAGGAAGGAGCTTAAGGAGGGGCTGAGAAGAGCAAGAAGGCGGCATGAGAAGGCCTTGGCGAGTAGAGTAAAGGAAAACCCCAAGACATTCTTCAATTATGTGAAGAACAAAAGGATGATAGGAGTAAAGGTAGGACCGATTAGAGATAAAAGTGGGAAGATGTGCCTGGAGGCTGTGGAAGTGAGCGAGGTCCTCTGTGAATACTTCTCTTCGGTATTCACCAATGAGAGGGAACTTGATGTCAGTGAGTACAATAAGAGTGAGGTTGATGTTCTGGAGCATGTTGATATTAAGCGAGAGGAGTTGTTAAAATACATTAGGACGGCTAAGTCCCCGGGGCCTGACGGAATATTACCCAGGCTGCTCCACGAGGCAAGGGAAGAGATTGCTGAACCTCTGGCTAGGATCTTTATGTCCTCGTTGTCTACAGGAATGGTACCGGAGGATTGGAGGGAGGCGAATGTTGTCCCCTTGTTCAAAAAAGGTAGTAGGGATAGTCCGGGTAATTATAGACCAGTGAGCCTTACGTCTGTGGTGGGAAAGCTGTTGAAAAAGATTCTTAGAGATGGGATCTATGGGCATTTAGAGAATCATGGTCTGATCAGGGACAGTCAGCATTGCTTTGTGAAGGGCAGATCGTGCCTAACAAGCCTGATAGAGTTCTTTGAGGAGGTGACCAGGCATATAGATGAGGGTAGTGCAGTGGATGTGATCTACATGGATTTTAGTAAGGCATTTGACGTTTCCACATGGTAGGCTTATTCAGAAAGTCAGAAGGCATGGGATCCAGGGAAGTTTGACCAGGTGGATTCAGAATTGGCTTGCTTGCAGAAGGCAGAGGGTTGTGGTGGAGGGAGTACATTCAGACTAGAGGGTTGTGACTAGTGGTGTCCGACAAGGATCTGTTCTGGGACCTCTACTTTTCGTGATTTTTATTAACGACCTGGATGTGGGGGTAGAAGGGTGGGTTGGCAAGTTTGCAGACGACAGAAAGATTGGTGGTGTTGTAGATAGTGTAGAGGATTGTCGAAGATTGCAGAGAGACATTGATAGGATGCAGAAGTGGGCTGAGCACTGGCAGATGGAGTTCAACCCGGAGAAGTGTGAGGTGGTACACTTTGGAAGGACAAACTCCAAGGCAGAGTACAAAGTAAATGGCAGGATATTTGGTAGTGTGGAGGAGCAGAGGGATCTGGGGGTAGATGTCCACAGATCCCTGAAAGTTGCCTCACAGGTAGATAGGGTAGTTAAGAAAGCTTATGGAGTGTTAGCTTTCGTAAGTCGAGGGACAGAGTTTACGAGACGCGATGTAATGATGTACTGTGTCCAGTTTTGGTCGCCTCACTATAGGAAGAATGTGGAAGCATTGGAAAGGGTACAGAGGAGATTTACCTGGATGCTGCCTGGTTTAGAGAGTATGGATTATGATCAGAGATTAAGGGAGCTAGGGCTTTACTCTTTGGAGAGAAGATGAGAGGAGACATGATAGAGGTGTACAAGTTATTAAGAGGAATAGACAGAGTGAACAGCCAGCGCCTCTTCCCCAGGGCACCACTGCTCAGTACAAGAGGACATGGTTTTAAGTTAAGGGGAGGGAAGTTCAAGGGGGATATTAGAGGAAGGTTTTTCACTCAGAGAGTGTTTCGTGCGTGGAATGCACTGCCTGAGTCAGTGGTGGAGGTAGACACAATAGTGAAGTTTAAGAGACTACTAGACAGGTATATGGAGGAATTTAAGTTGGGGGGTTATATGTGAGGCAGGGTTTGAGGGTCGGCACAACATTGTGGGCCGAAGGGCCTGTACTGTGCTGTACTATTCTATGTTCTATGTTCTATGTTCTCCTTACACCTTCGCTCACCAGGATGTACGCTATGCCACCGAGTATCCACGTAATACCATCTGTCCGTACTTTAATCGTTGTCAGAACAAAAGTTTCTCAACCTGTAGGCTGGCGCATCCTCAACTTGTTTGCTTCTCAGCCGGCCGTGTTAGTACGACAATGAATATAACTCCTACAATACAAGTCCATCCGGGTGAAACATTATTTCTTCTTCATAACAGGTCACAGTGTTACCGCAAATGCACGTGCACATGCATTACTGAATTCTTTGCTGACCGTGTGGCCCGTGATTTCCAAATTCTATTAAGTCGCTTCCTTGAATCGGGATCTTTGAAATAAATCTTCCGTTCTGGTCAATTCTCAATCTTTCCCTTCTCATCTCAGAACTATGTACTCTAGTTTAAGTCTCCTCGCTGCTCGTATAACGACCGTGACCATTGAACGTAGGTTTTCCATCATGGCTTTATATATCTTTCTCAGATAAACCTGCAGCCTCCAGCACTCTAGAGGAAAGGTATCAGCTGTTCGTCCTTCAACAAAGCCTTCAGGTTTCAGTGACATCTTCGCCTTTTTATCTGCACTCTTTGCAGTTTCATTCCCATAGCTCGACGATCAGATTGAACAGAGATATATTCCAAGTATGATCTTTCTCCTGTCTCGATATGCACAGTTGTAACGTGTCCTGAATTCTCATTGAATACCCCAAGCGATGTAGGCAAGCTATCGTCACCAATCTATCTATCTATTTGACTACTTCTACGGGAAAATTAGCTGCGTTTCTTAGTCTCTGTGTGGTGCAGTACTCATCAGCGCATTTCCATTTGTAATGCGGATGCTAGGCCCCTGAATAAATATTGCAGAATAGAGAGTCGTACATGCACAGGTAAGCCTTACTCATGTGCAATATCCCGGACTGGCCAGAGTCAAATTCCACTTGCTATACTTTGATCCTTACCAGTCGTTCGTGATCCCATGCTGTCCAAGATAACCCTCTTTACTGTCGCCTATCCCACTAGTTTTCACGTTATCCACAAACTTGCATTGTTAATATAGCTGACACACAAACGTGGACCCGACGCAGGTCACTGCGGCAGTGGAGACGTTGCTGACGTAATTGATAATTAGGTATCAGTCGGACCATACATGGCAAGTGTGTTTCCTGTAGGATGCCGAGGAGTAGTAACAGACCTGGAACGAAACACAAGCATCCGTGGTGGTTCATGTGACTTTTAATTTGCTTGAATGAAGAACACTGGTGGGGTTGAGAATCAACCAAACATAAAAGGTAATCTAAATCAGTCTAGTGAACAGAGCCAAAGCAGATTTGAAAGTGCATTTGAGAGGAAAGCGTGTTAGTGCTATTCTAGCATGCAAGGAGCCTGAAAACAGGGGCCGAAGAAAAGCCGAGGAGGTTTCCTCATAGAGCAAAATCTACGTTGTTCTGATGGAGATTCAGCGGAACTTTATACAGTGTTGGTAACTCAATATTCAAAGATGTAAATTGTAGATACGACGAGGTAGATCTAGTGGAGGAGGCGGTACATACAGTTTGTTATATTCAATTCTTGTAAAATCATAGAAAAGTAGAAAAGTAGATCTTTCTCGAATGAGAACAAACTTTCCAGATTTAAGTTATTAAATAATCCTTCACCTCGGTTGGTGAAGATACCCGACAGAGACACACTAATTGATTGTACTGCTCGAACACAGGGCACATTTTCGCCTTTCAAACTGCAGTAAACACCGTAGTTACATTTTTATCAGCAGACCAGAGATCACATTACTGACCAAAATGATGTTACTGATGCTCATCCAGATCAAGCACTGCCACCACGATAAAGTCGCTGCTACTTCTAGCCCATCATTGAAAACACTGGTTTGTCCCTGCTCATCCAGACTCATCAAAGACTACCCGGATAGGTCACTGCTTATCCAATATTTCATTGTTTGCTCTTCCCCATCCCTGACCACACTCACAATCGCTAGATATATAGTCCCATCACTAAGAGTATCCCTCCTTAAACACACCGTACTGTCAAGGAAGACGCCCAGCCATCACTGACCGCACTGTTACTGATTATCCATTCGTAACACGGCAAGTGTTTTCAAATCAGTTGAATTTACAAGTTCTGACATTTCATTTCTGTCACATCGACGGTGAAGCTGTGTGTCGAAAGAGAGCTCTTCGAGACTCATTTATATTATACCTTCCCGAGTGGAACACACAACAGAAACACCGGGGTAAAAAATCTATTCGTAATCAACGTTTATATTAACTTAAGGAGACGTTTATACAGCAGTAGAATTGATTGAATGCTCTGTCATCCTTTTAACACTGTTATTCCCCTTGTTTTCCGTAACATTCGCCGTTTCAGAAACCGTTAATATTAAGCAGAAAGGGTTTGCGATTCTCTCTGCTTTGAGGAAAATAATTCCCATGTCTTATCAATAAAAAGTAATTAAAAAGTTCCACCTTTGTCCTTCTTACTTATATGTAAGGTGCGGAGAACACACAAATCCGCTTCACAACAAGTTGATCTGTCATCGGAGATAAAATGGACCTGGCCCAGAGAATTTGTATTCGAGTTTAGTCAACAGCATTTGCGGAAAGACAAAGTGGTTGAGGTTTCATCTGAAGTGCTTTGATAGGATAATAGACTGCTGAAGCGTAGGCGCCAAATAATCATACATTAATATTGCTTAATGTACGATCAATAACTCTTTCATTGCTGGAGAATATTTCACGCGTTCAATGTAGCTGAACTCAATCTGCTATTCTCAGCTGAAGGTAGAGAGAAAATAATAAGTTATAAAGCAGCGAGCCTGATATTGGGCGAAGAATCTCACAAGCATCTGTTGCAAGGACGTGGCGGTGGAACGAACCCAAGTGCTGGACACGGGCTCGGAGACCGAGTCGGGAGGCATTACGGTCGTAGCGAGAGTGGAATGGGTGCCAAGTGAGTCTTTACCCGGAGTTTTGGTTTTAGTCGAGAATTCAGGAACGATGCTAGACTTAGAACTAATATTCCTAAGAACCGTGGAACGAGGTTACTCGAACACGAGTCGACCAATGAACTGACAGCTCCTTGTTGTGGTCACAGGATTTTTATACTGCATTTGCTGATGTTTGTAGCAGGTGTTTGTAGTTAGTGGAACCTGGGAATGATTGGGAACTAAACGAGGTGATTGAGGCCCAATTCCTGAGTAAGATAGCGAAGTGCCAGAAGGGACCATGACAGCATCACTTTTTTTTCCCTGCAAGATGCTGCATGTTGTTAACACTACACATTCTTCGCGAAGATGTGGTCAGACAGATATGATGTCAGCTAAGATAATAGAATGTAGAATCAGAATATAAATCAGATTTGATATCTGAAACAGGAGAAAATTTGCAGATGCTGGAAATCAAAGTAATACACACAAAATGCTGGAGAAACTCTGCAGTATAGTGAAGGGTCTCAGCCCGAAACGTCGACTGTTAACGCTTTTTGCCTGGTCTGCTGACAGAGGTACAATGAAATATATGGTAAATAAATATAGAGAAAATAAATCGAGTTACGTCAAATATATATAAACACACATACATACATACATACATACATAATATACGTCAATTAAATGGTTAAAATAGGTAGTGCAAAAACAAAATAATGTATTGGCAATGTATTGTAGTAATGAATTGTAGTTCGTTTTGTCGCTGTGTGGTGAGAGCACGTATTCCGTAGCTATTCATGATTATATAGATATGAAAGGCAGAACTATCATGAACAAAGTCATGACGTCGAAGGAGACCATTCAGAACACTGATTATATGGTGAAATTAGATTCCAAGCCTAAGCTTCCTTGCCTGCACTCATCCAGGAAACATGCCTCTATTCCAATGCACACCTTTCAGTCAATATTGACTCCTAATGCATGTTCTTCTCACTATTTCTTCACTATTTGCTAAATCTGCATTATGAGCTCTACGAACAGTTCAGCCAGGACTCATGTGGCAATGTGAAGTTTTGGGAAATAGAAGGAGAGAATGTGTACGACGTTATTTCTGGAAAACGATCATGGCTAAGAGGCAAACAGACCGTCATCCGCAATATTGATCTTATACACCATAAATTCACCTTCTTGTTTTAGCTTTAATGCTTGATCCACTATGAAGTTAGATTGGGTGAGAGGTACATGCTGAGAACGGGAGAGATGAAAAAGTATTGCATTTTGACCAAATTGGGACTTCAAAGCTGATCATCTTGACATCATCACAAATGATCGTTTTGACGAAGTCCTGAGAGCTTCAATTGTTACCTTGGCCCGTGATTTAACACTGGAAAGGATGCGAGATGTTATCTTATGTATTTCCGTTAAGTCTGATCAAACGGCACATGCTTTGTTTATCGACAATCATTTATCTGATTCAACATCATTCTCCACTCTGTTGCATAATGTTCAATAAAATCAGATCTAGTAGATTATAAGTCAGTAGCTTAGATAACAGCGCAGAATGGGTTTCTACAGTTATATTAATTATTACAGTTATTAATAGCAAAAGGATAGTGAGGGATAAAATTGGTCCCTTAGAGAATCAGAGTGGACAGCTACGTGTGGAGCCGAAAGAGATGGGGGAGATTTTAAACAATTTATTTTTTCGGTATTCACTAAGGAGAAGGATATTGAATTGTGTAACGTAAGGGAAACAAGTAGGGAAGTTATGGAAATTGTGACAATTAAAGAGGAGGAAGTACTGGAACTTTTAAGGAATATAAAAGTGGATAAATCTCTGGATCATGACAGGATATCCCTAGGACCTTGAGGGAAGTTGGTGTAGAAATAGCAGGGACTCTGACAGAAATATTTCAAATGTCATTAAAAACGGAGATGGTCCCGGAGGATTGGCGTATTGCTCATGTGGTTCCATTGTTTAAAAAGGGTTCTAAGAGTAAACCTAGCAATTATAAGCTCGTCAGTTTGACGTCAGTGGTGGGTAAATTAATGAAAAATATTCTTAGAGATGGTAAATATAATTATCTGGATAGACAGTGTCTGATTAGGAATAGTCAGCATGGATTTGTGCGTGGAAGGTCATGTTTGACAAATTTTATTGAATTTTTGAAGAGGTTACCAGGAAAGCAGTGGATGTTGTCTATATGGACTTGAGTAAGGCCTTTGATAAGGTTCCGCACGGAAGGTTAGTTAGGAAGGTTCAATCGTTAGATATTAATATTGAAGTAGTAAAATAGATTCAACAGTGGCTAGATGGGAGATGCCAGAGAGTAGTGGTGGATAACTGTTTGTCAGGTTGGAGGCTGGTGACTAGTGGTGTGCCTCAGGAATCTGTGTTGGGTCCAATGTTGTTTGTCATATAAATTAATGATTTGGATGATGGGGTGGTAAATTGGATTAGTAAGTATGCAGATGATACTAAGGTAGGTGGCGTTGTGGATAATGAAGTAGGTTTTCAAAGCTTGCAGAGAGATTTAGGCCAGTTAGAAGAGTGGCTGAACGATGGCAGATGCAGTTTAATGCTGATAAGTGTGAGGTGCTACATTTTGGTAGGAATAATCCAAATAGGACATGCATGATAAATGGTAGGGCATTGAAGAATGCAGTAGAAAAGAGTGATCTAGGAATAATGGTGCACAGTTCCCTGAAGGTGGAATCTCATGTGGATAGGGTGGTGAAGAAAGCTTTTGGTATGCTGGCCTTTATAAATCAGAGCATTGAGTATAGGAGTTGGGAAGTAATGTTAAAATTGTACAAAGCATTGGTAAGGCCGAATTTGGAGTATTGTGTACAGTTCTGGTCACCGAATTATAGGAAAGATATCAACAAAATAGAGAGAGTACAGAGAAGATTTACTAGAATGTTACCTGGGTTTCAGCACCCAAGTTCCAGTGAAAGGCTGAACAAGTTAGGTCTTTATTCTTTGGAGCGTAGAAGGTTGAGGGGGGACTTGATAGAGGTATTTAAAATAATGAGGGAGATAGATGGAATTGACGTGGATAGGCTTTTTCCATTGAGGGTAGGGGAGAATCAAACAAGAGGACATGATTTGAGAGTTAGGGGGCAAAAGTTTAAGGGTAACACGAGGGGGAATTTCTTTACTCAGAGAGTGGTAGCTGTGTGGAATAAGCTTCCAGTAGAAGTGGTAGAGGCAGGTTCGGTATTGCAATTTAAAGTAAAATTGGATAGGTATATGGACAGGAAAGGAATGGAGGTTTATGGGCTGAGTGCGGGCCAGTGGAACTAGGTGAGTGTAAACGTCGGCACGGACTAGAAGGGCCGAGATGGCCTGTTTCCGTGCTGTAATTGTTATATGGTTATATGGTTAATGAGAACAAGGCCGAAATCCACACGGTGGAAAATGGCGGCCTGACATACCGTGATTTGGTATTGCTCTTTTTTCAGAGAATGAATATAGTTACAAATTCAATGTGAAGATGTTGTGGACAGGGTTATACAGAGCATTTTTGGAAACACACGCTGTCGGCGTCTAATCAGGATGAGCAGCATGTGATGATCACAGGTAACGAAATACGTAATGTGCAGATTACATCTGAGCTCAGGTGTTCTCTTACATCCTGACCGAATAATGGGAATAATTGAACAACCAGGAGATATTGTATTTATGGAACTTTATAACATAGTGAAGGGCATAGACAGACACAGATATTTTCCAATGTATGGGTGTCAAATAGACCTACCCTTGCACGGGGTTTTGACGAGTGAGAAGGATATTTAATTATCTGGGGAGCAAGTAATTCGCACGAAGCGTAATTGTCATAAGATGCAAGATACAAAGAAAATGGTAGAATCAGATGCAATTGAAACGGCTAGCAGTTAATTTTACAAGTACACGAAACAAAAGGCCTAAAACGTTTCAGTCCTAAAGCAGGCAGATTACCATAGGTAATGCCGCGCATCATGGGCGGCATTGACGAGTTCGCGAAATGGCCCATTTCTCTGCTCTAAAGCCCCGCGCTTCTCTAACGTACAAAGAAGGACCTCTTCTGAGTATGCTATAAGCCAGTCGTTGAGCAAAAGGCCCCATAACGGGTCAGAAAAGACCTAAATTTCCTATACATCCATCTTCGCTACAGAGTATGTAGCCAAATTTGTTGATCTCAGTTCTGCTCTCTACACTCTACGGACATTGCAAAATGTATGTAACTATGCAGCTGATTTCACGGAAAATTATATTCTACTGGTAGTTGTCTTTCCAATATATTGTCCTAAATTTTCCAGGCACCTGTTCTGTCTCCCTGGAGACTGTCCCTAGGTCTTCTTCCTCCACTCCATACATGGCTGACGTCATGGTTCAGCACTCATCCACACTGCCATTCACACACTCCTATGAGTCACTGGATTAGACATATATTTAAGATGCTCATTTGCTGATTACACATTTTGGATCTGTTCCAAAACCGTTACTGAACGTAAATTGAAATTCTCTCCAGACCTCATTCATGATTGTCCGCTTACATCAACTTTCTATGAACTGCCCACATCTTCACCTTTATCCAGACAATATATCAAGATGATATTTTCCAATTGGATCTGCATACACGTAGACTCGTTGTTTTTTCATGGTATATTGGTACATATACTGTCCTCTTCCAGAAACAACTTCTTTAGTGATTGTTAAGTGTTGTTTTCCGCGAGAAGAATTGAATTTGTTATCTTGCGAAGTTGCGTTCTGATATAGTTAGTGTTCATGAGCAGGGTTAGCTTCGAGATCGTGAAAGCTGTGGATCATGGGCGCCGTCCACCTTTAGAGCTGAGCTGCAGTTCTCGATGGTTTCTGTTCTCCAGAGTCTGAATCAATAAAAGTCATATTGAAACTTACAAAACTCACAAGAACCGATGAAGTGGATGGATGAACGGTTTCACCTTGGCCTTAGATAGTGTTTCGAAATTTAAATCAAGGTTAATCAATCAAAAGTCGGAGTAAGCAACAACTTGTGAAAATGCAGGTTCAAGGTAATACTTGTGAAGTTCGTCTTCCATTTCTTTGTCTTCTATTATTATCTCTTCAGCAATCTGATATTCACTCTCGCCGCTCTTTTACTTCGAATATATCTGAAAAATGGCATTGTCTTTTATATTTAAATTCATATTTCATCTTTTACTTGGTTGACTTCTTTTACTTGAATTCTGTAGATTAAAAAAAAACTTAGTTCTCCAGCTTCCATGTAAATTTTACTGTATTATGTGCCATCTCCTTTGCTTGCATGGAGTCTTTCACTTCCCTTGTCAGCTATGGTTACCTCATTGCTGGCTTGGGATAGCTTGGTTTGGGTTGACTGGTATATATGGATAGAACTTCCAACTCAAACAACACATTCACGGACGTGTAAACGCCCCTCGAATTTGGAATTGCATTGCTGAATGAAGTAGATTGAAGACAGCAATCGATGTAGAAAAGTGAGGTCAGGCTTATTTGCCGATGTTGAAATAACACCCTACTGCCAAATGTCGATTCCAGAATCCACATGTATCTGCATTTTTTTTCAGTTCATCGGGTTTAGGAATAAAATTTGTAAAATAATTATAATTTATCCCAGTAGGGATTAAAATAGACTGTCGTAATCCTTTATTTTTGTGTATCTATTTTTAACTGTTAAAAGTCAAGTTTCCCTGTGGAGATACCAAATAGTATATAATTGCAGAAAACGATCGTTTAGTATTCACATTCGGAGAAATCTCTAACAAACCTACGGGACGCATCGTTTGACATAGAAAATGGTGCATATATACTTTCCTGTGGAAAAAATACTGTATATGTTTATTGCCGTCATTGGGGTTTCTGGTAAGTGCGCGCAACCGTCACAAATTGTACATGTCCGCGGGCGTATGTGTGATATATAACGAAGGAACTGCAGAGCAATGAATAACATGGAAATTCTGAAGCAAGGGAGTTGGCAGCAATAACTTCACAGAACAAAAATAAATCAAATAGAAAATTGGAAAAAGAGGAAATGACGTGATCAACGGCATTGTTAGGATATTTTCTCGCGCAAACAACAGATTAATACTCAGTGCCTGTTAATCCGTATCCTAAAGAACTAACAGAGAAAGCCCTTGATATATTTATTGTTTTTCCATCATCCAAAACATCCTAAATTACCGGACGGTTCGGTAGATTGGAAGTGGCAAATGTCACCACGATATCCGAAAAAAGGGAGAGAAAACAGGTAATTGCAGAGCAACAGCAAGAGAGAACATGTTTGAGGCTGTTGTATGGGACACTTGTCAGGCACTTGGAATGTAGCACGGTATGTTGACATGCACATATGAAAGAAATATCAGGTTTCATCAGCCAGTTTATTTTCATTTGGAATACTAAAGAGATGCTTCTGGATGAAAAGTCGACAATTCCTTCTCTTGCAGATGCAAGTATTGAGTTCCTCCAGCAGATTCTTTGTAGCAGGGGTTTTCTTTTTGAAGACTTAACCAACAGAGTTTATCTTTATTTGGATTTGCAGAGTACTATGCAGTGGCACATTAGACCTGGTGCACAACATATACGATCACATAGGATCCACGGTGAACTAACTAATTGTATATGAAATCTCCTCAGTGGTAAAGGGCAGCGGTTGAGTTCGGAGATTGCTTTTCAGATTGAGGTCTAGGGACCAGTGGTGTGTCAAGGTATCGGTACTGCGGCCCTGTTGTTTGACATGTATGATAACAAATTGGATGTGACCGTAATACCATGATCATTACGCCTGCTGATGCCCCCATCTGGTGGCCTCTGACGAAGGTTGTCTGTATCACATCGTGACCAGGAATAACCGTGTCAAAGGGAAAATAAACGGCAGATTGTAATAAGCTTGGATAAGTACGATCTGATTTTAAAAGTACAATTTTCTTTGGAGAAGCTGCAATTGCAATACCGAGTGCTGAGAAGGATGCCTAAAAATATCACCAGCTTGTTGACTGGACATAACGGTTTCAGTCACAAGGTTAGACTCTAAAGGCGGGAGCTGTTTTTTTTTCCTTCATAGAGCGAAGGGGTTATGTAACATCATGACAGGCATATGCAGGGAAAGTGATCAATCTTCCCAGGGTAGGAGAATTTAAATCTATTGGGGATGGGGTTAAAGTAAGAGGACACGCTTTCAGCACAGACAGTGTTGCGAAAATGGAAAGAGCTGCTGGAGTAGGTAGTGTTGGCAGGTACAATTACTCAAGTTAAACCACATTTGACAGATGCATTAAAAGTAGCATTTGACAGGAACACCAGCAGAGGAATGTAAGTAGGGCTAAATTGGGTAAGCTCCAAGCTTCGCTCTTTATGCATTTTTTACTTGTGAGTTGTGTGATATTTTGATAAGGAGTGAAAATTCGGTCCACTGCACAAACAAACAGTCGGAATTAACACCACCTTATTGAGGTGGCCTGCAGTCGTTGCTGGTGTACTGCAGGACCATTCATTATACCGTACTGTTCAAAATATATGCTAATATTTTGATGCGAAGGTGGAACTTATACGTGTCCGCTAGTAACTTTTAGATCAGGTAGCTTGACAATTGCGGGCTGCCCTCGGGTTGTGTTAGTCTTTGAGACGTATTTCACTGTATTTTTCTGTGTTTCGATGTGTCTGTGACAAATAAGTTTAACCTTTCTTTATCTTCAAATTAGTTAAAGATAAAACCGGTTTGTGAGTTATTTGCTCGTGGGAATTTACTGACGTGTAAAGATGAATCATTGTGATTTAGTCATCTTGAATTAATTAACAAACATGAAGGAAGCAATTTAAAATGTAGAATGGTGACTTACAGGGAGAAAGGTAATTGATATCGATTGTGAAATGTTTACATTTAAAAGCGATCTCCGTTTCCCCATGCGCCAGGTAGAGAATGTAAATGTGCAGAGGAAACAAACAGTAAAGGAACAAAACACCACGGAAGACTTCGTGGCAGAGTACATTGAGTAAAGGGCCAGGTTAATCTTATCAAAGTGATGTGTAGGTCCGTGTTAATAATGCAGTGGAATATTACCCTTATATCTAAGATTGCATGTATTTGTGATGGACTGATTGCAACGAATATTCACCAGGCTTCGTCTCTACTCAGTCGACGTCAGTATACCAGTAGGTTTCTCATTTAATATTCCAAATTTTCGAGTATTTTGCAGAGTTATATGACAAGAACGTTCTGTTTTCTATTCTTGAGTGAATACTCAATATAATACTAGCTAAATGGCTTGATAGTAAGGATGATGTTTCTTTTGCTGAACTCTGGACGTGGAGGGTGTTATAGACACAGAGATCAATACCAAGGTGTCGAGAAATAGTATGTATATATTGAAATGTGGATATCAAATTCCCTAAGTTGTGGACAACCTGAGTTTGAAAGAGTTCAAGGCACAACATTGGGCAAGAATATGATGTGGCGAGAGAGGATAAAACAGCACCGGCTGGAATGTTGGAGCAGGCCAAAACGTGAAATAGACTGTTCCTGCTTCTAAATTAACGTGACCTCCTTTCTATTGTTGTTGATTTTGCCAACGGACTTGTGACTAGAACAACGATAAATTTCAGCTTATCTTCGGCCTTCGCGCTGTCCTTTCAATAGTGATTGATGTTGCACCTCTATCACAAAACAAAACGTGCGAGTGCGTCGAGGTATGACTTGTAACCTCAGAAAATACCGTAGTCTTACTTGCCAGTGGTGGTGTATTGTTTCGAATAGTTGTATTTATAATTTTGCAATTGGTATTAGTCAATAACCAGAATGGATCACCCGAACTACTTGCTGTTACATTGAAACAGTGCATTACAGTGTAGAATTGCGTTCAGTGCTGCATGGGCTCATTTCCATGAAGAAGCACGGTGGGGGGGGGGGGTGGCGTTATTTTGTAAAATTTCTATTGAAGTACCGATCTTGCAGCTTAAAATGCAAGCTGCCTGATTTGCTAACCTGTGGGGATTAAAGCCAATAAAAGGAGAATACATACTCAGGTTCAAGTTCAAGGTTCAAGGAGAACTCAGGTTCAAAGTTTATAGTTCAATGTAAAATGTGTTATCAGGGGATATACATATCAGCACATACAACCCTGAGATTCTATTTACTGCTAGAATACAGCGAATCTAGAGAATAGTGACTGTAAACAGGATCAATGGAAGAACAAGATCATAGAAGAAAGCGAACTTTGCAAATGCAACTATAAATAAATAGCAATAAATAACGACAGCATGAAATAGTAAGAAAGAGAATCCTTAAAGCGGGATCCTTGGTCGCGGGAACATTTCAATAGATGTGTGTAGTTATTCCCTTGTGTTTGAAAAAGAAAGCCTGATGGGCAGGAATGTCAACTGTTCTTGAACCTAGTGGCTCGAGTCCTGAGGCACTTGCAACTCCTACCTGATGGCAGCAGCGAGGAACGAGCATGGTCTTTTAAGTGTATCTGGAACGTCATTGAGGGCATTCGTACATTCCTCTTGCAGTTATGGGAAATCAAGGGCTCTGGAAATGTTTTTGAGGAACTTAGCTGGGTGGAAGTGCGCTCGGGTGTAGCTCCTGTTTAATTTCATTGAACAGGGCTTGGATGTTCTTATTATGATCCTGGATGCTGAGAACATCACAGACAAGAGCTTCAGTATGGTGATCTGATTTAAGGTGAGGATTCCAGATAGGGGTAATTCCAGATGGAGGGATTCCAGATCGTGGGTCGCCCCGAACAGGCAAAATACCACCGAGGCAGTTCTGCTCAGCAATAAGTATAAACAATCCCGTTGGACACTGCTGGGTGAACGATCTTCTTGGGCACAGTAGCAGTTGCCAGGTTCATGAAAGCGAGATCAGCTCTGAGATTCAGTGAGGAAGCGAAAAATCAAACGGGGTGGGAGCGATAGGATTCGGGGTAATAGCTGGGAGAGCCAGGAGATTCTGCAGCCGCATATGAGAGATGCCAGATAGTTTCTCGTGATCCAAAATTAGCCGCGTCACGGAGCAGATGCAGAACATTTTCAAGGTGGAGAGTGTACAACCAGGCGTCACGGTGCATGGCGGTACGAACGACATAAGTAGAACGCGAGCTGATATCCTGCATAGCGAACGTAGCGAATTAGGGAAATAAATTGTACAAAGGACCAATAATGTAAGTTTTTGCATTACACCCAATGTATGTACTAATAAGGACGGAAATAAAAAGATAACTATGAAGAATGCTCGGCTGCGGAGCTGGTGCAGGAGAGACTGTGGTTGTGGTTCATTGAGATCTCTTCTGTGGTAGGTGTGACAAGTAGAAGAGGCACAAGATCCGGGGGAGGACAATGTCTCAGTTGAGAGATTTACTAATTTACTTGCGACCGTTTAATCTAGAGTGCAGTGGGTCCACGCCAAGAAGCAGAGCAGCTAACAAGAAATCACCGGTAATGTTGTAGCCAATGGGAAAATTTGCTCCACGGGATATAAAAGAGAACAGCAAAGCGATTGGAAAGAGAACTGTATATTTCAATGGAAGAAGCTTGCCTTGTAAAGTGTATAATTTCAAGGCGTGGATTGGCTCTGCGTAGCAGGACATCAGAGCCATAATGGAAGCATTGCTGAGAGAAGGGCAGGAATGGTGGCTGGATGTTCTGAATGCAGATGCTACAGGTGTGGCGCAGGTGCAAGTCAAAAAGGAACAGTTTGTCGTCTTGATAAAAGAGGTGAAAACAGCAATCCTTAAGCACAATATTCTTGGTGGAATCATCCAGAATATACTCCTTTGAGTCCATAGGGGTAGAACATAGAAACCAGAATGGGGTGGTCACTCTGATGGGATGTATGATAGCACAGCCCAGGCACCACCCCACCTCACTACCAAAAGTCAGTGGGAACCGTGGAGTGAATATGTAGTGATCCTTCAGCTAATGTAAACATAATAGGTAGTGTTTGTGGGAAATTTTAACATCGCAAATACTGATTGAACCAACCGTATTTTTAAAAGCTTTTTGGGATGGATTTTGTGAAAGCGACTTGATCAATATGTGGAGGGCCCTGCTAATAATGAAACTCTTTTTGAGAAATGAGGTAGGCCAAGTGGAGGAACTACTTCTCCGTAAGCACTTGGAGAAGTTTCTAATCGTTTCAGCGGTGAGTAAATTGCAACAGAGAAAAGTATTAGAACCAATCGGTGCGATCGTGCAGTTATTGCTTAGTGTGATTGATTGCAGGGAAGGAGAGTCTGCCAAGTGAAAGGCCTTTAAAATATGATGTGGATAGTTCGGGTCCTCAGTGTTTCTGTTAGAGTAAGTATCCTTAGATGATAAGAAATAACGAGGCTCTTGTAGCCAAAATGAAGGGTTCATACATTGCATATCAGTATTTGAGAACTAGCAAATCTCTTGCTGACCAGAAAAACTGGTAAGTGCTCTCTGACGAGAATGAGGTAAAAAAAGGGCATGAGTAACAGGCCAAATGACAAGTGATTCTACACGTATATTAAAAGTATAAATGTAGCTTGGACTAAGTCCCATTAGTGATCAGCATGACCATCTGTGTGTGAAACCACAGGAAATAAGAAATATGTATTAATATTTCTTTTCAGGATTTGTAAATGCTGGAAGCTCCAGAAGTGAGGAATACCAGTGGTGCTGTCTTGCACTGCATGTCAATCAGCCGGAATTAGTATTGGATACTTTAGGGTCAGTATGGTGGATGATTCCCTAGGACTTGACATGATCCATTCTCTGAAATTCTGGGGAGAAATTAAAAGAGTCCTTAAGAGACTTTTGCTACATTTCTAACCAAATGAGCGTTGGAGGGTATATTCATTGGTTGAAGCACGGCCTATGTATGGAAATACCAATACCGGAAAAGCCTATAAAAAGAAATGGATAATCCCCAGTCGATCACAGGTGATGCGATTCCCACCATCGAGCACATCTACGTAGAGCGTTGTTGTAGGAAAGCAGCTTCCAAAATCAAGGACCCCCACCATTCAGGCCATGCTCCCCTCAGGCTGCTGCCAGTAGGACGGAGGTATAGGAGGCTCAGGACCCACAGCATCAGGTTCCAGTATTAGAATTAGAATCAGAATCAGAATCAGGCTTATTATCATCGGCAAGTGTCGTGTAATTTGTTAACTTAGCAGAAGCAGTTTCAGGCAACACCTAATATCGAATAATAATAATAATAACATTAATAAATAAATAAATCAATTACCGTGTACGTATAATGAATAGATTAAAATATTGTAAAATTAGAAATAATATATACATATTTAAAAAATGTAAGGTAGTGTTCACGGGATCAATGTCCATTTAGGAGTCGGATGGCAGAGGGGAAGAAGCTGTTGCTGCATCTCTGAATATGTGTATAATAGTACCAAAATATTTTTTCTGGGATATTACCTGTATTTGGGGCTACTGAAATCCAGGGAGAGGTTCTATCGCTTAGAATATTATTCCCTGGAATACGAGGTTATGTAAAATAAAACATTATTCCCAAGGAAACTTTGGGATGAGCTGATAGCGGTATATTAGAGAGCATTGGTAGGACGAAAACTCATCGTCTTTTTCCAGGGGCTAGTGTGTTAAAAACAAAGTGCATCTGTTTAAGATTAGAGTCGGAACAGTTAAAAGAGATACCTGGTCAACCTATTCACGGAAAGCGTCAACTGTATTTGGAATGATCTGAATATTTGGAATGACCTAAAAGCCATGAATAATAAATCCGCAGGAATGTTTAAAGGGCTAAATGCAGGGAATTGGGATTATTTTGGAGGGGACACATTGTTGGACCGGGTAGTCATTTTCCATTGTATATGATTCGATAAATTCTGTTCCTCTGCAAACGCAATGTACTGTTGGAGCATGATTTTTTCCCTTTTCTCCAAAAATCTCATTGTCTCATTTCAGAGTTAAAACTCTCTGTAGTTTAAACCTACACAATACTTTCATTAGAGGTCTTCAAGCGTCGTTTACATAGCAAAGTAGCGCAAAGGAATCACCTAGATGACAGAGAGGGTTTGCTCCGTAAGGACATCATTCACGGTTATGCTTTTTTTCACATAACAATTATAAAGGGGAGACTTGCTCATTCAAACCCCCTCTCTCATTCATTAAGATTGTGGCTGAACTCAGCTGTTTCCAGCATAATCGCATATTAGTGGTTGCTCAGAAATGCACAGATATCCTTTTCGATACGAACATAAATGATCAGAACAGTAACTACCTTTGAATTAAGATTGTTTTCATTTCAATTCAACATGAGATTGTCTGTAAATCCAATGCGATCAGAGACTTCTCGGTGGTGGAAGCATTTTCCTTGCAACCGGCTTGACAAAACAAGGAGAACTTTCGAAGTTTCTCTGTGTTTACCATGCATTGTACTGCAACCTAGACAATATATGCTCAGTCGATTCAGGCGGCTCCCACTCTGCAAATCCGCATTACCTGAAATAGTGGATCTCTGCAGCAACAACTCCACCGCGGAACCTAATTTCTTAAAGCAAGCAACGAAATGGAGAAATCAAGGCTTGAGACAATAAGGTCAGAGTTCTACATAGCGTGGATTGTCATATTTTTGAACTTGTAACCACGGACAGGATCTAACCGTGTTGATCGATAGAACAGAGAAAAAAATTGGGCTTGAAAAGTACGTCCGCAGTAATACAGTTTCCTATCCCCTCTTTTGTTTCAGTGAATTTAGTGGCGATTGTGATCCTGTCCCGAGGAAAGTGCGGCCTTTCCACTTGCACCACTCGCTACCTGGTGGCCATGGCAGCGGCGGATCTCCTGGTCATTATTACTGAGGTCATTTTGTATCAGATTAATTATCATTATTTTCCAGTGAGCTTCCTGAACATTACTCCTACGTGCACGGTTATCCGTGTGCTGACATATGTGTCTATAGACTGTTCTGTTTGGTTCACCGTCACTTTCACCTTTGATCGGTTTGTCGCCATTTGTTGCCAGAAGCTGAAAACAAAGTATTGCACCGGGAAAACTGCGGCAATGGTTCTGACAACAACGGGTATATTTTTCTGTCTAAAAAACATCCCCATCTACTTTACATATGGGCCTAAGAAGATCGTCGACAATGCGCCATGGTTTTGTTATCCAAAACCAGGTTATTTCAGCGAAACTGGATGGGTGGCATTTGATTGGATTGATACAATTTTAACTCCTTTCCTTCCTTTCGCTGTAATCCTGTTGCTCAACGCTATGACAGTTAGGCATATCTTAGTTGCCAGTCGGGTCCGTAAAGGACTAAGGGGCCAGAATAATGGAGAGAATCGCAGTGACCCAGAGATGGAGAGCAGGAGGAGGTCTGTTGTTTTATTGCTTTCTCTCTCGGGAAACTTCATACTTCTGTGGCTGACTCTTGTGATAAATTTCATCTATTATCAGTTCACAGGGACGTCATCGGAGCCAAACGAAGCTGAATATACTTTTTCACAAGTCGGTCGAATGCTCAGTAATTTCAGTTGCTGCACGAATACATTCATTTACACGGCAACCCAGCACAAGTTTAGGGAAGAGTTGAAGAGAGCGGCAAAATTTCCCATCAGTTTTGTCCTTTTGTTCACGAATAGGTGCACTGCTAAGTGCATTGCTGCGAGACCACCGTGAGGAACAATGCCCCTCAAGAATGACTCTCCAGCCCAATCCAAGGTCATAACCTGCCTTATCTCCGAAACTGACAACGTCAGAACTAAATGTTCCCTAGGTGTTGACTCTCCAGTCAATACAGGTCATATGATCCACAGCTACAATATATCAGATCATGACTCTCTGCATACATAAATCCAGGCATCCTGACTCCGAATGGAAAAATCTCTATGGGTGCCACGGTAATGTATCTGTTAGCGCGACCGTGTTGCAGCCTTGGCCGCTCCAGTGCTTGGAAGTCAATTAAACACAGTTCAATACGTCCTACCCGTGGAATGCGTGAGATTTTCTCCCGTGCTTCTGTTTCCTCCCACAGTTCAAAGTCGTGCCTTGTTGGTTAATTGGTCATTGAAAATTGTACCTTGATTAGTTTAAGGTTAATTGGTGTCATGTGGTTGCTGACGTGGCGTGACTTGAAGTGTTGTATTGCTAAATAAGTAAGTAATTAATTAAGTAAATAAATAAATACATAATTAAGCCCAGTAAGTTCAACATTCATGATCGATGAACAGCAACATTAAAAGGCAACACTCCACAAATAATGATTGGTAGCCGTGGCCTGATACGCATAATATCTGATTTTCTGCAGACAATCACCTCCTCCAGAATGCCAGGTGTGCTCATAAACAAGCAGCCGCACTCCCGATTGATCATGATATTTCATTGATCATGATATTGGTAGTTTGCGACACTCAGCTGCAAATTTTTGGAGCTTTAGCTATGACCCATAATCACTAGGAAACTAAAAGGAAATCGGAGAGAAGTCATTTTTTTTACACTGCTCGGGGAAAAGAGGCCCTACTGCGCAGGTGCATGACGTAGAGCGCCAAAGGTTTTAAAATAAAGACCATATACAGCAGGCAGCGGAGTGAGAGGGAGCAGAGTGGAACGGCGTTTGCTCAAACAGGCTTCGGCTTGAACAGGCCGAGGCGAGGGTAGGTTCCTGTAAGTTTAGTTTTGTTTGGTTAGAGTAGAGAGAATGGCAGGCAGGATGTTGGAATGCTCCTCTTGCAGGATGTGGGAAGTCAGGGAGACCTCCTGTGTCACTGAAAACGACTCCTGAAAGAAGTGCATCCAGCTGCAGTTCCTAACAAACCGCGTTAGGGAACTGGAGCAGGAGCTGGATGATTTTCGGATCATTCGGGAGAATGAGGAGTTTATTGATAATAGGTTCAGGGAGGTAGCTACGCCAAAGGAGCAGCTCACAGGTAATTGGGTTACCGTCAGGCGAGGGAAGGGGAAAGGGCAGGCAGAGCAGGACTCACCTGTGGCCATTCCCCTCAACAACAAGTATACCGATTTGGATACTGTTGGGAGGATGACTTACCTGGGACAAGCTGCGGCAGCCGGATCTCTGGCACTGAGTCTGGTTCTGCAGTGCAGGAGGAAGGGTGGAAGAAGAGGAGAGCGGTAATGATAGGGGACTCGGTAGCTAGAGGTACAGACAGGAGGTTCTGTGGTCGTGACAGAGACTCACGGATGGTTTGTTGCCTCCTGGGTGCCAGGGTCAGGGATGTCTCTGATCGCGTGCACTGCATTCTGAAATGGGAGGGTGATCAGGCAGATGTCATGGTACACGTCGGTACAAATGACGTAGGAAGAAAGAGTGAGGAGGTCCTGAAGAATGAGTACAGAGTGCTTGGTAGGAAGTTAAAAAGCAGGACTTCGAGGGTGGTAATCTCAGGATTGCTACCTGTGCCACGTGCCAGTGAGGGTAAGAATAGGATGCTCTGGAGGATGAACACGTGGCTGAGGAACTGGCAGAGGGGGCAGGGTTTCAGATTTCAGGATCATTGGGACCTCTTCTGTGGCAGGTGGGACCTGTACAAGAGAGACGGGTTACACCTGAACTACAAGGGGACCAATATCCTTGCAGTGATGTTTGTTAGTGCTATTAAACTAGATTTGCAGAGGGATGGGAACCAGAGTGCCAGAGCAGATAGTGGAGCGGCGGTGAAAATAAATGATGTTAAAAGTTTATGCAAAATCACAAATACAAGGGTTGAGTGTGGTGGTAATAATCTTCCGAGGTGTGTCTATTTCAATGCGAGGAATATTGTGGGGAAGGCTGACGAGCTGAGGGCGTGGATTGACACGTGGATTTACAACATTATAGCCATTAGTGAAACTTGGCTACAGGAGGGGCAGGACTGGCTGCTTAATGTTCCATGGTTCCGATGTTTCAGACGTGATAGAGGCAGAATGGATGAAGGGTGTGTGTGGGGGGGGGGGGGGGGTCAGTGGCATTGCTAGCAGAGCTCAGGCAGGACCGATTAGAGGGCTTGTCTACCGAGGCCATATGGGTGGATCTGAGAAACAGGAAAGGTATGACCACATTAATGGGGTTGTATTATAGACCACCCAATAGTCAGCGAAAATTGGAGGAGCAAATCTGCAGAAATATAGCAGACAACTGCAGGAAACAAAGTAGGGGATTTTGATTTTCCACATATTGATTGGGACTCCCATACTGTTAAAGTTCTAGGCGGGTTAGAGTTTGTAAAATGTGTTCAGGAAAGTTCTCTAAATCAATATATAGAGGTACCAACCAACTAGAGAGGATGCAATATGAGATCTCCTATTAGGAGTTAGGATAGGTGACGGAAGTGTGTGTAGGGGAACACTTTGGTTCCAGTGATTATGACACCATTAATTTCAACTTGATCATGGATAAAGATAGATCTGGTTCTCGGGTTGAGGTTCTAAACTGGAAAAAGAGCAAATTTGAAGAAATGAGAAAGGATCTAAAAAGTGTTGATTGGGACAGCTTGTTCTCTGGCAAGGATGTGATTTGTAAGTGGGAGGCCTTCAAAGGAGAAATTTTGAGAGTGCAGAGTTTGTATGTTCCTGTCAGGATTGAAGGCAAAATGAATAAGAATAAGGAACATTGGTTCTCAAGGGATATTGGAAATCTGATAACGAAGAAGAGAGAGAGAGAGAGAGAGAGAGAGAGAGAGAGAGAGAGAGAGAGAGAGAGAGAGAGAGAGAGAGAGAGAGAGAGAGAGAGAGAGAGAGAGAGAGAGAGAGAGAGAGATGTATGACATGTGTAGGAAACAGGGTGCAAATAAGGTGATTGAGGAGTATAAAAAGTGCAAAAACTACTTAAGAAAGAAATCAGGAGGGCAAAACGAAGACAGGAGGTTGCTTTGGCAGTCAAGGTGAAGGATAATCCAAAGAGCTTGTACAGGTATATTAAAAGCAAAAAGATATAAAGGATAAAATTGGTCCTCTTGAAGATCAGAGTGGTCGGCTATGTAAGGAACCAAAAGAAATGGGGAGATCTTGTATGTTTTTTGCGTCTGTATTTACTAAGGAAACTGGCATGGAGTCAATCGAAATAAGGCAAACAGGTAGTGAGGTCATGGAACCTATACAGATTGAAGAGGAGGAGGTGTTTGCTATCTTGAGGCAAATCAGAGTAGATAAATCCCCAGGACCTGACAGAGTATTCTCGCAGACCTTGACAGAAAATAGTGTTGAAATTGCAGGGGCCCTGGCAGAAATATTTAAAATGTCGGTTATCAGCAGGTGAGGGGCCAGAGGACTGGAGGATAGCTCATGTTGTTCCGTTGCTTAAAAAAGGCTCTAAGGTAATCCGGGAAATTATAGGCCGGTAAATTTGATGTCATTAGTAGGTAAATTATTGGAAGGGGTACCACGAGATAATATCTACAAGTATTTGGATAGACAGGGACTTCTTAGGGAGAGTCAACATGGCTTTGTGTGGTGGTAGGTCATGTTTAACCAATCTATTAGAGTTTTTCGAGGAGGTTACTAGGAAAATGGATGAAGGGAAGTCAGTGGATGATGTCTACATGGACTTCAGTAAGGCCTTATTTAACAAGGTCCCGCATGAGAGGTTAGTTAGGAAGATTCAGTCGCTAGCTACACATGGTGAGGTAGTAAATTGGATTAGAGATTGGCTCAGTGGGAGAAGCCAAAGAGTGGTAGTGGAGGATTGCTTCTCTGAGGCGAGGCCTGTGACTAGTGGTGCGCAACAGGGATAAGTGCTGATTCCATTGTTATTTGTCATCCATATCAATGATCTAGATGATAATGTGGTGAATTGCATCAGCAAATTTGCTGATGATACAAAGATAGCAGGTGTAGTGGACAGCGAGGAAGGGTTTCAAAGCTTGAAGAGAGATTTGTACCAGCTGGAAAAATGGGTTGAAAATGGCAAATGGAGTTTAATATAGGCGAGTGTGAGGTATTGCACTTTGGAAGGACAAACCAAGGTAGAACATACAAGGTAAATGGTAGGGCACTGAGGAGTGCAGTAGAACTTAGGGATCTGGGAATACAGATACAAAATTCCCTAAAAGTGGCGTCACAAGTAGATAGGGTCGTAAAGAGAGCTTTTGGTACATTGGCCTTTATAAATCAAAGTGTTGAGTATAAGAGTTGGAATGTTATTGGGAGGTTGTATAAGGCATTGGTGAGGCCAAATTTGGCCTATTGTTTGCAGTTTTGGTCACCGAATTCTAGAAAGGATATTAATAAGGTTGAAAGAATGCAGAGAAGGTTTACAAGGATGTTGCTGGGACTTGAGAAACTGAGCTACAGAGAAAGGTTGAATAGGTTAGGACTTTATTCCCTGGAGCGTAGAAAAATGAGAGGAGATTTGATAGAGGATAAATAACATTTTGATGGGTATAGATAGAGTGAATGCAAGCAGGTTTTCTCCACTGAGGCTAGGGGAGTAAAAACGCAGATGACATGGGTTAAGTGTGAAGGGAGAAAAGTTTAAAGGGGCCATGGTGGTGGGGGGGGGAGTGGTTCCTTCACACAGAGAGTGGTGGGAGTGTGGAATGAGCTGCCAAATGAACTGGTAAATGCAGACATGAGGAAATCTGCAGATCCTGGAAAATCAAGCAACACACTCAAAATGCTAGTGGATCACAGCAGGCCAGGCAGCATCTATAAGGAGAAACACTGTCGACGTTTCGGGCCGAGACCCTCCGTCAAGACTAACTGAAAGAAAAGATAGTAAGAGATTTGAAAGTAGGAGGGGGATGGAGAAATCCGAAATGATAGGAGAAGACCGGAGGGGGTTGGGTGAAACTAAGAGCTGGAATGGTGATTGGCAAAAGGGATACACAGCTGGAGAAGGGAAAGGATCATGGGATGGGAGACCTAGGGAGAAAGAAAGAGGGAGGGAAGCACCAGAGGGAGATGGAGAACAGGCAAAGAGTGATGGGCAGAGAAAGAAAAAAACACAGTGGGGGGAGGAAATAAATAAATAAGGGATGGGGTAAGAAGGGGAGGAGGGGCATTAACGGAAGTTAGAGAAGTCAATGTTCATGCCATCAGGTTGGAGGCTACCCAGACGGAATATAATGTGTTGTTCCTCCAACCTGAGTATGGCTTCATCTTGACAGTAGAGGAGGCCATGGATAGACATATCAGAAATGGGACGTGGAATTAAAATGTGTGCCCTCTGAGAGATCCTGCTTTCTCTGGCGGATAGGTCAAAGGTGTTCAGCGAAATGGTCTCCCAGTCTGCGTCGGGTTTCACCAATATATAAAAGACCACACCGGGAGCACCGGACACAGTATACCACACCAGCCGACTCACAGGTGAAGTGTCGCCTCACTTGGAAGGACTGTCTGGAGCCCTGAATGGTGGTGAGGGAGGAGTTGTAAGGGCAGGTGTAGCACTTGTTTTGCGGAAGTCTCGTCAGGAATAGGCCATTGTTTAAAGTTGGGAATGAGAGAGAGAGAGTGATCTTACAGGTCGGTAACCCTTTGAGAACTGCAAGTCTCTTCGGTTGTGACTCTTGTTTGAGCCAGAAACAAAATTAACTGTAAGCACTGCGGCCGATATTGGAACGGCCATTGTATGAGTGGGCCAGTATTAGAGTGATCTTACTTTTGGTCAACAGCCTTGGGTAAACAGGCTGCAAAACTAAGGAACCCCTATTGTGGTCATCTTTAATACCTCAAGATTCGCAGCCAGTTGAGGAAGAGTGACAGACAAGAGCAGGGAGCATTTATTGTGGCCCAGCCTTTAACTCACTGAAAATCATTTTATACATAACAGTGAGAATTTTGTTTGATTCGGAATTGTTACGATATTAATAAGGTCTTCCTACAGATGATTAACAGCATTTGCGTTCTCTTATGAACCCCACGAATGAATCATATTCTAAAAAAAGAACTACTCTTCCACTTCTTTTCCGTCTAGGTGGAGCTGCAGAGACCGGCCCTACCCATACTCTTACTTGACTTACCCTGCAGTAAGCTTTCTCTGCGATACTTTACAGTTGATCGATTCTCTCATTCGCCTCATGTCAGTCAGACTTTATTCAGGAGCACGTGGGCCACGGGAAGACAGACCAAATTAATTAAATGATGTTAACATCAATAGAACCGCATTGAATCAATTACCAAAGCGACTGGCACACTGATGTCGATTTGCAGATCCGCCAACAGCGCTGGGCGTACAGCGCCACGAAGTGGTGGAGAAAAATAGGTTAGCTTTCACATGGTTTTGTCTGGACGGTAAGCGGCGTCATTGCTGGAGAAAAACATCCATGAGTCAGTAACCCTGACCAACAGAGTGGGCAGTTGTTATAATCGTCTCGTATCGTAGAGAGAAACCGTCAGGATCCCTTCCCTGAAATAATCTTGTTGTAATAGATTCACGCGCTTCATTCCCGTGTGGTTCTTATACTAGTCACTGCTTTAAGGAATGACGTTCTTTCCACTAAACACTCCACGGTAAGTACACGGTTAACGGACGCATTAAACCTACATGATGAAACAGTAAAAAAAAACAAGTACAGCATCCATTATACGCCAAACAATGCAGACGGTCGGTATTCCGATGGAAGCTGAAGCGAGCTACACATGCTGCCCCATTCACAACTTCACGTTATGCATTCCCTGTTTTGTGCTGTGTCAGGAGATATGTTCTAAACTCCTTGTGTGACCTCTAAAAGTTCTGAAACTGAAGAAAATAAAGACAGGACAACAAGTTTTATGCTTAGTGCTAAGAGAGGAAGTACGAGGTGGCGCTGGTGGCGGCAAGTAGCCAACGAGAAGAAGGACATGGAAACAGAAACGGAGGGACAAAATGGACCGTGTATAACCATAGGGCACGGAGTAATACACACACAATGTTGGCCATACAACATCTATGGAGTTGTTGTTTCCAGCTGAGTCCCGCTATCACAATTCACGGACGAGTGAGTGAGGGAAACTGAGTTCGTGTTACACAAAAATGATTAAAAAAAACAGAACTGTCTGCTTCTTCTACAACGTAGGAAAGGCAGTTCCTTGAAGTGGATAAACTGGATTCTGACTAAGAGGGTGTGAAGGTTTTATTCCTCTAAGGTTCACCACACCTGAACGCAATTCAAAGGTACATTTGACGTCAGAGAAATTTATACAATATACATCCTGAAATGTTTTTTCTTCACAACCATCCACAAAGACAGACGAATGCCACAGAAGAATATATGACAGTTAAATGTTAGAATCCCAAAGTCACACAACCCACAAGCTCGCCTAGCTCTAGCACGTAAGCGGCAGCAAGCAAAGATCCACCCTCCCCCACCGGCAAAAAAATGCGTCGGTAACATCAGCGACCAATCGCGTGAGCAAAGCAACAGCAAAGGCACAGACTTGCAGTACTCCAAAAACTACTTGTTCACATTGTATTCCGCATACCACAGGCTCTCTCTCTCCCTAATAAGGAAGAAAGAGATGTCTCCATTTCACAGCGAGAAGGGAGACATATCAAACAAATCCACTAGTTTACAATGCTAAAAGGCCGTTGCGTCGTCTTTTCCGTGCTCTCTTTCCAAAGATCTCTGGTCTCTGGGCACACAAGTGTTAGAACTTCCATCTCCCATAACATCCCGATCTGCCTGGACACCGACATTCGACCAGCCCGTCTCTTGAGAAATAAGATCTCGGCTCTCCGATGGCGAGCTGAGCTCCTAGGCCGAGCCCTTGGCGTGCCGAATAACGGCCAGTCGTGAAACCCCGAGAAATGATCCCATTCCCATAAAGAACCGTAGGCAGTGTGCAACTCCAGGTGAGGGTCTACAAAAGAACCCTGAAAGGGAAAAACAGAGATAGTAAAGATCGAAGCAGAGCTGTTTCCGAAGATGCAAGCAAAGGAGTAGCCGTTAGGTGCCTTTAATCCTAAACTGCGAGGGGTGTGAGAATTTATAGTCAATATCGATTTGCATTTCCTCTCTGTTTCGAATCAGCGCTTAATTCGGGATATATTTCCTCTGCACATTCAATCCGAAGTTGATCCGGTATCAGTATTCTAGAGTTCAACCTATCATTTCTTTGCTGTTTTGTAATTAGTTTATTTGTAAAAACCTTAGATTTGCACCGCTGGACTGCATGCCTGGAATACCTTAGACAGCGTATGAACTGAAAGCTTCTCATATGTTCATTTTACTGATAATCAAACTTTCACATCAAGGAATAAACAGAATAATGCAGGGCCTTCTTGTTTGTGTAACTTTGTCGTCCATTGTATAGAATAGTCGACGGTTATGAAATAACGTTCGTTGTTTTGTCAGTGTTTTCTCTCCTATTTGAAGCTGTTCCCTGTTGTACCGCCGACCTTTCGCTCCTCCTCCAGCATGCATTCTCAAGGTTGATATTTTTAACTTGACTGACCCTTCCTGCACTGACCCGAAACACAAGCAACCTCGCAATGGCCACAATAAATCACTTCTCAGGCAGCAAGAGCAATTCCGCAAAAGGACCAAGGACCCATAGAGAGCCTCCGGACCTCTTTCCCTCAAAGCACCTTTAACACTTTGCACATTTGTTCATATGGGGATGAACAAAGAAAAAGTAGGTCCTTACATACTTTACATATGGCAGCAAATTTAGAATGAGGAATACAGGCAACCTTTCCTCGGAGCAGATAAGCTTCCACAGAAGAAGACAACAGAGAGAAGTAGCAGCACTGATTTCAGTCATATCCTTATCCCCATATTGATGGAGGCCACGCTTCGGACAATTCTATATACTCCACGAGAGATCAAGAAGAGCTCGTTACGTTACAGGCTATTTCGAAGTTCCAGCAATAGTACTGAAAAAATGTCGCAGAACTTGTCATGGCCTCGGTTAATTTAGTCAGATAGATCTATAAAGTCGGCATTTACTTGATATTACGGAATGTTGGCTAGACATGACTTATACAGAAAAATCAGGAACATTTAATCTTGGCTAATTATGGCTCTATTAGTCTCATGGTTAGTGGCAAACTGTTGAAAATGATCTACGGTGCCATCAGGCGAAAATTTCATCGCAGCCTGGTGCTTACAGAAGATGTAATTCACCGAAAGCACATCAACTCGGACCTCATTTCTGCCTAACCCCGAGCATGGATAAAGAGCTGAACTCCAGAGAAGTGAAAGTAATTATCTTGACATCAATGCTGTACAGTAAATCAAAGGAGCCTGGCTAAACTGGAATCAAAAGAACAGAATAATTATTGTATCTGCCTGAACGCTAGAGCAGCTTACACGGTACAACGGAAGAAATGAGCAGGTCAGGTGGTATATATAGAATGGAATAAAGGATCGAGTAGGTACACTGTCAAATATGTGGAAACCAGAAGAAGTAGTAGGCAGAAGAACGAATGCCATCTGGTAGGTGAAAGGTGAGACCACGTGTGGGGGAAGGCGAGTGGCTG
Organism: Hemitrygon akajei; assembly: GCF_048418815.1. NCBI lineage: Eukaryota > Metazoa > Chordata > Chondrichthyes > Myliobatiformes > Dasyatidae > Hemitrygon > Hemitrygon akajei. Next base: position 171,962,201 of record NC_133124.1, on the reverse strand, counting down.
GGGATGGGGAATGAATTGAGGAGCTGCGGTGATAGTTAGAAATAAATGGCTGAAGAAAAAAAATCTATTAGGAGACAACAACAGAAAATGGAACAAAGTGATAGAGAAAGGCAACCAGAGGAGATGATGGGTAGGTGAGAAGAAAAGAAGTGAATGAGTATCAGAAAGAGAAAAATGGAAAATATGAAGGGTGGGTCTCCGGGGTTACCAGAAGTTACAGAAACCATGTTCATCCACGATGTTCGTCATAAAAAGATATGCATTAAAGTTCTGTCTTCGTGGAACGGGACATATTCCTGGTCTACATGGGTAGTAGTCATCGATGTGTCTTTCAGTACATTAACGACTACATTGGTTTTGCTGCCTGATCCAATGAGTCTCCAATAGCCAAGGTCTCATGAAATATTATTGGTTCATCTTTGACATTTAACTCCTATTCACACTCAAAGCTATATTGACTATGATTGTTCACACCTTTTCACTTATAGAAGACGCTTCACTCATTTCCTACGTCTCCACTGCATTTGTTCTCAATTCGAAACTTTTGATTACAGAACTTCTGAAATGTCCACTTTGTTTTCAGTGACCGATATTCTTTCTACCTTGATGGATGCTGCTCTCAAGTGCATCTACTCTATTTCCTGAAATCTTCCCTCACTCCATCCGACCGACATCATAACAGGGGAGGCATTCCCCTGGTCCGCATCTCACAATCGAGTAGCCTCCGCATCAAGCATATTATTCTCCTTATCTTTGTGACACTCCACCATTAAACACCTATTTTCTTTCCAGCTCCCTGTTTTCCCAATTCAGTCTACTTTCTGAAGGAGTCACTCTGTACATTATCCCTTATCGAATCGTCCCACCCTCAAATTCCCTACATGCAAGCAAAACAAGTGCTACTTCTGTCCTTTCTCCTCCGACCTCATCAGCATTAACGACCTTGAAGGTGATGCGAAGCTCAGAACCATGCATTTTATCCAGTGCTCAGAGTGTGGTTTGTTCTACATAAGTGAAACCTGACTCAAAATAGGGACGGCTCAGTCCAACACCTTCACTGCGACAGCTGGAAAAAAAATCAACATCTCTGTGGGTATCCTTTAGCATGGGAAATCATTGGAAGATTTTGAGCAATCTATCAATAGTACCGTCTATTTTATGATGATGACAAACTCAGGTTTTAGGTGTAACGTGACCGCATGATTTCTCTAATTTCTTGTACTCCTCCCTTGTTCTCTCGTTATCGATTTCTAAGAATGTTTGGCAAGCTTCACCTAAACCATTGGTCTTTTGTGGGTAGGGCAGAAGCTCTGCCTTCATTACATCTTGCACGTGTAAGATCCTGATGTTCTCCATTCTGGCTACCCTCTCACTTCATTTCTTCTCCTCACCGGTTCATCACCTCCATCTGATTCACAACCTTTCTTTCATGGCCCACTGTCCACCCATATAAGATTCCTTTTTCTTCAGCCCTTTAACTCTTCCACCCATCATTGCAATGTTTCTTAATTCATCCCGTCCCTAAATCACACTTCGCCGTCACTTTGTTTCACCTGTCGCTTCTCCATTCCACTTCCACTAACATTTTATTCTGGCTTCTACCTCCATCCCTTCCTTTGCTGATAAACGGTCTCTGCGCGAAACATTAACAGTTTTACTGGCTTAGATATTGCCTGGCTTTTTCAGTTCTTCCATGATTTTATGAGTGTGGAACCAAAGTACAACGGGTGAAGCACTTTCTCTAGTTCTTCTTGCAATCATGCGTAGCACAGAGGAAGATTATTGTAATGGTTGTAGGTTAGACTTAGCCAAAGAATATCTCTGAGGAATTTCTTCAGCTGAGGCTAAAGGGAAGAGGACGATGACAGGTCCTAAATGAGGGGAAGAAAATCGTCTGTGCGGAGCGATTGATGTTCTGCTATGCTCACTACCATGGCTCGTCCGTTGAGTGTCATTATGTTTGTACTATAATTCTAATGATGTATATGCCGAATTTGCAGTCTCCTTTCAAGGACGAATTATATACGACCTGAAATGTTCACAGAGTACACGTGACCTGCTGATCTGTATGTTCTTGTTTTACTTCTGCGTAATCTGCATTCTTCTTTATCTCTAATTCTCATCGAGGAGAGCAGCTGTGTGAAAATATTCATAACATAGAATGCTCTCTGATTTATCAAATATCCATTAAACTCAGTCCATTTGCGCACATCCGCCGGTCTGCCCGTTGTACATCTTATTACATATCAAGATTCTGGAAATAGCCAATTCACTCCAATGGGTCTCCAATAGCCACCGTCCCAAGAAATGCTATTGCTTCATCTTTGCCATTTAACATCTTTCCTCACTCCATCCTCCCGCCATCATAACAGGTGAAGCATTTCCATGGTCTGCATCTCACAATCGACTGGCATCCGCATCAAGCATATCATTTCTCTTGCCTTTGTGACATTCCCCCACTGAGCACGTATTTTCTTTCCAGCTCCCTCTTTTCCCAATTCAGTTTACTTTTCGAGCGGATCACTCTGTACATTGCTGCTTATCGAATCGTCCCACCCTCAAATCCCCTCCATGCAAGTGACACCAGTGCTACTTTTGTCCTTGCACCTCCGACATTAACACCATTAACGACCTCAATCAGACCTTGAAGGTGATACGAAGCTTCCTCTGCGTATCTCTCAGAACCATGCATTGTATCCAGTACTTAGAGCGTGGGTTTGCTCTACATAAGTGAAACCCAACTGAAAATAGGGATAGCTCAGTCGAACACTTTCGCAGTGTCAGCTGTAAACAAAACAGCATCTCCCAGTGGCTATCCTCCAGCACTGGGAGATCATCGGAAGATTATGAGCAGTCTTCCAATAGTTCCAGCCGTTTTATGCTGATGGCCAACTCAGGTTTTAGGTTTAACACCGTTATATTCCATTAGTGTCGCCTCCAACGTGACCGCATGATTTCTCGAATTTCTTGTACTCCTCCCTTGTTCGCTCTTTATCAATTCTCCATTCTGGTTACTCTCTCACTCTTTTACTTCTCCTCACCGGTTCCTCACCTCCGTCTGATTCACTGCCCGCTCATATACGATTCCTTTTTTCTTCAGCCCTTTACCTCTTCCACCCATCCGTGTAATGTTTCCTAATTCATCTTGTCCCCAAATCACAGTTTACCATCACTTTGTTTCACCTATCGCTTCTCTGTTCCACTTCCACCAACATTATATTCTGGCTGCTACCTCCATCTCTTCCTTTGGTGATAAAAGGTCTCGGCGCGAAACATTGATAGATTTAACTGGCTTAGATATTGCATGACTTTTCCAGTTCCACCAGGATTTTATGAGTGTGAAACCAAAGCACAACGATGGAAACACGACGTTTCTAGTTCTTGTTTTCATCATGCGTAGCACAGAAGATTATTGTAATGCTTGTAGGTCAGACTTCTTAGCCAAGGTGCATCTCTGAGGGATTTCTTCAGCTGAGGCTGAAAGGAAGAAGACGATAACAGACCCTAAATGAGAGGGAGAACAGCGTCTGCGCGGATCGATTGATGTTCTGCTATTCTCGCTACCATGACTCGTCCGTTGAGTGTCATTATGTTTGTACTAGAATTCTAATGATGTATATGTTGAATTTGCAGTCTCCTTTCAAGGACGAATTAAAGGGCGCTCTTCTTTATCTCTAATTCTGATCGAGGAGAGCAGCTATGTGGAAACAATGATAACTCCTGAATGTCCTCTGATACAATCAAATATCCGTTAAACTCAGTCCATCTGCGCACATCCGCCAGTCTGCCCATTGCAGATTGCAGGCTGTCCTAAGATATTGAGAAATCTGGCAGACCAGCAGCCTCTCAAGGCCTGTGTGAGTGTGTGTGCGTGCGCGCCGGAGCATGGAAGCAGTGGGTGGGATGATGGAGCCGGAATGACGCACTTGACTAAACAAAATACATATTTTGTGTGCCAGAAAGAAAGTATATGTTTTAAATGACAATTTGTAAGAGCTGTTGAAAATATGTTACCTTGTAATCTGCCATTCAGTAAATACCTGGGGAATTCAGTAACAACTAAACAGGAATCGGCAGAGGTCAACATGTTCAATTGAAATTAATAAAACCCTTAACGTTTTAGAATAAGGATTATCCCTAAGAGAACCATTAAGCTTCTGCTGTAACTAGTTTGTTCAACAAACCGTAAATGACAAAATAGATCATGTGTGTTGTTGTCTCATGCTCTATATAAATTGGAACCATCTGTACTGAATCGTCTTATGTCATCGGCTGACAGCGTGGAGTGCAGACCGCGAGCAGTTCTTGGTCAATCACACAAATGGGACATACCTCAATCACTTCTTCAGAGATCATATTCTTCTTATTCCTTGCGGCGACAGGAGTTACGGGTAATGTATATTAACAAGTGGAATATAACGACTGTTTTTGTGTTATTTCTTCTTTGGTTGTTCTAAGTTCACAGTCGTTTATTTTCAGCAGTTTAATAATGCCATTTTGAGAACTTTCTACTGCTGAGCTCCTATGCAGATTATACAATCGTGAAACTTTAATCAATAAAAGAGTTAATTGCGCATTATTATCTGTATTATATGATCGCGTGGCTCGCTATGACTGCATGCATCACATCATTGTAAATTTCATTTTGTCGAATTTGGAAGTCTCCTTTCATGCATTATGCTTCTGATAAATATCCGGCTTGACCAGAACGAATTTAATCTGAAGACGTTTCGATGTAATGTAACGCACTTCATTTGCTTTCCTGTATGTAGTTTTTACTTACTTTTGAAATCTTTGCTGACATCGTTCACTGAGCGGCTTCTCAAACAGGAACAAACGAGCAAGATCTCCTCAGACTCTTCCTTCGCTGTTGTTTAATATTTTCAAATGTCACTGGAAATTAATTGAATTTCACATGTCCACACATTATGATATTCAGAACTCGAATGGACAATTAAAAACACCCTCGTCTTTGGTAAATAGAGATTACGGTAGTGGCGTTGCTGTTAACTCGTTGACACCAACTTGGACTAGACAATGACGTCTGATGAGGACCACATTTTGGTTCTGTGCATTCCGTTCATTGCCATTGAATGGAACTCGATGAGACCTGGAAGAGTGTTAAAACAGTAAACTATTCGTAGGTTACTCACTACATATTATTACGATAATTGATGCTGTTGAATATTCTGCATACATAAAACGTATCAATGGAACTGGGTGAGACAGAACGTTAAGAAATTGGAGACAAATTCAATACGGATAGAGGAAGAGTCACCAAAATGAGAATGATAAAAAATATTCTTCAAATAGAGTACTTATCGCAACCGATCGGTCTTGACACACTCGCCGTGAATGCGCCTCTTCCTTTCATAATCTCAGTATGCTTTCAGGGACCATACTGTTGAGTGAACATAAGTATTATTATTTACTATTTTTACACTACATATTTTCCTAATCTTACTGATGCCTTCACTGTGTAGTATTCCAAATGCAATGCCGGCCGCGTCCATTAGTTCACTGTGAATTGACCCCACCGGCCATACCTTCAGTCCTTGACTAATGTGGTCACGAACAGCCACACATACGAAATAAAAAAATTTTTAAATGTCAATATGCGACAAATAACATTGCAAGGAACAGTCCTGACGCAAGACATGTACTCAGATACTGTTTATTAATAACAAGATGAAGGATATGGAAGTTTAATAAGTTCGAATCAATAACGGGGGTCGGAACATTTCTATTATCTCACTTACTTCCCTGTAAGCAAATCTGTGATACAGGCTGACTAATACCACCGCATTTTGCGAACAAACTAAAGCACGTACAAAACCAAAGGGCGATTTAGAAAGTCAGAGAATCAGGCAACATCTTTGTAGCTTAATGGACAGATGACGTTTTGGGGTCGAGATCCGACAGCTGACCCACGGAGTTGCTACAACATCCCATGTGCCTCTTCAGACTCTATTGTCTGTTGCCTTATACCAGGTACACCGGTACGAGTGGAGCTTTTGCCAGACAGAGAGAAAGGGTCTTTGAAGATTGGAATGTCAATGTGAACATGAAACTTCCTGTCTATAGAGCTATAGTTATCCCCTACTTGCTATGTGCAGCGCAGTCATGGACAACACTCAGCTTCCCCGTTGTCTTACGAATGGCTCAACATTGAGCAGCGTCTTTGAACTCGACACAAACCTATAAATACTAAAACTCATGTCAGTGGGATGGAAACAAATTCTCAACGAGGAAGAGTGGTCAACGACCGGTGTCAGACTAACAGAACGTGACTTGTTTCCGCCTGTGCGCCTCTGTATTTCAAACAACAGCACGCAGCAAAGGTTTCCTTCGAAACACTGATTCCTGTTTTTTTCCCGGCTCACTCCAAATATTTCTCAATTTATTTTTTTATTCTTTTAACAGTCAATTTGGTGGCGATCTTGATTCTATCCCGAGGAAGGTGCGGTCTCTCCAAATGCATCACTCGCTACCTGGTCGGAATGGCAGCAGCCGATCTCATGGTCGTAATCACTGACGTCATATTAAGATAGATTCCTGTGGTATACTTCCAAGGTTCATTTTTGTTTATTACTCCAGTGTGCCGAATCATTTACTACATGATTTTCGCGTCAACAGCGGTCTCTGTGTGGTTGACAGTCGCATTCACGTTCGACCGATTTGTAACTCTCTGTTGTAACAAGCTGAAAACAAAATATTGCACCGAGAGAACGGCGACTTTGGTTATAGGGACAGTGAGTGTTCTGGGCTGCTTGGAGAGTATTCCCTGGTACTTTACCTACGCGCCTGGAGAAATAATTAACAATGTTCCCTGGCGCTGTGTCGGTGCACCAAGCTACTACAATTCAGCGCTCTGGGCTGCATTTGAAATATTTCATCGCATTTTTACCCCATGCGTCCCGTTTGTTCTGATTTTGATGCTCAATGTTCTGACGGTCAGACGGATTTTAGCGTCCAGTAGAGTCCACAGGAGTCTACGGAGCCACAACAGTGGGGTGAATGACAAGGATACGGAGATGGAGAACCGAAAGAAATCCATCGTTTTACTCTTCAGTATAACCGGTAGTTTCATATTGTTGTGGGCAACACAGTTTGTCTTTTACATCCATCAGAGAATTACAAAGAATTATTATTATTCTTCCTCTAATCTTACTTTCATCATCGAAAACACAGCAACGAAACTTCAGCTTCTGAGCACCTGCACTAACACGTGTATTTATGTCTTGACCCAGAGCAAATTCAGAGATGAACTGAAAAACGCTGTCAAATACCCATTCAACTTAATTACTAGATTTATTAAAATAATGAAAACATAGCCTTGTTGATTGCAAGCTTAGTTTCCTTTTCATCTCGCTACCCCCCACCATTGTCTGGCTCTCTCGTTATCTTTCTTACTTGCAGACTGAACGTATAATCCTACAAGCATAATGAGTGGAAGATGAGGCAGAATGTGACTAAACGCTTCTCTCAAATGCACCAGAGAACCGGCTGAAGAAAATAGTTAATGGTGATCTATTTCCTGAATACTGACTATCTTGCAGATCAGTATTTTCCTGGAAACGGATTCCATTGGTGGCCGACGTGTAGATTTACGTTTTCACAGTGAGTAGATTCCCCCTATAGAAAGTGTTCTTGTGCCGTCAACGTGAAATATTTTAATTCTAATTCTTAACAAGAATCTCTGTTATGGGCTACGAAGTTCTGCTGTGCCTGGATATGCACCTAACTGATGTAATTATTATTCAAGACCTACAGTAGCCACAGGAGAAGTTAATGATAATGTTGATGCGTCTCTCTATGAACGAAGGAAGCATTTTCCTGCTGACGGCAAATGTGGAACTGTGACAGAATGACGAAAACCGCCTCAAAGCCTTTCCAGAAAAATGCTGTTGCACATGGAATATAAAACACTACAACATCCTGCCCAATGTTTAATAAATATTTGTTCTGCCTCTACAATGTTCATAGACTTCCAATTCCGTCACATTCATGTCCTTATCTAAAAGTTTCTTAAAGGTCCCTCATATTAGTGCCTTCACCACCATCCGGGCAGCGTGTTCCAGGCACCCACCACCCTCTGTCTAAAATCCCCACACATCATTCTCTTTAGAATTTACCCCTTTTGACTGTAAACGAATGTGATCTGTTATTAGATATGTGAACTTTGGAAACAAAGTAGTCTTTCTTCAAGCTATGCCGCTTATGATCTTACAAAGCTTTACCAGATATAAGAACATTGAAATCCTTGATATCTTTGAATATTTAAAGGAATATTAGACATTGAAAATAAAGCTTAAATCAATAAGATACGATAGCATATTTCTCTGCTTGAGTAACAGAGTCGTGTATCTTGGGTCAGAGGGTTACAGCCTGTGATACAGAATAGCAGAGACTACATTAAATGTTTCCCTGTCCCACACCGATAATCCTGCGCAGAGAAAATTCACAGAAACCAGTCCTGAGCACCAGCTACGAATGCAAGAAAGCGAAGATAAAGCTCGCAGGGGTTCAGAGATTCATCAGTCACAAGCTTTGCAGTGAAAAATTCCCGGTGGTATCATTTATTAAATGGGTCATCGCTCAAAGCATACTACTAAGGAGATGAGTGGAAAATTTTCGAGACAGTACGTCCCTGATCATCGACGGAACAATTCGTCTGAGTAACACAGCTTCCATTCTTGACCTGAAAGGGACTGAGTTGGAGCAGCGCCACATCGGAGAGATAGATAGATAGATAGATAGATAGATACTTTATTCATCCCCATGGGGAAATTCAACATTTTTTCCAATGTCCCATACACTTGTTGTAGCAAAAACTCATTACATACAATACTTAACTCAGTAATAATATGATATGCATCTAAATCACTAACTCAAAAAGCATTAATAATAGCTTTAAAAAAAAAAGTTCTTAAGTCCTGGCAGTTGAATTGTAAAGCCTAATGGCATTGGGGAGTATTGACCTCTTCATCCTGTCTGAGGAGCATTGCATCGACAGTAACCTGTCGCTGAAACTGCTTCTCTGTCTCTGGATGGTGCTATGTAGAGGATGTTCAGGGTTTTCCATAATTGACCGTAGCCTACTCAGCGCCCTTCGCACAGCTACCCCTGAGAGGACCCCTGAGAGGTTCGCCGATTCCATAGGAAACGCAGCGCCCCCCGGCAGTTTAGAACTTTGAGCAGCGGCCAATCAGCGTTCGGAATTGATTGGCAAGTACAGGTTAAAGCGCACTGGCCGTCGGTGGTTGGTCCGAGGTAGAATGGGGATTTTGAGACCCTATCTGTAGATAGATACACCCCAGCAATTTATTGTTCTTCTTTCTTATTGATTGCTCAGATATAATAGAATAACGGCCAGGCAGCATAGTGGATTACCATGCAGCACAGAGACAGGCCCTTCGGCCCATCAAGTCTGTGCCAAGCCTTTTAAATTGCTTACTCCCATCGACTCGCTCTCCATACACCTACCATCTATGGACCTATCCAACTTCTGTCAACCGTTTCATTCGATCGAGCTCACATGCAACAGTTGCGCTGGCAGTTCTTTTCAAATTCTCACAACCCTCTGAGTGAAGGACTTGCCCCTTCTGCTCCCCTAATGCATTTTACCATTCACCTTTGACCCATAACGTCTACTTAGAGTGCAACACACACTTAGCGGCAAGCGCCTGCTTGCATTTACCCTATCTATCAGCCTCATAGTTTTGTATACATTATGAAATCTGCCCTCAATCTTCTACGTTCTAAAGAATAACGTACTAATCAATACCCCTTTCCTCAGCCCTGCAAAATCTCTGTAAATTTTCGCTGTACTCGTTCAACCTTATTTAAATTGTTCCTATAGGTCGTTGACCGTAGCTGCATGTAATGCTCCAAATTGGGCCTCATCAGCGTCTTATACAACGTCAGCGTAACATCCCATCTCCTGTAGTCAATGCTTCGATTTTTGAAGACCATTGTGCTAAAACCTTTCTTTACTACCCTATTTGCCTGTGATACCAATTTCAGTGAACTATGTACCTCTGTTTTCTGATCTCTTTACTCTACAGCCGTCCTTAGTGCCCATCTTTCACCGTGTTAGTACTTCCCTGTTTGGTCCTACCGAAAATACCATAGTCCATGATATTTCAGCCCAATTGTACAGCTCGTCTATGCAAACGCTCATGTATCTGGTCCTTTATAATACCTTCCAGTTACAGTCCCATTGCTGCTGTCAGGATCACTGGCGTTTAATTTCCTGGTTTTTTTTTAGCGAACACCTTGTCTAGCTCTGTAGATTTATACGCCCTAATTTGCCTTGACAGCAAACACCTCCTCCGCGTCTACAATCTGTACAGGATCCAGGAGATGCCTTTTTCCATGGCTGCTTTGAAACTAATGTTATTATCATCACCAGATGCAAAGCGTTCCGATAACCAAACTTCCGTCACCTGCCATGTCTCATTCCCAAAGAGTAGTTCAGATTTCCCCACACACTCTGTTTGGGACTTGTACATAGCGATCATTGAAACTATCTTGAACACATATGACAAACACGTTAAATACGAGGAAATTTGCATATGCTTGAAATTCAAAGCAACACACAGAAAGTTCTGGAGTAACTCAGCAGATTAGGCAGTATCTCCAAATAAATAAACAATCGACATTTCTGGGCCAAACACTTCTTCAAGGCTGACAGGGGTGTCGGCCTGGATCGTTGACTGTTTATTCAATTCTATAAGTGTTGCCTGACCTGTTGCGATCGTCCAGCATTTTGACATATTGCTTTAGTCCTTTTGGAGTATGGGAGTTCGAGTGAATATGTGGAAGGTTAAAATCGTCTACGTATTCACCTTATGATTTTTGCCAACAGTCATGGATATGTCGGCATATGTGTTCCTCTACACCGTTCGGACTGTTGAGTGGTCTGCAATATAACCCCTTTAATGTGGCCACAAGCGCTCCCGCCAGCTTCACGCATAACGCCTCACTAAACGAATTCTCCACTCAGTCTTGTCTGAGCACTGCCGTGACATTTGCCCCGAATAGTAACGCCATCCCTCCTCATTTAATCCCTCCCGCCCTGAGGAATTTAAAACAACGGTGCACAGTCCTGCCGTCCTGCAACGAAGCCTCACTAATGGCTACAATATCATATTTAAATAGGCTGACCAAAGCCGTGAGCTGATCCGCCATTCCTACAATAATTACTTTGGAATATACGCAGATCAGGACCATGCTCAGCCTTTTGATTTCTGATTTCGTGCGACGTCTGAACAACATCTGTCTGCACAGCTTCTTCATCATTTCCTCTCGGAATCTCACTCCGGCTCCCATCCTCCTGCAACTCTAGCTTAACTCCGCACAAGGCAGCACTAGCAAACCTTCCTGTCCTGATATGATAATTCCCCTTGAATTCAGCCGCAAACCATTTCTTCTGTAATGGCCCTAATGTCCTCGATAAGAGCCTGATGATCTTAAACTCTGACGCCCTCCTCCCTACACAATCTCCTTAACCGCCGTTAGACATTAGAAGCGTCCGACCTCTGACCTCACTACACGTGGCATGGGTTGCACTCCTGAAATCACAACGGTCCTGCCCTTACAGAACTTCGTTACTCTTCCTACATGCACCATTGGGAACTACATGGAAACGACCTGTGGCTGTTCAACCTCCCAGATAAGAATGCTGAGGACTCGATGCAGATATTCCGGACCCTGGCACCGCAGGGCAACATGCCATCCTGGAATCCGGTTCTCTTAATCAGAACCTTCTTCCTGTTGGAATTATCAAATACCCTATCACCACAGGTCGCTATTTTCTCCACACTTTCACGCAGAGTCACAGACTCATTGCCAGAGACTTGATGCGCTAACTTCCCTCTTCCCACCCCCAATGGTATTCAAGTTGCTATAACTGATGTAGAGGGGAATTCCCACTAATGTGTTCTGCACTGTTGACTCTCAACCAGTTTGCTGCGGAGAAGTTGGGTATCTCTCTATATGTCCTATCTATCACCCCATCAGCCTCCTGAATGATGTTAGTTTTTAAGGTACCAGCTCCGATTCCTTAACACGGAGTGCAAGTGCTGCGGCTGGATGCACTTCTCCCGGGCGAGGTCGTCAGGAACAATGGAGGTCTCCCTCCCACGAGCCGGAAGAGGAACTTTCAACCACCCTGCCTGGCATCACTACTGCTCTAACAGGGAAAATATAAAGATAAAAATAATAAATGACCTTTGGGAAAAGTCTACTCATAGATTTTAGCTTTGTCTGACTGAAGTCTCACCTGGCTAAAGCCGCGAAAATGGCCGCTCTGTTTGCCCCTGCCTTATTTTAGTTTGCTGTTGCCAATAAATTCTGATCGCCGATTGAGCGCCGCTCGAAACACCAAGCTGCCGTGGGTCGCTGCCTGATATAGTCAATGGACGAAGCTGGGTCTTCTCACCTCTCGGATCTCCGATTGGTCGCTGCTCAAAATTTATCTAAAATTAAATTACAGTGTTTCTGAACATGATTGAAACATCCGAATAGGATGTTGCCTCCCAAGTACCAGGGTCAAGGACGTCTCTGAACTGTTCAATGGGATTCTAAACAGTAACTTTGAGCAGCCGGAAGTCTTGTTACAGATTGAAACCAATGACATCGGTAGGAAAGGTGAGGATGACTTGAAGAGATGTTTTCTATTGATAGGGTAGTAATCTATGGATGGCTCTTGGTGCGCGCGTCAGGGAGAGTAAGAATAGGGTGCTTTGGCACTTCAAAACGTTGTTGAGGAACTGGTCCATGAGGTAGGGGATCGTATTTCTTCATCATTGGGATCGCTTCTTTTTTGTAATTTATTTTTATTGAAGTTCATCATTCAACAAAGATTTCCATAAGATGTGTTTCAGATTCTGTACATATATATCATATATTCATATTTGCCACAAATCTCCACAAAATATTTACCTGAGGTATACACTTACGGAAACGAGAGGAAAAAAATAACAAGCAGAAGGAGAAAACTATGTACAAGTAGGGAGTGACCTATATTTTAAACAGCATATTCATTGATTTGTGAGAACAAAATCAGGTCTATGAGGTATTATGCAGTTAAACTTTTTTTCCTAGTATGAATCAAATTGTTCCAACTTATGATTAACATATGCTGTTATCTTCTCCATTTTGTAAATATCCATTGTAATTTCCATCCATGCGTTTAAGGTTGGCACTCCTGTGATAACCATTTCTTGCTATGTGTCTTTTTACCAGCCACCAGCAGTATATTCATTAAGTATGTATCTCTTTTCAACCTTTCTTCAGGTATATACCCAAAATATATAGTCCTCTTTTCTGAGGGTATTTCACATTGAAAAATGCCTTGCAGGGCATTGTCTATCCCACTCCAATAGTCTTTGACAACGAGACAATCCCAAAAAATACAGTAATGGTTTGCCTTTTGATTTCCATAATTTTTCTAGCAAACAGGGAGGTTACTATCATAAAGGGATTTATATCACTCTGCCGTATATCCACCTGATCCTGGTGACTTTCTTAATTTAAGCCTAGTAATTGCAGTTTTTAGTTCGGCTTCAGTTACATCGGCAGTCATCATTGTAATTTGTTCTTCGCTTAAAGTGGGTAACTCTAGAGAATTCAGGAAGGTGTCAATTTGGGTTACGCTTCCCCCTGGAGCATTATAATATAGAGTTTTGTAAAACACTTCAAAAGCTTCTTAAATTTCACTTAGCTTATTTTTTATCACTTTTGTTCTTGGATCCCTAATTCTATCAACTGTATTTTCTTCTATCTTTCATTTTCAGTATCCACGCCAGTATTTTCATAGATTTAGATCCACTTTCATAATGTCTCTGTTTTAGAAACATTAATTTTTTTCCTGATTTCTTGTGTAGCCAAACTATTAATTTCATTCCTACTGTTTAAAATTTCCTCTAATGTATCTTCTGCCAAACTCATTTGTGTATTTTTAGTGCCCTCAACTTATTTTGTAATTCCTCTAATGTTTTATTCCTTATTTTTTCAGATGAAGATATCGCTATAATTTTCCCTCTTAAGACAGCCTTCAGAGTATCCCATAGAATGGAAGATGAAACCTCTCCATTATGACGGTAAAACCTATTTCATTTAAATCCGAGCAAAGCCAATATCCTAGAGCGCAGGTTTGCTAGAACTGTTGGGAAGGATTCATCTAATATGACAATGGATGGGGACCAGTGTGTTAAGGCTGAGGGCATGGCAGTTAGTTTACAAAAAGGTCAATGTGTAGTGAGACTAGTTGCAAAGGCAAGCTGATGACTGGGCAAAATTGGAATTAGTTGGATGGGTTGCAGCATAAAAGAGAGACAAAATCGAAAAATGTAAATACAGGACAGAAGGTTTTATATATTAAAGCATGCAATATACAGAATGATACAGACCAACATGTTGCATGGTTATAGGTTGGCAGGTACGACGATTTTGGCATCAATGAGAGAAATTATTGCTGGGAGTTTAAAATCGAAGGATGTATTTTCTATTTAAAGGACAGGCAGGGAGATAGAAGTGGGTGAGTTTGCTCTGTTGGTAATAAGTTAAATTAACTCCAAAGAAAGAGGTGACATCGGATTGGAAGGTGTAGAATCATTTTGTGTAGTGCTATTAAATTGCAAGGATAAAAGAGATTCAAGAATCAAGTTCATTGATCATCAAGAATGTATTAATTCTGCAGGCTTGAGATTTGCTTGATTGAGGTGCTTAGAGAAAATTTGATTCACCGAAAGGACACCAACTCAGATCTCATTTCTGCCTTATTCCAAACATGGATAAGGAGATGAACTCCAGAGAAGTGAATGTAAATTTCTTGACATCAATGCCATACAGTAAATCAAAGAAAACTGGCTAAACTGGAATCAAAAGAACACAATTTATTTTTGCATCTGCCTGAACGCCAGAACAACTTACACAGTACAACGGAAGAAATCAGCAGGTCAGGCAGTATATATCGAATGGAATAAACGATCAAAACTGAGGGCCGCGACGTACTATCAAGTCTGTGTAAACTAGAAGAAGAAGTAGCCAGAGGAAGGAATGTGATCTGGTGAATGAAGGGTGAGACCACTTGAGGGGGAAGGCGAGTGGCGGTGGATGAGGAATGAATTGAAGAGCTGCGAAGTGATAATTAGAAGTAAATGGCTGAAGAAAAAATCTCTTAGGAGAGGACAAAAGAAAATGGAACAGAGTGAAAGAGAAGGGTAACCAGAAGGAGATGATGGGCAGGTGAGAAGAAAGGAAATGAGTGAGTACCAGGAAGAGAAAAACGGACATTGTGAATGATTCATCTCGGGGCTTACCAGAAGTTGCAGAAACTCATGCTCATTCACGATGTTCGTTAAAAAAGCAGGGATTAAAGTTCTGGCTACGTGGAACCGGACATATTCCAAGTCTACACCGGTAATAGTCCCCGACTTGTCCTTTACTGCATTAAAGACTACATTGGTGTTGCTTCCTGATCCCAATAGGTCTCCAATAGCCACCGTCCCATGAAATGCTATTGGTTCATCTTTGACATTTAACTCCTACTCACACTCAAAGCTATCTTCACTATGATTGTTCACACCTTTTCACTTGTAGAATTGTTAGACGCTTCTCTCATTTTCTCCGTCTCCACTGCATTTGTTTTCAAAACGAAGCTTTTGATTATAGAACTTCTGAAATGTCCACTTTGTTTTCAGAGAAGAATATTTGGTTTCTACCTTGATAGCTGCTGCTCAAGTGCATCTACTCCATTTCCTGACATCTTCCCTCAATCAATCCTCCTACCATCATATCAGGTGAAACATTCCCTTGTCCGCATCTCACCATCAACTGGCCTCCGCATCAAGCATATCATTCTCCTTACCTTTGTGACATTCCACCACTAAGCACTTATTCTCTTTCCAGCTCCCTCTTTTCCCCAATTCAGTCTACTTTCCGAAAGGATCAGTCTGTACATTGCTGCTTATCGAATCGTCCCACCCCTCAAATCCCCTCCATGCAAGTGACACAAGTGTTACTTCTATCCTTGCACCCCCGACTTCACCAACATTAACGACCTCAATCAGACCTTGAAGGTGATGCGAAGCTTCACCTGCGTCTCTCAGAACCGTAGATTTTATCCAGTGCTCAGAGTGTGGCTTGCTCTATATAAGTGAACCCGACTCTAAACAGCGACAGCTCAGTCGAACACCTTCGCTGCGTCCGCTAAAAAAAAAAATCAGCTTCTCCCAGTGACTATCCTTTAGCATTGAGAGATTATTGGAAGATTTTGAGCAGTCTTCCAATAGTTCTGTCTGTTTTATGCTGATGGCCAACTCAGGTTTCAGGTGTAACTCCACATATTCCATTTGTGCAGCCTTCAAAGTGATGGCATGATTTCTCGAATTTCTTGTACTCCTCCCTTGTTCGTTCTTTATCAATTCTCCATTCTGGTTACTCTCTCACTCTTTTTCTTCTCCTCACCGGTTCCTCACCTCCGTCTGATTCACTGCCCGCTCATATACGATTCCTTTTTTCTTCAGCCCTTTACCTGTTCCACTCATCATCACAATGTTTCTTAATTCATCCTGTCCCCAAATCACACTTCGCCGTCACTTTGTTTCACCTGTCGCTTCTCTATTCCACTTGCACTAATGTTATATTCTAGCTGCTACCTCCGTCTCTTCCTTTGGTAATCAGTGGTCTCGGTGCGAAAGATTGATAGTTTTTATTGGGTTAGATATTGCCTATCTTTTCAGTTCCTCCAGTATTTGAAGTGTGGAACCAAAGTACAACGGTGGAAGCACGTCGTTAGTTCTTATTATCATCATGCGTAGCACAGAGGAAGATTATTGTATTGCTTAGCCAAGGTGCATTTCTGTGGGATTTCTTCAGCTGAGGCCGAAGGGAAGAGGACAATGACACGTCCTAAATGAGGGGTAGAAAATCATCTGCGCGGATGCTCGCTACCATGATTCGTCCGTTGAGTGTCATTATGTTTGTACTATAATTCTAATGATGTATATGTCGAATTTGCAGTCTCCTTTCAAGGACGAATTATATATGACCTGAAATGTTCACAGAGTACGCGTGACCTGCTGATGTTTATGTTCTTGTCTTACTTCTTCGTAATCTGCATTCTTCTTTATCTCTAATTCTCATCGAGGAGATCAGCTGTGTGAAAATATTCATAACATAGAATGTCCTCTGATAGATCAAATATCTATTAAACTCAGTCCATCTGCGCACATCTGCCGGTCTGCCCGTTGTACATCTTATTACATATCAAGATTCTGGAAATAGCCAATTCACTCCACCTTTTGAGTTCCCACTTAAAAGGGATGACGGCTGTCCTAAGATATTGAGAAAGCTGCCTGACCCCCATCTTCTAAAGGTGTGTGTGTGTGTGTGTGTGTGTGTGTGTGTGTGTGTGTGTGTGTGTGTGTGTGTGTGTGTGTGTGTGTGTGTGTGTGTGTGTGTGTGTGTGTGTGGAAGCAGTGGGTGGGGAAATGGAGCCGAAATGATACATGATTAACACGACTGAAATGTACATGACCGAACAAATTTCAGGCTTTCTGTGCCAGAATGAAAATATATGTTTTAAATGACAAATTGTAAGAGCTGTTGAAAATATGTTGCCTTTTAATCTGCCTGGGGAATTCAGTAACACGTATACATGATTCGGCAGAAGTCAACATGTTCAATTGAAATTAATAAAATCTGTAACGTTTTAGAATGAGGATTTTTCCAAAGACAACTCTTAAGTTTCCGCTGTAACTAGTTTGTTCAACAAACCGTAAATGACAAAATAGATCATGTGTGTTGGTGTCTCATGCTCTATATAAATTGGAACCATCTATAAATCGTCTCATGTCATCTGCTGACTGCGTGGAGTGCAGACCGCGAGCAGTTCCTGCTCAATCACACAAATGGGACACATCTCAATCAATTCTTCAGACATAATTTTCTTCTTATTCCTTGCGGCGACAGGAGTTACGGGTAATGTGTATTAACAAGTGTAATATACTAACTGTTTTGTGTTATTTCTTCATTCGTTGCTCTTAGTGCACAGCCGTTTATTTACAGCAGTTTAATAATGCCACTTCGAGAACTTTCTGCTACTGAGCCTCCTTTGCAGATTATGTCATCGTCAACCTTTACTCAACTAAAGAGATAACGCTGCATTATTTTCCGTATTATATTTTTGTGCAGTTCACCGCGAATGCATGAATAACATCACTGCAGTTTGTATTTTGTAGAATTTATATCTCCTTTCATGCATTGTGTTTCTGATAAATTTCCCGCTTGCCCAGAACGAATTTAACGTTGAAGACTTTTCAAATAATATACCGCGCTTCATTTGCTTTCGTGTATGTACTTATTGCTTACATTTTTAACCTTTGCCGACATAGTTCACAAGGGCGTTTCTGGAACAGGAACAAATGAGCAAGATTCCCCAAGACCCTTCCTCCCCTGTTGTTTAATATTTCTTCATGTCACTGGAAATTAATTTAATTTCAAATGCCGTACATTGTGATATTGAAAACTCGAATGCACGTATAACAACTAAAAACATTTTCTTCTTTGGTAAATCGAGATTACGGTAGTGGCGTTTCTGTTAACTCGTTGACACCAACTTGAACTAGACAATGACCAATCATTGGAACAGCATTTTGGTTCCGTGAATTCCGTTCATTGCCATTGAATGGAACTCGATGAGACATGGAAGAGTGTTAAGAAGAGTAAACTATTCGTAGATGCTTCATTATTAAGTACATATTATTGCGATAATAGATGCTGGTGAATATTCTGCATGCATAAAATGTATCAATGGAACTGGGTGTGACAGAACTTTAAGGAATTGCAAAAAAAAATGATACGGATAGAGGAAGAGTCTCCAATATAAGAATGATAGAGAAAAAACAATATTCTTCAACTAAAATACTTATCGCAACTGACCGGTCTTGTCATACTCGCCGTGAATGCGTTTCCTCTTTTCACAAGCTCAGTACGCTATGAAGATTTATTATTTATTATTTTTTACACGACCTATCTTCCTAATCTCTCTGATGACTTCACTGTGTAGTATTCTGAATGTAATGCCGGCCAGAGTCCATTATTTCACCGTGAATGGACCCCACCAGCCATACCTTCATTCCCTGACTTCTGTGGTCACAAACAGCCACACATACGAGAAAAAAGTGCAAAAATTGTTAATACGTGAAAAAACAACTTTGCAAGAAACTGTCCTGACGCCAGATATGAACTCAGCTACTGATTATTAATAACAAGATGAAGGATATGGAAGTTTAACAAGTTCGAGTCAATGACGGCGTCAAATATTTCTATTATCTTACTTACATCCTTGTGTGCAACACTGTGATACAGGATGACTATCACCACCGCAGTTTCAGTACAAACTAGAGGACGTAGAAAACTAAAGCGCGATTTAGAAAGTCAGAGAATCAGGCAACATCCTTGTAGCATAATGGACATTTGACGCTTTTGGGTCCAGATCCGGCTGTAGCATCCTATGTGCCTCTCCAGATTCTATTGTCTGTAGTCTTTTTAGTGTATCACCTACACCCGTACGACTGGAGCTTTTACCAGACTGAGAAAAAGGGTCTTTGAGGTTTGAAATATCAAGGAGAACTCTAAGCTTCCGATCTATAAAGCTATTGTCATCCCCTGCTTTCTATATGCAGCTAAGTCATGGACAGCACTCAGCAGTCACATAAGCTTCCCCGTTGTCTTGCAATTGGTTCAACATTCAGCAGCCTCTTTGAATTCGATACAAATCTACAAATAATAAAACATGTCAGCGGGGGGAAATAAATCCGCAACGAGGTCGCGCGGTCAATGACGGCTGTCAGAATAATAGAACGTGACTTGCTTCAGTAGGCTTTAATATTCCTTTTCGTGAGTAATGTGCGCCTATTTCAAACAGCAGCAAGCCCGCAAACATTTCCTTCGGAACAGTGAATCCTGTTTTATTCCTTGCTCATTCCAATTATTTCTCAATTTCTTTTACAATCTTCTAACAGTGAATTTGGTAGCGATTATGATTCTATCCCGAGGAAGGTGTGGTCTCTCCAAATGCATCACGCGTTATCTGGTCGGAATGGCAGCAGCCGATCTCATGGTCGTAATCACTGACGTCATATTAAGATGGATTCCTGTGGTATATTTCCAAGGTTCATTTTTGTTTATTACTCCAGTGTGCCGAATAATTCACTACATGATTTTCGCATCCACAGCGGTCTCTGTGTGGTTGACAGTCGCATTCACCTTCGACCGATTTGTAACTCTCTGTTGTGACAAGCTGAAAACAAAATATTGCACCGAGAGAACTGCGACTTTGGTTATAGGGACAGTGAGTGTGCTGGGCTGCTTGGAGAGTGTTCCCTGGTACTTTACCTATGCGCCTGGAGAAATAATTAACAATGTTCCCTGGCGCTGTGTCAGTAAACCAAGCTACTACAATTCAGTTCTCTGGACTGCATTTGAAATATTTCATCGCATTTTCACCCCCTGTGTCCCGTTCGTTCTGATTTTGATGCTCAATGTTCTGACGGTCAGACGGATTTTAGCGTCCAGTAGAGTCCGCAGGAGTCTACGGAGCCACAACAGTGGGGCGAATGACAAGGATACGGAGATGGAGAACCGAAAGAAATCCATCGTTTTACTCTTCAGTATAACCGGTAGTTTCATATTGTTGTGGGCAACACAGTTTGTCTTTTATATCCATCAGAGAATTACAGCGAAATATTATTATTCTTCCTCTCGCCTGTCTTTAATCGTCGAAAGCACGGCAGGGAAGCTTCAGCTTCTGAGTACCTGCACCAACACGTGTATTTATGTCTTGACCCAGAGCAAATTCAGAGATGAACTTAAAAACGCTGTCAAATACCCATTCAACTTAATTAATGGATTTATTAAAATACTGTAAACATAGTCTTGTTGTTTGCAAGCTTTATTTCATTTTTATCTCGCTATCCCTCGCCATGGTCTGGCTCTCTGGTAATCTTTCTTACTTGCAGACTGAACGCATAATCCTACAAGCATAATGAGTGGAAGATGAGGCAGAATGTGACCAAATGCTTCCCTCAAATGCTGCAGAGAAACTTTTGAAGAAAATAGTTAATGGTGATCTATTTCCTCAATACTGACTAACTTGCAGATCAGTTTCTTCCTGGAAACGGATTCCATTCGTGGCCGACGTATAGATTTGCGTTTTCACTGTGAGTAGATTCACCCTATAGAAAGCGTTCTTGTGCCGTTAAAGTGAAATATTTTAATTCTAATCTTTTACATGAGCTCCTATTATGGACTGCGAAGTTCTACCGTGCATAGATATGAAACTAACCGATGTGATAATTATTCAAGACCTACAGTAGCCACACGAGAAGTTAATGATAATGTTGACGCGACTCTCTATGAACGAAGCAAACATTCTCCTGCCGAGAGAAAATGTGGAACTGTGACAGAATGACGAAAACGGCCTCAAAGCCTTTCCAGAAAAATGCTGTTGCACATG